>NC_090298.1:109711250-110016666 GCF_039906515.1 Pseudorca crassidens
CCCAAGTTGACAGACAAATAGAGGTGTGTGTCTCAGGAGCCCCAATGATTAGATTCCTGGCCTGCTTCCCATGCTTGTTTCCTCTCTGTCATGCCTGCACCTTTGGTAGAGCCTTACCTGCACCTGACAGTCATGGCTCTCCTCCTGAGCTGCAGAGGGAATAGTCCTGCTTATGCTAGAGCATGGTGATGATCGGGCCAGGGCCAAGAGCGTCCAGGGAACAAAATGAACAGTCCAGTTGCTCCCTGATCCCTCTGCTGTTCTGCCTGGAGAAGCTGATTTGTAAAAGGAGGTACTTTCTCTGCACAGGGACCAGTGTGGCTGGCTGATAGAAGCCTTCAACTCTCAGGGGAAGCTGGAAATTTGAGAACACCTGCACTGGACTTCTATTTTGGGGCTACAGGTAGAACTGAGGCATTTGGTGCTAGGAGAGGCTGGGTGATCTAGGGCAGGCTGCCTGCACCCTCTGGTCTGAATGAGAAGTAGGAGGGAGGGTAAGATGGGGGGTGTCCTTGAGGCAGGGGCTGAGACCATGGCGGCTTTGTAAGCTGCTTTCCTGAGGCCCCAGTAGTACAGCACTCAATTACATGGGCCTCACCGCCACCTCCCACAGCCTGTTCTGTCACCTCCCTGCCTGGGCTGGGCTGAGCTGCCCCTGGCTCTCCCACCTGTCTGCTGCTTCCCTCCACTCTTCCCAACACCCTCCACTCCCAGGCCTCAGGGCCAGGGCCTCCCTGGGCCCAGCTGGGTAAACCTGCCCCGCCCTGCTGCGTGGCAGTCCCTTTGTTGGGTCCCAGAGCAGATGGGTTTTCTCTGTAAAAACAGAGACAAAGCAGGTCTGACAGGGGTGCTATTGGGGATTGCAAGTATGACTGAGACACGTCTAGTCCCTGGTGCAAGGGGCATGGCAATGTCACCAATGCAGCGTCTAAACCCCTGATCAACTGCTTAGAAGCTATGTGAGCTTGGGTTGGACGCTCACCCTTTCCAAGGCTCGGTTTCCTGATGAGAATTGGTTCTGCTTTCGTGTCCGCCCTGGAATCTGGCTCTGGGCCAGTAACTAGGCTCCAATTGTTAGAATTGGCTTTCTCCCTGTTTGGACCTTCAGAGACCGGTTCTCTCTAGAGCCTCTAGCCTCTCAGCCCCCAGAGGAGGTGCAACAGAGTGGGGAGTCCCCACCACACCCCCAAGTCTAGCGAATCAGGTCTAGGCTAGACACACAGCAGGCACTCAATAAGAGTTTGTTGAGGGATCAAATGGCACAAAACTAGAGCTGGGAAACTCCCTTTGTCACAGGCATGCCCTCCCCTGTGTTCTGCTGCACCAAAGGCCAGCTTTGTTGCCTCCTTGACTAGTCTTGTCATCCCAGGATATGTGGGGCATCAGATCCTCAGCCAGCCCAAAAGCTACACCACCCCAGACCTTCCTTCTGGATGTTGCCTGGTGCCCATGCCCCTGGCTGCCTTCACTCCTTTCAGAGCCCCTCAAATCTTGCCTAGGCCTGCCTTGCTCCCTACCACTGTGGCGCCAAGCCCTGGCCCTGAAGAAGGCCCACATAGCCCCTCCCCATCCAGCCCTGCCACAGACTGCTGTCCTCTCCACCCTACAGACTCACAGGTTCCTAGCCTTGACCAGCAGGCCTCTTGGAGAGCAGACCCCAAGGAGGCCAGAGGCCATGGGACCTGGGAGTTGGGCCACATTAGGCCACATTAGACCACACTGAAATGAGGGCTTCTCAGGTTCTTCTTTGGCTACCCTCTGAGCCCTGGAGTGGCCAGTACTGAGGAGTGGGCATCCCATGAAGAGGAAATGCCCCATCAAGATTCAGATCCCCTTGGAATCCAAGCTATTGACTGAAGGGAGAGAACTCAGCCTTGAAGGAAGGATGTATTGGCCTGAATGGAGCAGATTCTACCCAGAGACCTGTGGTCTCGGGGCCAGGACAGGACAGGTTAGGGTCTGAGCTCTCTGGGCAGCCCCTGGCACCTCACAGGAAGGTATCCTAAAGGGCTGCTCCATCAGCTTCACTACACACTCCACCCAGGGCTGCTTCCAACTCTGGATGGTCCCGGGGGTGGGCCTCAACCTCAGCCTGAGGTTGTTCTTGTTCTGGCCCTTCCCTCCTGCTCACCCTGGGCTCAGTCCCAAAGGCGTCTTCCAAGGGCATCTGCTCCTGCTGGAGCCTGCCAGTCCATTGGGGAAAAAGCATTGTAGTTTCTCCTGACCTTGGACAGACCTGGCCACACACGGCAGACCTAGGCATAGTGCCCTGAGCTACTTGGGGCTCCCTTGAAAGACAGGGCCACTGAGTGTGCTTCCAACACAGCAGGAGCAGAAGTCTTCCCCCTCCTGGGCCCCCTCATGCCCTCCCTGCCTCTCTCTGGGCTGTGGCCTGGGGGTGAGTTGTGATAATAATTCCCATAACGGTAATAATATTGTTACTAACAAATGTTTTTGAACACCCTCTCTGTGTCAGGCTCTCTGTGGGTGCTGGGGAAACGTAAATAAATAAGATAGACACAGTCCTTGTCCCCATGGATGCCTCTACCACAGCGCTGGGCAGGCATAGGCCATGGCATATGGAAAGCACCCATACGTTTGTGTTGAATGAATAAAGAATGCATGAAATGAGCAGTCTGGTTATACTCAGCAGCACAGATGCCTGGTGGGGTGTGCAGTGAACAAGTGAAGGCCACTAGGGGAGAGGTGAGGTGTGACTCAGCCACCACCATCCCCACCTTGGAGAAGGCTCCCAGACCCTGTAAATTGTCCCATGACCTGGTGCTCCAGCATGATAGAGATTCAGCAATACAGCAACCCCCCAGGAACAAGGGCATTAAGCGTGAAAAGGAAATTCTGAGAGTTTCCTGGAGGGAGTATTGGGGATGCATTGGTAGCAGCTTGTCTAACCTGCTGTCCAGGATGCAGTGTATCTCAGGAATGAGCCTACAGTGTGGCCCCTAAGAAGGGCTGCTTCCAGTCTTCAGGAGCACAGCCTTGTCCAGGCCTGTGTCCTGTGGGAGGGTGCTGTCAGAAGTGGGCCTCTGATGTCCTCTCAAGACAGGGATGCCATCAAGGACCCACTGTGGGGGATGACTGGCATGGACCCTGGAACTACCCCAGAAACTGCTCAGTGAAATGGGGAAAGTTTATTCGCCTGATTCTAGAAGAGCCATTCCCCACCACACCCCTGTCTTCAACCCTCTGCGAGAAGCCTTCAGAGGTGGATTACACGGCCCAGATGCTGAAGGGCTAGGAAAGTCATACTCGGGAGGACCACTTCTGCAAGGGGGTGATATGCTCCCCCCCAAATGGAAGTAAAGAGGAAGGTGATGAAGGGATTTCATGATGGTGGGTGGTGGGGTTGGCAGTCCCTGGGGGTGTGTAAATTGGGAGAAGAAAGCAACGTCTAAGGAAGAGTTTCAGGAATCCACTGTGGGATGCCTTGGGCAGGAACTTCCACAGACTCCTGAGGTCCCCCTCCCCACAGCAAAGCTCTGCACCATTTTCATTCACCATGGCTCTTGGAGTCCCGATGAGGTTTCTGACCACCCAGCCATGCTGTGCACTTAATCCTCGGACAGTCAGTGATAGTGATAGTTGCCCCCAATCTTCACATCATTCAATGGGGTCCAAGTCCTGGGGAGCCTCTGGCCTAAGGGTTCCCAAGAGACCATCCAGCAGCCAACTCTCTTACTGGCCCTTCCACTCGGTCCCCATTGAGCCTAAGTCTGTACAGAGCTGAGCAGAAACCTTCTCCCTCACAGTATTGAGAGCCCAATGGCTGGCACTCCCTGGATATGTACACATACACATACACACACACACACACACCCATATACATCCTCCCACACACACACCACTGCCACACACACCACTCATGTTTCTCTGCCAGCTGAACAGACAGCAGCACCCCGTCTCCCAGAGAGGCATCCATATTCCACCCTGAAGGGCACCCGCACTTCCTTGGACTACCCTAAGTCTGTGCCTCTCAAGCGTCCTCCTTCTTGAGGTGTTACAGATTCCATAGACACATCTTCCCCATAACCTGTTAGCATCCCAAGGGCAGCAGCCATAACAGAACTTGGACAAGAGGGCACACAGGGTTATCAAGAATGGCTAAGTTAGGGGCCCCTCGGGGTCTGGAACGACAGACAGTGCCGCCCTGATGTAGCCAGACCAAAGTGTCCAGGAGGGTCTGAGAGTGGTAAGTGGGGCCCTGGCTAGGCCATGGCACCTGCAAAGGCTGTTCCTGGAGGACAATGGTTGAGAGTGGAGAGAAGACTAGGGAGGGTCCCAAGAGAAGGGCTGCCCCAAATTCCACTCCCCTCAGTACTTTGCACACCTCCAACGTGGCACAGCCAAGACCCCAGCTACCCTAGCTGCTCCTTTTCTAGGTAGCCTGGGGAAACAAAGCTCCTTGCAAGGGAGGAAGGAAGGGGGTCATGTACGCAGGGATAAGGCCTGGAAGGACAGGGCAGCTGGAGAAGGCCTGAGTGTCCTGGGGAAGCAATGACACCTGGAAGGACAAGACAGGGCACCTTGCTTCTAAACTCAAGTCAGCGGTCACCTCTTTCAGAGAGCCTTCCTGACCTCTCCAAATGAGGTTGGATACTTTTTTGTTCCTGCTCCCATACTTGGCACTGCCCGCTGTCATCCTGGGTCTGTGACACTGGCCCAGGCCTGCTCAGGCCCAGGGCTCCCCATCAGTGCTCGTTCGCTGTTCAGAGGACTCCTCGCACTGAGGGGTGGGGTCGCAGGTTTGCCTGTCAGGATCTTGAGGAGGTTTCGGAGCAAGGCACGGCCCCATCCCCCATCTGGGCTGCCCCTGCCCCCCATCCTTCCCCGGGCTGGGGCGCCGCCCCGCAGAAGCGACTTCAAAGGGCCAGGCTTGAGCTTCCACAGCCGGGCTCCGGTCCGCGGCCCGCAGAGCGGAGGCCGGGGCAGGATCTCGGACGTCGGGGCCGTTCCAGTCCCGGCTCTCTGAGAACCTGGCGGGGGTGCCGGGCTGCAGGCGGCCGGGGCTGAGGGGCGGGTCCTCTGAGCCCCCCGAAGTGGGAGGGTCGGGTCGGCCGCGGGGCCAATCCCGGCGCGCGGGGAGCAGGGGCGGGGGCCGGGCGAAGGGGGGTACGGGGGCGGGCGGGCCAGGGGCGGGGCGCGGCGTCCAGGCGGCGGCGGCGGCGGCGGCGGCGACTCCTCAGTGTCCGGCTCAAGCTCCGGCCGCAGCTCCGGCTCGCGATGCCCCACTCCGTGACCCTGCGCGGCCCTTCGCCCTGGGGCTTCCGCCTGGTGGGCGGCCGGGACTTCAGCGTACCCCTCACCATCTCGCGGGTGAGTCCAGCGGCCACAGGGCGGCGGGGAGGTCCTGAATCTGAGACCCAGTCCTTACAGTCCACCCGGGACCCGGATCCCCGACGTCCTGGAGGCTCGAAGGCCAAGGGTTGGCCTCGGTGACCCACAGGCTGTAGAGGAGGCTTCCAGGCTGGGCAGCGTCGCCACAGCCCCCTCCCCCTCCCGCTGGGCCTACCTGCCCTTATCCCTTGAAGGATTCCCCCCAAGAGCTCACAAACCAGCCTCCCTGCTGGCCTCATTCTGGGGGACTCACTGCAGGCCAAAGTCATGGGCCAGAGATCTGGACTGATCTCCAGAGGCCCAGAGATGCTGCTTCAACCTAATGCAGCCTGAAAATTTCAAGCGAAATGACTTGAGAGACTCCGCTTATCAAGGGTCCCTGCCAGTAGAGCTGAGTGATCCCAAGGAGGTCTGGGGTCCTCTCTGAAACTGAAGAAAGAAAGATCCATCCAGTTCCCCACTCTGGTTTTGGTCAGTCTCTCATCCATGACCTCACTTGTCCTAAGGGGAAGTGACCAGGAGGAATTTTTGGCTTCCAGGGAAAGGAAGACTTGACTATGCAGTTCTGAGACCCCCTTGCCACAAGACACACAAGGCCAGGGGCCAGGATAACCTCCACCCAGTTCCTCAAGTTTCTGTGGCCATGCACTGCCCCAGGTTTAGGCAGAGGAGGAGGAGGAGGGGGCACCACCCCAGGTGGTGGCTAATCTGAGGAGGACAGAGGAACAGAGGACATGACTCGGGCCCTGTCAGAGGGGGGTACCCAAACTGGGAAAGACAGGATCCTGGCCCAGCCTTGGGGTCCCATATTTGAAGGGCCAGAAGACGGGACTCAGACGCTGCCCCTGGGGGTCCCAGCCTAGGGTACAGAAGAGGAGAGAACCCAGGCCCTGCCCTTGGGGGCTCCCAGTCTGAAGGGAAGAGAGAAGGGGACCTGGGGCCATCCCTTGACCCCATACAAGCTGCTCTGGTCTTCGGGGCCCTGTATCGGGGGAACTGAGAGCACCTTCCCCCTACCCTTCCGCCACCTCTCGCCATGGGGGCTGGACCAAGCTGGCTGGGCTTTCAGAGTCTTCTTTCCAGTTTAGGGGAAGGGGTGGGCACCTGGTGGAGCATGGAATCATGGAATCCCGTTTCTGGGGGCCAGGGTGACAGGCAGGCCCAGCTGTTCTGGGAGGATTCCCACATCTGCCCTCACCCCATGGCCACCAGGTCCTTTGGGGCTGAGTGAGGTGGGCCTTCAACACATCTGGGAGCCTTTCATCTCCCACTTCCCTGAGAGAGCCCTGCTGGGGGCCTGTGTGTGTGTGTGTGTGTGTGTGAGAGAGAGAGAGAGAGAGAGCGTGCACATCTGTGTCTGCCAGTGAGTGTCATGCTGTGTGTCCACCACCAAGGCAGGCTGTTGGGGGTGCTAGGCCAGCCGGCGGGCCAGCCACCCTGGGCGTGAGGCCGCTGACAGGCTAAGTGGCAGCGGCTGACGGCCGCAGGCAGCAGGGAGCAGAGACATCTGTTGCCCACGCGGCTGCCTGTCCGCCGAGGAAAGGCCTCCACACGTCACAGCGGCAGCAACAGCGGCGGCCTTGTTTGGAGCTAATCGGGATGCAGGCCGCTGGCAGGCAGACAGGCTGGAAAGGGTTTACCAGGAAGAACACCCCCGCCTTGTCCCCCCAAAGTCTCAGAGCAGCAGCTAAGGCCTGAGGAGCCAGGATGGCTGAGCCTGGGTTTGGGTGGGATCTGGGGAGATTTACAGGGCTGAGGAGACACAGGCCACAGCTTGCCCAGCAGGTACCTCAAGGGCAGGTCTACAGACACCGATTATATGTGGGAGTGTCCTCACCGAGGGGGTTCAAGACCCGACCCCTCCCATGCTTACGGGACTTCCCCCACCCAGTGGAGACAGCCACACTCAGACAGAGAGGAGGCTGGCTGCCTGGCAGAGCTGGGACTATGCAATCTCAGCCCACAAAGCCTCTGGGAGCCCCCCCAAACATTGCCCAGGGCTCCTTCCTCACAAACTATAGTGACTACTGACCTTGGAATCCTAATGGGTTGTTGCTACCAGGTCCCTAGAAACTAGTGCCTGGAATGAACACCACTAACTGTATGCCCAGCTCCCTGTAGGGGCTTTTTGCCTCTAGGCCAGGTGGAGTGACACAGGGGCTTTAAATGTAGCTGCTATAGGTGAAGGGGCTGGTTCACGCCCCAGCCTCCCAGCTGACTTCACCCCTCCCCTCTCTCTTCCTTCTGTCTGTTTATCCTGCACTCAGCAGCCAGAAGGATCAGCCTGAATTCAACTCTGTCCTGCGATGTCCCTGTTTAGAATCCTCTCGCCTGGGCCTACAAGGCCTGTAGGTCTGGTCCCTGCTTTTTCCTCTCATTTCATCTCTTCCACTCTCTCCTCACCGATATTTTGGTGATATTTTTGCCACAGGAGCCTGCTCTTACTTTCACTCCCAGATGAGCTATTACACATGCTGATCCTTCTACTTGGGACACTGTCTCTCCCCTCACTCCCTTTTGCAGAAAAGCACACTGGTTAAGAGCATAGCATTTGGAATTGGTTGGTCTGGACTGAAATCCTAACTCTGCCGTTTATCAGTTGAGTGTCCTGTACTTCTCTGGACCTTGGTTTCCTCATCTAGGAAATAGGCTTGCCTTGAGGACTAATGAAACAATGCACGTAAAGGCAGTTGGAAGAGTCACGGTTTCCTGGCCTCACGCCCTCTCTGACCAGAACTCCCAAGCTAACGGAACTGGCAGAGTCCCAGCCACCCCTGCTTTCGAGAACTTCCTCCACCCACAGGGGCCTGAATGCACCCCTTGTGCTGGCTGAGTCAGCCTGCAGCTAGCCACCCCCCTGAGGAAGAAGACTCCTCTCCAGCATGGGGACTGGGGCAAAATGCCCCATCCCCAAAGCCTCTCTTTCTTCATCTAAAAATAGGAATGAGAACAGCCTCTGTCTCATCAGGTGGTTGAGAGGTTGCCATGAGCTAGTTATGGCTAAAGCACTGAGCCCCTGCCATGTCACAGAGCAGGTATCCGTGTAGGAGAGGGGGCCTAGAGCAGGGCCTTGGGGGGAGGGTGGGATGGTGCCAAGTGGGTGCCTTCCCTGGGAAGACAGGCCTGTGTAGGTGCCCATGCCCTACAAAGGAACATTAGTGGTGGGCTGGTTGGCTGAGGGTAGCATGCTCCAGAAGAACATTCCTTGGGGCAGCCTATTTCAGGGCAGGTTGCTTGGCAGTACCCACACCAGGACTCCAGCCAAGGAGCTGCCAGCACCTCAGCTTTGTCCGCTCACTACAGAGAACTGGCTAAACTGAGCCTGACCCCGCCTCCAGGAGCTCCCACCCCAACAGGGACAGTGCCACTGACAGCTCTTGAGCCACAGCTTGAGAGGCTGGGAGGAATGAGGGTCCCTAAAGTCTCTTTCCAAAGGCTGTGCTGGGACCAGGGACAGGGTAAAGGATGTCCTGTTGCCTGAATTCCCTCCCGAGGCTGCTTACTTAGGCCTCCTGTGAGCTTATTCCCAACCTCATGTGGCACATGTCAAGGGACCGGCATTGTAGGAGGCTCCAGATGTGGACACTGCTTGACCCTCTGGGATCAACAGTGGCACTGGGGTGGCCTTTGTGCCTGTCCTCCAGAGGAAAGGGAGGTGAAATTGTGACCCGGAAGCACAGGCTGGCAGCTAAAAGTAGATGGCCCTCGACTTGCCTGGGGAGGTGACAGCACAGAATGAGGCACTAACAATGTTAGGGGAGCAGAGTGGTAAAGGGGGTGCACAGGGTACTGTGGGACCCCAGAGGAGAGGCTTCCAGGAGAAATGGCCTCTGCTGAGAGCCTGAGACCTGAAGGATGAGGAGGCATAAGCTGGTAATTAGGGTTTGGGGTCAAAGGAAAGTGTGTTCCAGGTAGAGGGAACAGCATCTGTAGCAGTGTGAAGGTGAGAGCTATCTGGTACCCGTGAGTACCCCCTTGACGTTCAGATGGTCTGGATAGAGTGTGGGTGTGTGGAGGTAAATGTGGAGGGGTGGGGATGAGAGGAAAAAAGGTCACTAAGGGTTTGAACATCAGGTCAAGGGGCTACTATGTGGTCTGTCTGGGTGGGGCAATACAGGGTACCTGTGACATGTCCATGCTTTGTATCTGCTGGAGAACACATATCCTTCTGTGTCCCTTGCATGTATGCAGGCTGCAAGAGTGACATCCCATTTGTCCCAACCCAGAGGAAGCCCCTCTCATATGCCCTTCATACCTCACCAGACCTCCAGGTGCTGCAGTTGGGCTTGTTTGGAGCAGAGGCTTCAGCAAAGCCATGTGGGAACTCAACTTGCCCACCCACAGGTCACATGGGCAGCAGGGCTATACTGGCCCAGTTCTGAGGTTGGAAGGGGTCTAGAACAGAGCCCGCAGCAAGGCCACATAATGACCAATGTCCAGCCATCTGGCTTGTCCATCCACAGGTCCATGCTGGCAGCAAGGCTGCCCTGGCTGCACTGTGCCCTGGAGACCTGATCCAGGCCATCAATGGTGAGAGCACAGAGCTCATGACACACCTGGAGGCACAGAACCGCATCAAGGGCTGCCATGACCACCTCATACTCTCCGTGAGCAGGTACGCACAGGGCAGGCTGGGCCAGGATGATGCGGGTGAATCAGGGGAGGCTCGGTTCTGGGTGGCCAACATCCTGGGTGAGCTGGGCCTCACACAGCCTCTCTGCTTCAGTTCCTGGCACCCCACTCCTATGGAGCAGCACTTTCACAGGGGTTTGACAGGCACTGTTTGGAGATGCAGGTGGCTTAAGAGAGGAAGAAGCACCCATTTAACCTATGGCTGGAACTATGTTGGGGGACTTATGGCAGGGGGTAGGCAGCCCAAAATCAGGGCTGAACTAAGACCTTGAGTAGCCTCAAACGGGGGGTGAGGTGTGTGTGATTTCAGTCCTTTTCCCACCCACGAGTGACGAGCTTGATGACCAGTTCAAAGAATTTTATCGTTCAACACCTTGTTTAACTGTCAAACCAACTCGATAAGGTAAAACCTAATATAGTCTCCACTTTACACGTGAGACAACTGAGACTCAGAAAGTTTGGAGGGTGCTTCAAGTCACACAGCAGAGCAGTGGTGAAGCAAGATCTGACCTCAGGTCTCCCTCACTCCCAAAGACTCCATTCCTTCTGCTTGACTGCTGACCACTTCTACGAGCCCCACAGCTGCCCTGCCTCAGCTGTCCCCACTATGGCCCAAACCTCTGCCCTGCTTAAATCTGGATGCCGTGGACGGTGTAATGCTATACTGCCCATCAGGAAGGCGAGGATTGGGGGGTCACCAAGCCCCACCTGTGCCCTGGACATGCTCCAGGATGGAAGGTCTACCTGGGGCATCTCCAGCCTTGCTCAGGCTGATGGCAGTCGGCTGGGTCCGGGCTGGGCGGGATCTCCCTCCCCCGTCTTGCCTAGATCCAGGGAAGTCAGACATAACTGCTCACCTCTGCCACGTTCACTGTTAACAGCGACTTTCCACAACCCCATGTGGGTGTGTGTAGGTGAATCCTCCCCAAACCACAACACGGCTAACCAGGCCTTAGAGCCAGCAGGGCAGGGTGTAATCCATGGGCTCAGAGCCGTTAAACATGGTGGGAAGCCTTCTGAAGTAGCCCCATTTATGTCTGGCCCAGGTCCGTGTTGAAGTCAGGACCCTGACTCTGCTCTCGGCGCTGAGTGGGCCCAGCTGCAAGTCCAGGGCCTTGTACACTCCACCTGGCCTGCAGTGAGGAGGCTCTGTCCTGGGAGTTCAGCAGAGCTGGCCCTCTTCCAGACTTTTTGGGTTCTTAGGCTCACCAGATGACCTCTGTGAGCCTGGGTTTCCTTCTCCATAAAGCAGGATCACATTCATCACCCTCTCTGAGACCGAGGTACAGGCTGTCTGGGGGAAGCATCAGCACTGCTCTGCCCACGAGGGGCCTCTGAGGCCACCCAACTTGGCTGGGTTCCTGGGCCCTGATTCACCTCTGGCCTTGTCTCTGCATGGCTGAATAAGGGAAGCCCTGATAGTAGTGGGACAAGGGGCAGGGGAGGCTCACAGGGGGCCTGATTCAGGAGGTCCACAGAGGGAATGATGTCAGGGGAGGGTAGCAGGGTGGGGGCAGGGTGGAGGTCCCCCTTCCTTCCTTCCTTCCTTCCCTGGCCATTTGTTCCAAGCCAGGCATGGATGAGCCAGGGGTCCACTGACCTGTTCCACACTGGGTATTTGAGCCCCCAGATGCTGCCTGGCCATGGAGCAGGTGAGAGCACACTCTCTCCTATCACAGATCTGGGTTCCAGTCCCAGCTCTGCACTTGAGAACTGTGTTGTCCTAGTGATTTAATATCAGAGCCCTTAGCTTCCTCAACTTCAAAATGGGGGATCTGGGATTGAGTGAGGATGACATACAGTGTCTGCTTCGTCAGGGTGAAAACCTGATGTCATGTCCCCCAGCCCCCATCCCTAATTCTCACACATGCAGATTCTGGGGGATCAAGACACAGGGGCCACCTTGATCTTCTGGGCCAGCATCTCTTCTCCTGGGTGCCTTCTCACCTGCAAGGCCTCTGACCCTGCTCTCTATCCTGCCTGTCATGCCAGGACTTATGCCTGAGCCTCCAAAGACAACCCCCAACATGGGGTCTGTGGAAGATTGGCCTGGTGAGCTGCTTGGAGGGAGCTACTCTGTGCCAGCGCTCCCAGAGCTCTACCTAGGCCAGCTTCCCTACCTGCCCTCTTGCGTACAGAGGGCTGTACTCCTCCACAGACTTCTCCACAGGATGAAAAGTGAAGTAAAGGCCCAGCTTCCCCGCTATGCTTACTTTGTCTGGAACTCAGAGCCAGGTATCCAGCAATCCAAGCTAACCCATACTTTCTGGGCATGTTCTGTAGGTCCAGGACCTTCCTGGCATCAGCTGCAACCCTGGGGCCTCTGGTGAGGTCCCTGTCACCTATTACATGGGATACAAGATGGATTTGTACAGCCCACCCTTTGGTGGGCTTAAAGATGGCAGATGGAGCTACCTGCTCAGCCTAAAGTGTGGAGACCTGGGGGTGGAGGTTGACACATGAATAAGCCTCTCATTCCAGTCTTATGCCTTTGGACCACTCTGATGGCTCTGGGTACTTTGTACCCTCTGATCTTCAGACCGCAGGCTTGTACTTCTCTTCTGGGCAGGACTTCAAGGAAGTATAAGGCCAAACAGCCACACAAGATGTCCTAGGTTTATTCCAGCAGAGTTCTGAGTGCATAGAGACCATAATTAGAGCTGTGAGTTAGGGCAGTCAGTTGGGAGCCTGGCTGAGGGGGCTGGAGCCAGATGCCAGTGGGGGATAGAACAGCAGAGCCTTGGGGCCACAGGCCTCTGAAAGGCTGTGGAGAAGAGAGGTAGCCTGCAGGGGACCAAGGAATGGGCAATGGTGAGGAAGAGCAGAGTGAGTGTGGACTACACGTGTAATCAGATTGTTAAAATCCTCTGCTGAGTGGGGGGACAGGGGCAGGGTTGAGCTGCTAGCCCAGTGGTAAGACCCCTGAGAAGACCCAGGAGGCCCTGTGGGGCAGAGTGGGGACATTATTCCCCTTTGGTGTAACCAGCCTCACTCACACCCACCTGCCAATCCGGGGTCCACACACCCTCCTGGCCTGCCTTGTCACAGGACTACTCAGTGGCAGGACTGGGCCCCAGGCCTGTAGCCTCTCGGCCCTGCCTGCCCCCACTTATGGCAGGTTTATGATGTTTTTCTCCCTCCTGAGTGGTGTTTGGCTTTTGGTTTCTATGGCGAAGCAGGAATTTCCTAATGGCCTGTTTCCCATCTGGGCTGGGCAGACATTGATGATGACTCTGCCAGCGGCAGCAGTCAGGGAGGTGCACCCCTCAGAGCCTCCATTCCACTTTTCCTGGGCCCACGGATGCCTGACTCCCAGGCCCCATCAGAGGCTGTGAATGGAAGCGGGAGGAGTGGATGGGCTCCTAGCTGATCAACGTGTAAGGCCTGGCTTGCTCCGCCATGAGCTTGGCCCTCTTTATGCTGAGCTTCCATAGGCCACAGAGAGGGTGGAAAGGTGGGGAAGCTGCAGGGCTTCCTTTCTAGGAATCAGACCAGAGGGGGAAGGAGCAGCTAGTGGAGAAAGGGCACACAGCCTATCCCAGGTGAGTGGCAGATCTAGAGTTGTGTCTCCTTGCCACGAAGGCCAGCATTCTGGCGCAGGGGAAAGAGTTGGGGTAGTATCCTTATCCATGCAGGGTACCAAGCCTGGTCCTGGGTGGGCCTGGGCCCAGACCCCAGCGCTTCTTGGTCCTAGTTCCCAGGCATGGTGGGCTAGTAAGCAGAGATTTCTGACAATCCTAATTCCTGCCACAGGCCTGAAGGCAGGAGCTGGCCCAATACCCCAGAGGACAGCAAGGCTCAGGCACACAGGATCCACATCGATCCCGAGGCCCAGGTATGTACATACACCACCTGGCCTGGCCTGGCCTGGCCTAGCTCAGAGCAAGCCCAGGGCAGAGAGGCCGGGCCTTGTCCACGGGTTTAACTGCATTGGATGTCCTCACTGCGGTTCTCAGAGACTGAAGCAGAAGGCTTCTCTGGGCTCTGTCCATGCCCCATCAGGGGCTCCCAAGGTGACGGGTACCTGCTGTGGGCTCTGTCAGTACGCTAAGCAGTCCTGGATTCTGGGACAATGGTGCCTGTGGTGGGCAGGGACTGGGCCAGGCCTTGGCTCAGGGCTACCACTTACCCAGCTGGGTTTCACTCTGTTGCCCAGTGTTGCCAGATCAGGAGGAAGTCACCAGACTTGGGGGAGGGGTGGGGGACAGCCATAGGCTGTGGAGTGACCTCAGGCTATGGGGCACTCTTCTGTCTCATCCTAGCCTTGGGCACCTACCTGGCCAGAGCCAACCTTAGAATATAAGGCACTGCCTTGCCCTATCCAAGACTGAAGTTTTCTCCTGGCCATTCCATGATCGCAGCTAGCAGACCTCAGGCTGCAGGCCTGTCTGCTCTTCACCTTTCTGTGTATGACAGGAGTCACAGCTATGGTGCTGTCCTCAAGGAGCATGAGGTGGAGCCAGGCTGCTTTAGGGCCTCATTTTTCCATGGGCTTGAGGGGTGGCCAAGTGGGCAAAGCTGAGGTATCCAGAGTGAACTCGTTATTTCTGGGCCACTGAGTTTGGGCAAGGCGGAGACTCGACTGGTCTATGATGGAGCCTGAACTTGGGACCCAGCATGTGGGACCATGGCCCCCAGGGCCTGCTCATATCCACTCTCTCCCCACGGAGGCTTTGCTGTACCAGAGGGAATGATTTGCCATGGCCTCTCCCTCACCCCCTATCCTAGTCCCCATCTTTCTCTGACATTTGTTCCCTACCTTGCTTTTGCTGGCATCCCTGAGGCCAGGTGCTTACCATACGCAGGGAGTGCCCATTCTGGAAGGGGAGAGGCACCTAGCAGTTCTGGGATGGAAGAAGCCAGGGGTCAAAGGAGTCCAGAGTAGGTATCTGACTCAAGGGGTCAGAGAGGGCTCCCTGGAAGAGGGGGTATCCAAGCCAAGACCTAAGGGTCTGGAAGAATAAGGGAGGCAAAGGGGCATGGAGAGAAGTGTGCCACATACAAAGTGAAGCACATACAAAGGCCCAGAGGTGAGATTGTGCACCGTAGGTTCAGAGAAAAAAGTCCCAGGTGTGGCAGGGGGCAGAGGTGAGGGCTGAGGGCACAGAGAGGCTCTCGGTTTCCTCTACCCAGGACCTCAGCTGTTCTTGAAGAGATTTGTGGCCACACCTGGGTCTCAGAAGCTTGCTCTGGTAGTTCCATGGACCCATGGGGACAGGGGCTGGGGGGCATAGACAAATCACCCAGGCTTGACATGGGCGAAATGAGAATAGCGTAGTATAGGCCCCCAGCTCATGTGTGAGCCCGGCTCTCGTGTGTAAGTACCAAGATGGATAGGACAAGGGGGCCTGAGCTTTGGAATATGAAGCTCAAGTCTGTTGAGTCCTCCAGGAGAGGCTCTGGGCCAGTGGGGCTGGGGGCTGGAGAACAGCTCCCTCTGTCCCACACTTTCCCTTACTGACCTCCTCAAGGGCCAGGCTGTGGGGCTCAGGCTGGAAGCGGGGGGATTTTCCACAAGCAACAGGGCAGCCCCTCAGCTGCTGCCCCCCTTTCATACTTAAAAGGTCATGAGCTCCATGGAAGGGGGGACAGAAACACCCACACCCAGCCCCTGTAGGGCCGTGTCCTCAGTAACACAGGTACAGGGCCCATTGTCTCCATACTGCTCCCACCCTCTACCTGCAGGGGGGAGGGCGGTGGGCCCAGCTGGAGCCATCACAGGAGGGGAAGACGACAGCTGGCCCTAAGACCAGCACAAGGTACCCTGGCACTCATCAACTGGGGCTTCAGGCCCACCTTCCATATAGAGTCATTGGAGTCTCCTTCTCTCAGCCCTTACATGGGAACACAGCCCAGAGTGGAGGAAGGATGGTGATCAGAAAAGGTTTCCCAGAGAGGGTGGCATTTGAACTGAGAACCAGGTGATAGGTTAAGGCAAGCCAGGTGCAGCAGGCAGCGCAGGACTCAGCCTGTCCTCTCCAGACCAGCAGGGAGCTAGAACTTGGCCTCTGGGAGGTGCCACCTGCTCACCTGGATTTAGTGCCCACCTCTGTCCAAGTTGAGTGTCCTAGATTCTGACCACAGTCATACTGGAGCTGATGAGCAAGCTAGCAGTTACCCCCATGCTGCTGACTAGCCCACTGAGACTTCAACAAACAAATCGGCAGCTGGCGGGTACTCAGACACGGGGAACACATGGTACCAGGCACACCGTGGAGAAGGGAAATCCAGGAATGGGGGCTCAGGAATGCCCATGACAGCCATTCATCCAAAAATGGATGTGTGCCAGGCACTATGCTAAGTGCTTTGTATGCAACTGTCTCATTTTATCTCCACGAGGAACTTATGATAGAAACCATCATCCCCATTTCACAGATGAAGAAACTGAGGTTCAGAGAGGTGATGTAACTTGCTCAGTGAGCGAGTGATAGAGCTGAGACTCAAACCAACACTGAGGTCACCACGTGTGTCCTAACCACTGAGTTCAGACCTAGAGAGGCTGCTGCATGGGTGGCCATGGGAGGGGCAGTGGCTCTGATGATCCTGCAATAAACTCCCACACCCTGCTGGGTGGGGGTCAGTGAGGGCTTCCTCCCTCCAGGTCCCTCCAGCTCCCCCTTCCTGTTGAAGCCTGTTCTGTACGGGGCCCAGCCCTGCCCCCACGGCCCATGGCCCATCTGGTCCCCATTAGAGGCCAGGCCAGCCCCAGCCTGCCTGCCCTGCAGACACATGTGTGAGAGTGCTCAGGTTTCTCAGAGGCTAAGGCTAAAGGTTTTTCTGCTGCTGTTGCCTCGTTGATGGGGGCCCACCTGGGCAGTGAGAGACCCCCTCTCCTTTGTCTGTTGGGGTGGGAGAAGTTGGGACACCACCCCCATTCAGTCACTCAGCTGCTAGTTTGCCCATTCCTCACGCCCCTGCCCAGCTCAGAGCCTGTAGAAAGCAGCAGCTTGGGCAAAGCCCTGCAGGCTCAGCTGTGCCCCAGCTGGAGGCTGACCGAGTCCAAGGCTTGCTCTTTCCCTCTAGGGTAGGCGTCCTTTCCTCCCCACCTAGCATCCCTGTTCACACTGTAGAGGGGAGGAAAAATTTACATGTCACCTCCCAGACTGAGGCTGAGAACAACTTCATGGCCTGGGCTCTTGGGCCCCACCCCAAAGTCAGGCTGCTCTGGCCACCAACTGTGTCATGGAGGTCACCATGGTCATCCCCAGTATGACCAGCACTGGCTCCGAGTATATGTAACTGTGTCTGTGTGATTAGGTGTATGTAGGTGGAGGACTGGCTGGTGCCTGTGTGTTGCCTTCATGCATGGGTATGTCTGTAAATGTACTTGTGAGAGTGTGCATGCCTGTTATCACACTGCTGAGGACAGGCTTGTGTGCCTGCAAGCGAGGGGCAACATGGCCCTGCAGCGACAAAGATCTGAGGTCCCAATTCAGAAACCACGCCTGCAGAGATCCTGACCTCTTCTCATGGACTGAGGAGGCATTTTCAGGGCATTCTTCCTCAAATGTTTCAGCCGTGGGCATCAGGCTGGCTGTGGGGTGGTGGTGTGGGGAGCTTTGAGCCCTGGCCAAGCCTTTGCCCCTATCTGCTGTGTCTACGGAAGGCCACCTATTTTGGCCTGGGAAGCAGGAAATGGGGGAAAAAATACAGGCCTGGAGGGGGCTGACCTCACAATGGTACCTTTAAACCTCAGCCTGCTCCCACTAAAGGGTCTTGGGACACAATGATTGATGACCCTTCCTGGCTGCAGAACAGGAATTCCTTTTTTGCATTCCCAGCCATGGGCCCATCCAGTACCCAGCACAGTTCTGACAGGGAAGACTTGGTATCAGGACCACCTCTGCAAGGAAGCCATACACTCAGAACCAGACATGCTGGCCTTAAAAAGCTTCTTGGGATGGTCCTGCCCCAACACTGTCCCCCATGGGCACTGGTAGTCAGACCCACCACAGGGCTCATGAGCCAACGTTGAGTCTCAGGGACTCAGGTTTTTGTGTCTGACTTTCCATGAGCATTTCTCATTTCTGCAGGGATTGAACCAGGCCCAAGGCTCAGCCTTTCCCCACAAGCCCCTTCCCTGACCGGGCACCATAGCCGAGAGATGCCCGAGCAAGAGTAGCCAGCCAACACCCAAGAAGGCTTGGCATAGCAGGGCAGGGGTGGGTGTACAAGGAATGGCCAGAGGGCCTACCCCAGAGGGTCTCCCAGTGCCTCAGGCTCCTCTCTCTCCTAGGATGGCAGTCCAGCGACAAGCAGGTGGCCCTCAGCCACGGGGCTCGGGCCAGAAGATGGCAGGCCAGGCCTGGGATCTCCTTACGGGCAGTCACCTCGCCTCCCAGTCCCTCACAATGGCAGCAGCAGTGAGGCTACTTTACTGGCCCAGTTGGGCACCCTGCACGTGTCTCCACCCCACAGGTAGTACAGAGGCATAATCTTTGATGCCATACCCAGATCCCATTCTAATCCCCGAGCCCTTAAATCTCAGACCAGGTCCCATCCTGACCCTTAACACTTGATCCTTGGGTCTCAGCTGATTGCCTTCTGACTCATGAAACCACACCAGACCCTTGAGCTGGCAGAGTGAAGACTGGTACTGGTACTGCAACCCTGTCCCTTAGTGCATCTTCTTTCGCCCAGCACTGACCTGGCCAGAGGCCTTTCGCGGAGCCGCGACTGCGGAGTAGACCTGGGCTCAGAGGTGTACAGGATGCTTCGGGAGTCGGCCGAGCCGACGGCTGCGGAGCCCAAGCAGTCAGGCTCCTTCCGCTACTTGCAGGGCATGCTAGAGGCCGGCGAGGGCGGTAAGATTTTACCTCACCTGCCTTCCCGCTCCCTGAGGTACCGAACTCCGCTCCCCCAACCAGCCCAAGCCACGCCTTTGCGACCCCACGTCCGGCCTCCCGGCCATTAGCCCCGCCCCCCGTGTCCTCAGCGCGCTCCCACACACCTCGCTGCGCCCGGGCTTTCTCATTCCCACCCAACCCCTGTCGCCCTTCCAACCCCTATCCCAGTCTCTTTGCCGGTGGCTACGGAAGCAGGGCCCAGCCCCACACTCCGCAGAAATGAAGTTTTCCCTTTTCTGACCTCCGCACCGGGCTCTTGCCAACCGTGCTCTGGCTTTCAGGGGAACGGCCCGGGCCTGGCGGCCCCCGGAACCTCAAGCCCACGGCGGGCAAGCTAGGCGCTCCGCTGAGCGGCCTGCAGGGGCTGCCGGAGTGCACGCGCTGCGGCCACGGCATCGTGTGAGTACCTCCCCTGTCTTCCCCACCCGCCCCCCACCCCCGTGGTCCCCTGACCCCGCCCGAGGCCCTTAGTGGGGGCGTGCTCTCGGATCGGTCAGCTCCTGACGCTGTCCTCTCCGATCACCCGTCAGGGGTACCATCGTCAAGGCGCGGGACAAGCTCTACCACCCTGAGTGTTTCATGTGCAGCGACTGCGGCCTGAACCTCAAGCAGCGCGGTTACTTCTTTCTGGACGACCGGCTCTACTGCGAAAGCCACGCCAAGGCGCGCGTCAAGCCGCCCGAGGGCTACGACGTGGTGGCGGTGTACCCCAATGCCAAGGTGGAACTCGTCTGAGCCGCTCCCGGAACCTCCCATCCCCGCCTCTGCTTTTTTTAATGTCCCCGCGCACCCGTGTAAATATGTTTACGCCCTGCCTCTCTAATAAATTCCCTCTGCTTGACCTCAACCGTGTCGGTGCCCTGGCCTGCCTCCCTCCAGCACAGGCCATGGCTCCTGAGTGCTACACCTGTTCAGGTGCCAAGCATTTTCTTAGGCACTGGGTGCAAGGGGGAGCAAGACAGGTACTGTGGTGCCCTCAAGGAAGCCACAGCCTGGGTGGATGGCAGACATGAATCACAAGGGCAGTCCTGTTAATAGGGAAGCGAGGTCTGAGGTGCTAGAAGGGGACGTCACGCCAAAGGGTTTGACCTGGATGGAGTCAGGGAAAGTGTCAGCAGAGAAATAAGGGATGAGGGAGGGAAGAGCTCTACAGCGTGAGGATCTGTGTGCAAAGATATGTCAAAGGCGAGCACAGGCAGCAAAGGCCCCGTGTGGGCACCAGCACGAGCGCGGGCGGCCCCTAGCAGCTGCAGGAGGGACTGCCCCGCGGCGGATAGGACTGGGGAGATCACCAGTTTGGTTGGGGGCGGTATCTGCCTCCCGGCAATCTCAGCATTTCTCTCTTCCGGATTTCTTCCCGTCCTCTCCGATCCCCCCGCCCCCGCCCACCCCCACCCCCCCACTGTATTCTTTCTCCTTTCCCACTCTCCGCACCAGGGAGCGCGCAGGGCGTGTGTGTGTGTGTGTGTGTGTGTGTGTGTGTGTGTGTGTGTGTGTGTGTGTGTGTGTGTGTGTGTGTGTAAGATTTTAGTAGAAAGAAAAGAACACTCGCCTCCAGAGTACACGCCACTCCTTCTCCGAGGCCTGGCCTTTCACAGCTCGGTTGCACACTCCTGTAGAGACTCGCACTTTTAAAAAATATAAGTGATAGCAGAGTTGGTGAATTGTGGCTGTTCGCACTCGATGACGCATCCTGGACTCCGGGTCACGTGGATCTACCCTCTCCTTAGGTTGCTCGGAAGAGGAAGCAGCCTCGTTTATTTAGTGAGCCCCGAGTAATGGACGATTGTGGTATATTCAGTTCTGTACTATCACAGACCACAAAAGACTGTTAGTGTTGCAGCAAAAATAGAAATCTTCTGATAAACAAAGAAAATAAGAAACAATGAGCAGGCTGGGGAAACAGCATAAACAGGCCTGAAAGAATTAAGCAATCTTGGTTATACTTTAGCTGTTACTACTAACAAACACTTGTCCTTCACAAAGCTAAGCAAAACCAATTACTCTGATTCCATATGAATTGTACCCTGCACCTGGCACTTACTCTTGCTGCATTCTCTTGTAGCAAATCACCCCTCTTAGCTGTTTACATTTCAGAAAGAAGGTCGCAGGCCGATAACCCAGAGATGAACAGACCCAATTACCAGGCTGCCTGACGCCAGCAGTAACTTTTAAAATATTGGAAGAAGAAGAAGAATGCAAGACATTCACCACTTTGATCCTTTTCACTTACCCTGGACTGTGGGTTCCACCTATAAGACCCCCTGTAATTCCCCAGGACAGAGGGGCACAGTTCTTGAGGCGCTGCATGCTCTGTCTTCCCTTGCGCATGGAAGAAAAATAAAGCCATCCCTCTCTTCCTCCAAAATCTCTGTCTCTGTATTTCTGTTCGGCATTGGTGCACAGGAAGCCGATATTTCGGCAACATTACCGATTCACACTCTCATCATCAGCACGTGACAGTGCTCATTTCCTCATGCTCTTGCAACACAGGGTATTACCAGGTTTTTATTTTTCATTTTTGCCAATCTGATAAGTAAAATGCGATATGTAGTTACTTTAATTTGCATTTCTCTGATTACCAGAGATGAGCATTCATTCAACAAACATTTGTTGTGTTTGCTGGTGGGTGCTGAATGAACATGGAACAGAATGGTCTTCTCCCTCCAAGAATTCCTCTAAATCCTTCACTCATTTTTCTGAGGATTAACTTCTTAATGATAGATAGGAACTTTTCATATTTTTGCAAGAACCTTTGTTACTGGACCCTATTCCACTGAAATATTTTCTTATTATTGAAACTATCATATTGATTTAATTATTACCTCTTAAAGAGTTTAACGTGCTAATCTCTCCTCCTCGTTCTTCGTTTACAAACTTGCCAAGGTTATTCTCATACATTTCCAATTGTCCAGAGGTTTAGACTCAGTATCAGGCTCTGGAAAAACAGACAACAAACCCCTTTGAACCGTGACTGGGGTTGCCCTGATTCTAGAGACTCACTTGGGGAGAACTGGCTAGAATCCTTTCCTCCCAGAGAATACTGTGATCTGTGCTTATTCTGCATTTATTCAGGTTGATGAAATAAAAATTCAGATTTTAAGGCAAGACCAAAAAAAATTTAAACATAAAACTTTTTCTCTGCCCTTTAGCCTCCTCCTTCCCCCTAGTGTGCACTGCGCAGCTTCCATGTGTGTTAACTAGACCTCCCCAATGGCAGAAATACCTCCTCCACCATAAATATCAATTTTTCTCCTGGTGCCAGCCATGTAACTCTTAGAAGGTAACACTCCTTTCTCAATCCTGTAAGGGGTCATGATGACACACCTCCACTTGCCTTGTATGTGCCTACCTCTTTGGTGAACTTTATGTACAATGCCAGTGTATAATTTCCCTTAAAGATAGTGATTGGTGCAGAATAGACTGGTCAGACGACCTGGGTAAATACTGGGCCACACCTAGTGGGAGTTCTTAGCTTAAATACTTACTTATGACCTTATTAATGTTACTCGATATATTTCTTCTTTTTTTTTTTTTTTTAACTGGTACGCGGGCCTCTCACTGTTGTGGCCTCTCCTGCTGCGGAGCACAGGCTCCGGACACGCAGACTCAGCAGCCATGGCTCACGGGCCCAGCTGCTCCGCGGCATGTGGGATCTTCCCGGACCGGGGCAGGAACCCGTGTCCCCTGCATCGGCAGGCAGACTCTCAACCACTGCGCCACCAGGGAAGCCCTCGATATATTTCTTATATTCTGCCTATTTTGCCAGATTATTGTTTCTTGCATTACCAAATGTGTGACTGAGCCTCAGATAAAATTAATGATTAGGCAACTTGAAATGACTGACCAAATATATAGATCTATAAGATCAATGAGTGTGATAGTGTAACTCTAGATATGTGAAGAAGCAACAAGAGGGAACCATTTCCTGGACCGTAACAGACTAGTGAGATAGGCAGTCCAGAGGCCTTTAGTTACTGTTAACAGGGCCTAGTCCAGTAATAGCACATTGAGTGGCCTATCAATGAAATCCTCGACTGACCTGGGAATGAACATTCCTAGTGTCATGGGGCAAATTGGTCATGAAATGGCCCCCAGACCTCGGTTGAAATTAAGACTGAAAGGGAAGGGATTGTAAAATAAAGAATGTTGCCCACCATCCAGTTCTACAAGAATCAAGTCATTAGCCACTTCAGTCACTGACCTACAGTAGACCCTGAAAAGAATTCAAGGCAAAGATCAGGATGAGGCACTCTGTGTTCTGGGAAAGGTGGTAGAACAGGCCTTCAGAGAGTTAGATATTTTCAGGAGAAATTTTTAAGAACCTTGATTCTTGCATCTTCTCATACTGAAACTAAAACCATACTAAAACCATTAACTAAGATGTCTGTTGCTCATGGCTAGCAGCAACCTTCTACTGAGATGTGAGCTGGATTGGTAGTATCCACTTAAACAAAATCACATATATATTGACCTCCCCACCTACCTCTACGAACAGTTCTCAGAGTGCTCTCAGACTGTCTCCTGGGCTATAATCCTCAGTTTGGCTCAAATAAAATCTTTCATTTCTTTCTTAGGTTGACTATTGATTAACTTTTTTCATTGACAGAGTGTTGTGAAGTACTCTGGTATATTTTTATTTCCATTTTCTTTTTATAGATCTTGTGTTCCTGCTTTAATTAGTTCCTAGGAATTTCTTCCAAGGCTCCTCCCGCGGACCCCACCCCTCCCCTGCCTCAAGGAGCACAGGGCAGTGTGCAAGTGTCCTCTGAGAATTGAGTGGCTGGAGTCTTGTGCCCTGGTCCTGCAGGCCCGTGCAGTCTGCAGACAAGGTCAGGCACCACGGGCTCATACGGTGAGCAGAGGACTGGCCCGCAGCGGGGGAAGCTATTAGGCTCAGGATCTCCAGTGAAAAAATCCTGTAGCCTCAGGCACAGGCCCCCACCCCTCTGCCAGACTCAAACCTGCCGAAACCTGGCTCCCCACTCCCAGCAGCCGCCCTTACTCGCCTTAATCCCACAGTCACCACCTCCCCACACGGGGCCTACCCACCCCAATTGAGGGGTCCTCCAGTTACCCAGGTACCATTAAGATCAAGATCAAGCAAAGCTGCAGCAACTGTTGCGGAGACTCAGCCTCTGTTCACCAGTGCTGAATAGAAACTCGGAAACAGAGTTTTGGGGTGAAGTAGAGAGGAATAGCTTTGATTGCTTTGCCAGGCAAAGGGGGCCACAGTGAGCTAATGCCCTCGAGACTGGGTGACCCACCTTGGAGGGGGTAGTGAGGAGTTTTATAGTGTTCAAGGAGCAGGGCATTATCAGCTTGTGGACAGTTATCAGACTGGTTGGCATAAGGTGAAGTTTCAAGCATCATCAACCTTCTGGCTTTAACCAGTCTAGGGTCTATGTTCTTGGGGTCAGCAGTTTTCATCTGGTGGGAGGGGGGCTGCTTCCTATAAACACAGCTTAGTAATGTGTGTCAGACCTTTATATCTTTCAGGGAACTGGGAGTTCGGTGATTCTGCCATGTGACAGATTTATAGTCTAATTTTTACCATTTTCCCAGCCCAACAGCTATTCTTTGTTTCTACATCTTCACATTTCCCAATCACTAACACTTGAGTCAGCCTTTTACTTCAAAAGACAAGGACACAGGGGCTTGTACACGGTTTCACAACCAGATCAACCCTTGCCAAGGTAGGCATCCTGCGGGGGGGGGGGGGGGGGGCAGTAGCCAAGAGGAGTGGCGCCAGAGCTGCCAGTCTTCCCTGCTTCAAGGCCCAGGCTCTACCCAGTGCCCCAACTACCTCCTTTGCCCAGGGGCCCTGACTGACCCCAAATGTGCTGGACCATGAAAAGCTTGGGACAAGCTACGGAACAAGGTCTTTGTGACCCAGGGTCCCAGTCCTGAGACGGGGCAGCTGAGTCTCCAGGAGGAGACACAGATCTAGGGTCCCCAATTCAGAAATCCCAGCCCACCTGCCCCAGACCGACCCCTCGTTATTGTCCCGAAACCTGCCCCTCTCTCACATCTTCACCTCAGGGGCCTTCAAACCAGAGGCTTGGACATCATTCTCTACACCTTCTCCCCAGCCATCCCATCCTACCCATCACTGTGTCTGGGGTTCTGCCTCCTAAGCATTTCTGCGGCCCATTTCAGGACAGCTGGAGAATTCTCTTATTCCCTTGCTTCATGGACCCCCTCCCCTGGCCAACATGGCCCCAGGGCCCTCAGGATAGAGCCCCTGACCGATCAATTGTAGGCCTACCATTTAAGGCCTCTTGGACTGCAGGTTGCTGACCGACCGTGTGTCTTACTTCCTCTGCTACCCAAGACTGTTCACCGTTCTTTGAGCAATCCTGGCTTTTCATACCCTCAGACCTTTTCTCAAGCTCGAAATGCCTTTATTCTTTCTTCTTCATTCAGCAAATTCCTACTCACTTTTTAAAGCCCAGCTCCACTGTCTGCTCCCCTAGAGCAAAGCCTTGGCCGGCCCATCCCCAGGCAAAATCAGTAGTAGTTCCCATCCACATGCCCTCCATCCTACCCCTTCCATTCCTTCTTGATTCTTCTGACACAGCCTATGATCTCCTTGGTCAGAGCCTGGCCCAGACCTACCACCATCCTGCCCAGATCTCAGGTCAGGCATGGAGAGGTGCAGGGGCCCTGGGGCCAGCACCGACCCTCTCTCTGACACACACATACCTTGGGCCTCCCTGCCTCTTACCACTTTCCTCCTCACCTTGCTCTCCTAGTTTCTGCTGGCATACTGCCTAAACCCTCAAGAGGAGGTAAGGCCTAGAGGGCAACTGCCTCATTCCTGCATCCTCAACCTCAACCTCAACTCATTCATTCAACTAATTATTTACTAAGAATCTACTATGTTCCAGGCATTGTGCTACATACTAGGAGACATTTTGAACAAACATATTTAAAAAGCACAGATGATAAGCAGTGCTTAATGGAAATAAATAGGATATTACAGTAGAAAATAAGGAGTAAGGGAGCATCTGTGTGGATATCTGGTAAACTGCATTTCAGGCCAAGGGAGCAGGGAACATAGAGGCCCTGGACGGGGCAGGGAGGAGGAGACATGTGCTTGCCTGTCCTAAGAACAGCGAAGAAATGTCTGGAGTAGTGTAAGTGAGGTGCCAGTAGAAGTATACGAGCTCAGAGAGACGTGGGGGTGGGAAGACTGGCCACGTTGACCTTGTAAGCCTCAGGAAGGACTTTGGCTTTTACTCGGAGAGGAGAAGCCAGAGGAGTGGCATGACCTGGGCTTTTATGTTTTAACCAGGATGACTGTGTCTGCTGTATGGAGAATAGACTGTAAGGGGCAAAGGTGGAAGCAAGGAGACCAGTTCGTAGGCATGACTGCATTCATCCCTGACTAATCCCTAACTAGCCTCCATAGCTGTCCTCCATAGCTCCAAGCCCCAGTTCAGGCCCCTACATTCTCCTGCCTGGCCTGTAACAGCCTCCTGACTGGCCTTCCTGTCTCCCATCTGGCCCCTCAATCTTTTCTCCACCCAACAGCAAAGAGAGATTTTTTTTTTTTTTTTTGCGGTACACGGGCCTCTCACTGTCGTGGACTCTCCCATTGCGGAGCACAAGCTCCGGACGCGCAGGCTCAGCGGCCATGGCTCATGGGCCCAGCCGCTCCGCGGCCTGTGGGATCTTCCCAGACTGGGCACGAACCCATGTCCCCTGCATCGGCAGGCAGACTCTCAACCACTGCACGACCAGGGAAGCCCAAAGAGAGATTTTTAAAATGCAAATCTGACTATGCCACTCTTGTCTATTAAAGCTTCCATGGCTTCCCATTAGGACAAAGTCCCATTAGGACAAAGTCTAAACTCCTGAACCCAGCCCACAAGGTCCCATGGGGTGCAGTCCCTGCTGAAATTTGCTGACAGCCCTGCCTCAGGTCCCCATAATTGCAGTTGTGCTGATCTGTAAATTCAGCTTCCTCAAGATCTTTTTCCAGACTCTTACAGGCTTCCTTGACCCTCCAAGGAGCTAGAAATGAAAACTGAGTCCTTCTTTCTGGTTCTCTGTGTGATAAGCTTTATTCTCCCACCTTCCACCTTGAGAACCAAGGAAAGGGGTGAGGGCAGGAGAAACCCAGATGCTCCTTCAAGCCAGCCCTCCCTTCCTGGCCAAGGACTCAGCCCCTCTTGGTGGCACAGCAGCCTGGCCCTGTGGTAACAGCCCATGACAGCTGAGTTAGGGGTGTTGTGACCTGCACTGTGATGCCCAGAAGCATGGGCTATGGGCCCAGAGAGTCCTGCTGACCACTCAGGGAGTGCCCTGCCCCCTCCTCCACCTGTGGGTCCCCCTGCCCAGCTTATCTGCACTGCAGCTCCATCCTGGGGCTCATTCTTACCCAGGGTAACAGCTTCTTGACTTTAGTCCCCATGCTAACCCCTGATTTGCTTTCTACAACTCTGGGTAATTTCCTGGTTTATCATTTTCTCACATAATGTTCAAAATTTTCCCACAAAATAGTCCTTAGCACCTCTGAAAAGAGGTGGAAGTCTAAAAAGAAATGAGGGTAGTAAAGGGGTCTGTAATAAGCAAGGACCGTTCTTCTGTGCCCCCTCTACCACAAGTAGGAAACTACTTGGAAACCAAATTTTGTCTTTGCTCCTGTCTGATGTGGACCATCTGTGGCTGAAGGTAGAGGCTAGAAATCCCAGGAAAGGCTGCCAGAGGCCTTACCTGTTCCTGCAGGGTCTGGGGTTGGCCTCAGCCATGTGGGCTCAGAGACCTGACTGACCAGCCCTGTGAGCAGGTCTGTCTCCCCAGTCTGACTGGGTTAGCGAAGCTCAGAGGCTGAAGCACCACACCATACACCAGCTTCTTTACCAATACAGGCAGCAGTGGAAGGACACTCGGCTTCTCTCCAGGGTATTCTTGGCCTAAAGGCACATTTCATGGGAAGCCAGAGTGGTTACAGACTCAGAGGAAGTCTCAGAGGATGCAAACTGGGTAAGAAATATCATAGGAGCTAATATGTCCCAGGTCTTCATCTTCAAGTCCTTAGTGAACTGATATTACTCTTCTTTCATCTTCACATAAACCTGAAAGGAAGTACAGTTATTATCCTCACTTCATGGATGAGCTTAGAAAGGTTGAGAAACTTGCCGAGGTCACACGCTGGTTAGCTGATCTCCATGGCAAGAACACCCAGGGCAGTCGCAAGTACGCATCTTCCCTGGAGAACATTGCCTGTCCTACCAACAGCCTAGTGACTCTTGCCAGGCCACTTCTGAAGGGTGCTGGCCTATCTCTGCTTGTCAAGGTCCCTAGAACAGCCCAGAGTGCAGCTCAGAGGCACCAGCTCTTCACACAGGGCCAGGCTCCTCCATGGAGCATGGAATGGTGGAAGATGAGCTGAGTCAAGGTGACCCCTGAAGCTTTGGGTCTGGGTGTAGACAAGGCTGGTGCCCACAGCACCTGTTCATAAACTCTGGCTTGCACGAACTCACCCCCACACCTGCCTGACTTGGGCCTGGGGTCAGGTTCGGATCCCTGCGCTAAATGGGCTGTTCTGACTCCTCACCACCTCCCCCTCCCACTTCATGCAGTGCCTTCTCAGCCTGTGTTCCTGTCCACTCCCCTGCCTGTCCCTGAGGCACCAGCCTCCTCAAGCTTCTGGCCCAGCTTCTCCTTTCTTCTCCAAATGCTCATTCTCAAGAGTGCCTTGGGTTGTTTGCACTGCCTAATAATAGATCCCTTCCAAACTTCCCCCGCCCTCTTTTTGTAGTCTCACCCAGTCCCACTGGAATTAGTCTGGGAGGATAGAGCTCAGAGGCCCAGCCAAGGGATGGTTCTTCCCCTACAGGCTCAATCTTAAGCTGACTGTCCTACTGTGACTCCACTTAGGTTTGTACAGCAGAGAGAACTATACTCAATATTTTTTAATAACCTACAAGGGAAAAGAATCTGAAAATATATCTATATATAACTGAAATACATATATATTTTAAAATATAAATCTAAAAATATATAGTGTATATATATATATATATATGGAGATATAGATATTTATGTGTCTGGATCACCGTGCTGTACACCTGAAACTAACATAATATTGTAAATCAACTACACTTCAATAAAAATTAATTAACTAATTAAATTTTTTAAATTAAGAATCTTTTAGGTCAAGTATGGTCTATCCTCTGCCAACCTTTGCAATCTCATCCGTCTGCCTTTCCCAACCACTGGTTTAGTGTTCACATGGCAGGTGTCTGGGTTGGAGCAGATTGCCTGGGTGCCAGGGGGTGGCCCAGGGATCCACCCGCCCCACATAGTTGACTCCAGGCCCTTTTGGTCAGAAGGAGCAGAGGCAGGGTTTGAACCTATAAATGAGGTTGCCAGGGTCTAGCCTTCCTCATGTTCCTGGGCAGCACCCAATGAAGGGCAGCACAGGCTGCATCCTCCGTGGTCATATATAAGTAGGATGACCACATAGGACTCCTCAAGCTCACAACTTCAGATATTCCAGGCACACTGTTTATAGCAACCAGCCACTGATATAGCCACCAGCTTCTCTGGGGTATCCCAATCTTAGCTGTGCTGCTTACTTCTCACTTTCTGCTCCCGGACTCCTCGGACGCTGAGGCATGGAACACATATAGAAACCCGCTCAACATGCACGGGTGTGCAATCTGGAAGTACTGGGGGGTTAACACCCAACAGGGCACACCTGAACCAAGAAGGGTGGGAACCTATGGATTAATGTTGCCTACTTCTGAATCTTAGACATTTCTGAGACACATTCCCCCAGGTCCCCACAGCTGTAAACAACCCTATGCTGTACCTTTGTACTTGCTTTTCTTCTTCTCTGTTTTACTCTCCACCATCCCTTACTCCTGTTCCCTTAGAGCCATTCCCAAATAGAAGGCAGTCTAGAAGGCAGACTTGCAAGGAAGGGACTCTAGAACTGGAACAGTCCCCTTTCTGACAGAGATAAGGACCCCATTACTGTTAGTAAGTAGGATGGTAATAATCCCAGCATGCAGTAGCATCATTTACCAGAACGCCTGTGATTAGAGATTAGAAAGAGATGCAAGGGGAAAGTGAAGCATTGGCTTGTGTCAGTGCTTTTTAATCAGGGGCTATTCTACCCCCCAGGGGACATTTAGCAATGTCTGGAGACATTGCTAAATGCCCGGTACCACTAGGGGAGTGTGCTATGGCATCTAATAGGTAGAGGCCAGAGATGCTGTTGAACATCCTGAAATACATAGGACAGCCCCTCACAAGAAAGAATAATCTGGTTCAGAATTTCAATAGTGCCAAGATTGAGAAACCCTGCTTATGGCACAGAGAACATATGAGGACAATGGTGATTATAAGGATGATGGCCTTGACTGACTTTTGCTAAGTGCTTTAGAAGCCTTGGAAAAAGAAATGATAGTCCCAGGTCAGCCAACTCTAAACTCAAGGTACACTGTGAAAGCCAGGAGGCCTCCACAGAAGCTTTATCTCCTGCAGCCACAGGACAGACTGTGTTGGAAATCAAACCCAGGGCTTATTTAATTGATTTAACTATAAGGGTAGGAGAGCTACAACAAAAGGCTGCATGCACAGCTTTGTTAGGTCTATGACAAAGTCATGGCCCTGATACAAAATACACGGAACCCTGGAACATGGAACAGGGACATTTGGGTCCGTTAATTGAGAATTTTTAATTCCTGGATTCCCCCAAACCTTCAAGGCCAGCAGCAGCAGCTCTCTTCCCCATACTACAGGAGAGTAGCCTCTCTCTCTGACTGGAATCCTCTCTCTCTGACTGGAATCCCTGCCAAGACTCCTCCTAAGGCAAGTGGCTCCAGAGGTGACGCCTATCCTCCTCCGGATCCTCCCTACCTCCCCTCATGGTCTCTATACTAGAATTAGGTTTCAGCATAGCCTAAGTGGGGAAATACAGTCCCTGATCCACAAGGAAATAGCATATATATTGAAAAAATGACAGGACCTATGTTCTGGTAGGAACAGGGGTAAAATGTGTGGGAATTTACTAATCTGGAAGCATTCTCTCATTACGCTGGGTTTAACATCCAAGCAAGGATACATAAAACCATCTTCATAAACTTCTGAGATGGCTCTTCGGTACTTGGATACAGTTATGGCCTATGGAAATGAGGTGGAAATGCCAGAGCTTTCTTGACAGTATCAAAGGAGTCAGAAGGCCCAGGGGAGTGAGAATGTTAGATTGTTTTTAACACGCAAGACCAGAGAACCTATCACCGGATTATATTCCCAAGCCAAGTTCATCAGACACTCCCTTCACTAAGGCAATAGAAAATGCACAGGTGTGGATCTCTAGTGTTAGTGGGGATGGTAGGATTCTAGAATAGCAGAGGCTGGATGGTGACACTTAAACAACAGAGGCAGGGTGAATGTAATTACAGACCAAAGGGGCAACCAGAGGGCTTCAACCCATGGGATCTGTGGCGATGGCTAATACACCATGCTTTTCCTAGGAGTTAAATAAACGGGCATATTGACTATTACTTGACTTATATAACAACCTTACCCCCAAAAGGAAGAGCTAGTGATCAGAAGGCTGATGACAACTGCTACAATGGAAAATAGTGTTTCCTCATAAATTTCCCAGATCCAGGCCAGTTCACGAGCTCAGAGCCTATTAATTGAAAAGGAGTCCAAGTCTCTTTAAGGAAGAACCCTCCTATACTGCTAAAAGTATTTATGATAATTACTTCCCCAATCTTTCCCTGTAAGGGATCTGTGGCTATCTCAGACTACTCAGGCTGCTATAACAAAATACCACAGACTGGGTTGCTTAAACAATAGAAATTTATTTCTCACAATTCTGAAGGCTGGGAAGTCCAAGATCAAGTGCTGGCCAATTCAGTTCCTGTGAGAGTCTTTTTCCTGGCTTGTAGATATCTCTCTGGTGTCCCTTCTCATAAGGGCACTATCCCATCATGAAAACCCCACCCTCATGATCTAATCTAAACCTAATTATTTCCCAAAGGCCCCATCTCCAACCATACTTCCACACTGGAGGTTAGGGCTTTAACATATGAATTTGGTGGGGGGTGGGGGGTGGGGTGGGGTGGGGTGGGACGCAATTCAGTCCATAGCAGTGGCCTTTAACCTGAGTAACTCTGGCCTGAGGAAAGGGAAAGACCCAGAGCTGTCAAGAGCTGTTGGATACAGAGTATGAGCTGGCCCTGATACTAATGGACAGGAAGCACCATTAGGGTCCCCCAGTTATACTGGGGGCTCATGAAAGCCAGGTGGTAAATGGAGTTCTCCTGCAAGCAAGTCTAGTGGATTTAAAGATCCACACTGGATCTTTAGTAGTTCCCTGGTCCCTAAGTGCATACCTAGGAGAGATACACTTAGCAGCTGGCAAGACCCTAACATTTACTCCCTGTCCTATTAAATAAGAGAAATTATGGTAGGAAGGACCAAACAGAAGCCTCTAACACACCCACATTTTTGACCAATTTATTACATCAGAAGTAAAACCACCTCCTTGGAGGAATTACAGAGATTAGCACCAACATCAAAGGTTTTCTTCTTTATATCCCTCAGTATGGAGGATCAAAAGCTTTTTTTATGTGGGATGAATAGCAGTACATATCACTGTTTTGCCCTTAGGTTATGTTAATTCTCCGGCTCTCTGTCACAATATAGTATTTAGTGACTTTGTCTTGATATTCCATAGAACATCATGATGGTCCACTGTACTGATGACATAATGCTAATATAACATAACCTAGTGAGCAGATGTCCTAGTAAGACACATTCATACCAGAAGATGGGAGATAAAAAGTATGATTGAGGGCCTTCCATGCTGGTGAAGGTTTTTTTCACTTTTTGTTCCAGAGTGAGTTAAATGTATATAAAAGTTGACAAAGTAGTAAAATGAAACCCTAGGACCAATATTATGGCCAATCTTATTTCATCTATATCCTCACCCACTTCTTTCATTCCATATTATTTTGTTTTTGTTTTTGCTTTTGCGGTACGTGGGCCTCTCACTGCTGTGGCCCCTCCCGCCGCGGAGCACAGGCTCCGGACGCGCAGGCTCAGCGGCCATGGCTCACAGGCCCAGCCGCTCCGCGGCATGTGGAATCTTCCCGGACCGGGGCACGAACCCGTGTCCCCTGCATCGGCAGGCGGACTCTCAACCGCTGCGCCACCAGGGAAGCCCCATGTTATTTTGAAGCCAACTGGTGAAGTTATTAGGGATCCAGTAGTCTGAAGCGTGCCAGGCCATCCTCTGTAAGGTAAAGGCAAGTTGTTGTACCCTGTACCCTCTACCACTAATAAAAAGACATAGTGCTTGGTGAGAATACTGCTCTAACCCATTTAATGGGTGCCTTGGAAGGCTCCCACCTTTGAGTGAAGCCCAGAGCAAGAGAGAGCTCTGCAATGTGTCCAACTATAGTACAAGGTTCCCTGCCATTTGGTCCACATGACCCAGCAGAATCAATGTTGCTAGAGGTGTTCATGGTGATAAGGATGCTGGGTAAAGTCTCTGATAAGCCATAATAAAAGAGTTTCAGTAAGATCTCTAGGGTGCCAGAGCAAGGTCATGCCTTCTGTAGCAGGGAGCTATTTGCCTTTTGAAAAGCAGCTATTTGGCTATACCTGCCAATGGGACATCAAGGGTCTATGCAACTGGAAATATCCAGTAAGAGCTAGTTATTGTCAAATTCTATCAAGTCATAAGATTAAGCAGGCACATAAGCAATCCATCATATAATAGAAATGGTAGAGTCAGGATCAGGATTGAGCAGGTCCATACAGTTCAGGTAAGTTAATGAACAGGTGGCTCAGACTCCATGACACCTACACCTCAGCTATACCAACACTTCTCCCTCAACTCAAACCTATGGTCTTATGGGGGTGGTTCTCTATAACCAACTGATAGAGGGAAAAAAATACTCAGCCCTGTCTCACAGGTGCTATCAGCCAAAAACTGGATTGTTTACTGCAACATAGCCCCACTTAGGAGTGGCCCTAAAGGACAATGGTGAAGGGAAATCCTCCCAATGGTCCAGCTATAAGCAGTGTACTTGGGCATTTTGTATGGCAGGCGAAGTAGTTCAAGGTATGGACTTACATATACTCATGGGCTATGGCAAACAGTTTTGTGAAGTGGTACCTGCTGGCTCTCACACATGTACACCCTGAAAGTGCAAGGGAGTCGACCAGTGGAGCCAGAACTAGTAAACAAATGCCTCTTCATTCTCTAAGGCTCTTTAGAAGGTCCCAGCTGGATCAAATCCCAATTACCCACAGCAATTAGGGTTGGGAAAAAGCTAAGGCAAGTAAAAAGAGTGAGTCACTTGCCTCAGGTGCAAAATTTAAGGGGGTGCCAAGAAATTCAATAATCAAGATAAATAATATTTTAACATAGTATTTTTAAAAATCAAAACGAATATAAAAATCCATGATGAACAAAACATCAAAATTTTAAGATACGATCAGTTATTACTAATTTTTTCCTTTGGTCTCAAGCTCTGATGTCACAGCACATCACTGTCACTGATCCTGGTCAGTACCAATGACCAGCTCAATTACACAGTCTTGTGTCAGCCTTACCTCCTTCCCTGTTCACTCTACCTAGTCCTTCACTCCCTTCCTTGGGATCACTACTATAAATAAATGATCTCCACATAAATTCTTATCTCAGGCTTTGATTTTTCATTGGGGGACAGGGGAAGCTGAAATCTAAGCTAAGTAAGACAATGAGCACAGGAAATATTGTTCAAAGAAGGATTCTTGTGAAAGGAAAGGGAAACGCTATTAACAATTCTACTGGACTAATAGGCATAAATCACAGCTGTCCTGGCACATCTAGACATATGGTCTTATTACACATAAGGAAACTGAGGTTCCAAGGCGGTAGGAAGCCCCTCTCCCTGTAGACTGGAGGCTACAAAAAATGAGGCAGAAACGTCTCCCACCTCTTAACCAGCGCCTGGAGAAGCGAACACACTTGTACAAAATCTCCAAAGAGATGGGACCTTCATCCTGTCAATCACATCTGCCTCAGGAACCCCAGGACTCCCACTGCAGGCCCAGGCTAGCTCTCACAACAGCAGAGGGGCCTTAAGCCTGGACACGAGCAGACTGGTCCCTGCTCTGGTTACCCTGCCAGAACTGGGCGGCAAACTGGACCTTCTCCTCCTCCCTTCCTCCCTCCCTCTGTTACCGGACCATGGGGTGCCCCTTCTGCAAACTTGAGGCCTCCAGTCCAAGAAGACTCTGGCAGCCAGCCTCAATGAAGAGCCCCAGGGGATCAAAATCAGAGCCCAGGAGTAGTGACAGCTGGGCCTCCATTACCGTACTCTCACGAAGGACCAAGCTCCGTGTAGTATGTTCTCCAGAGGCCCCAAAAGGATCCTGGGACGACCCGGTAGTCCTTGCTCCCCACCTCCCCTCAGTCCGAGCTTGTCTCTGACGCACCGCGATCTTGATCATCCCTGTTTCCCCCTTTTCCGGGCTGTCCCGAAGCCGCCGGCAGGTGACTGAATCCAGCTTGGGGGTTGATGAGCGCCGGGTGGGCGGGCGCCGGCCACTTGCGCTGCGGCGGGCCAGAGGAGAGGGCGCGCTTCTGTCGACCCTGCGCCCGCAGAGCACAGGCCCCACGCACTAGCCCGTCAGCGCCCCGCTCGAGGCCCCCTTCGGGCTGGAAGCGGCAGAGGACCCCTGCCCGGGACGAGGTCTGTGGCGACGCCGACAGACAGGGTCGAGGCCCGACCTCTCAAAGACCTTGCTCTGCGGCCTCGACTCTTCCCATTCGCCCGCTCGCCCGTGAGGCCCTACCCGGCAGCCCGGGGCTGGGCGCTCAGCACCTAGGGGGCGCGGGGGCCGGGGATGGGGCGCGGGAACTGGGCCTATTTTCCGTACGGAGGCGGCACCGCTGACCTCCTAGCCTCAGCGGGGTGTCTGGCGGGGTCGCCGGGGGCGAGGAGCAGAGCACGGGCGGAGCCGCCCCGGAGCCCCACCCCATCCAGCCCGCTGCCTCGCCCTGCCCCGCCCCAACCGGGATCGGGGTGTGGTCCCGAGTTTCTACCGTGGCTTCCAGCTTTGCGTCCAGCTCCTAGGAACCTTCCAACGCCCGCAGCCCGTTTCCTGGGAACGGTGCAGGCCGCGCGCCTCGCTTTCCCTCAGCCGGCCTGGCCCGCGAGAACGTTCTGACGCCCCCGGGGAACGCCTTCCACCGCGCGACACTGTCCGGGGAACGCTCTCATCATCCCTCGTTGCCAACTGCAGAGCAGCGGCGGGGAGCATGCAGGACTACGACGAGGTGACTGCCTTCCTGGGCGAGTGGGGGCTCTTCCAGCGCCTCATCTTCTTCCTGCTCAGCGCCAGCATCATCCCCAACGGCTTCAACGGTATGTCAATCGTGTTCCTGGCGGGGACCCCGGAGCACCACTGTCGGGTGCCGGACACAGCGAACCTGAGCAGCGTGTGGCGCAACCACAGCCTCCCGCTGCAGCTGCAGGACGGCCGCGAGGTGCCTCACAGCTGCCGCCGCTACCGGCTCGCGACGATCGTCAACTTCTCGGCGCTCGGGCTGGAGCCGGGGCGCGACGTGGACCTGGAGCAGCTGGAGCAAGAGGGCTGCCTGGATGGCTGGGAGTTCAACCAGGACATCTACCTGTCCACCATCGTGACCGAGGTGGGTATGTGAGCGACCCAGTATCTGCATCAGTCCCCCTCGAGACACCCTGGCAGTGCCTGGGTCAGCGTCCCCCACTCATCAAACCTGGCCAGCAGTCACCTGGGTTATACTTCCAACACAGGTGTGCAGCCCAAGAGAGCAGGACTCAGGCTCATTCCCCATCGGTTTGTCTTGTAGGGAGGGGATGAAGAAGGGAGAAGGGAAGCAGTTGTCAACTGCCTTTTCCTCTGGCAGTTTCACAAAAGACGAAGTTGTTTCCCAAGAGCCTAGATACTGCCAACCCCAGACTCCCCAGATGGACAGCCTGAGTCAAGTTCCTGCCGGAGGCATGAGGAGGGGGTGTGGGGGATGCTGCTGAGCCACGTGTAGACACAAAGAAGAGTCTTGCTGCTGGGCAGGGCATGGGCAGGTGTGGTCTGTTCCCTGGCCACAGGCTTCTGGAAGCATCACGGGGTCTCCTGCTCTGCCATACAACTATGGTAAGGCTTGGGTCCTGTCCTGAGCCTCCAGTTTCTCTGAAAAGGAGCAGAAGGCCTCCTGATACGGGTGGAGTACAGGGAACTAGAGGAGGCATAACCCTGGCCCCAGGGCACTCCTGAAGGGACAGACTCACAGAGACCGTCTGAGCATAGGGCCCAGTGGTGGACAGAGGCTCCGGCTTATGCCATTAGCCCCTTAGCATCCTAAGTGGTTTGGTGGCAGGATTTCTAAGTTTCAGCAGTCAGAATACACACGTACTTTGTCCTCTGCATTTCCTGCTTTGCATCTGGTAAGGGCCAGGAGATGCTATGTCAGGCACATCTCCTTCTGAGGAGGGTATCCTCATAGACTAGTCTCCTGCTATTAATCAGGCAGGTAGGATTCCCAGTTTCTGGCCCATCCTCTGCACCATGTGAAAACCTGAGCATGGCCTCTGCTAGTCTTTTATCCCCTTCCCCAGCACAATGTGGCAATAATTAGACACCATGTCTGGCCTTGTGCTGAACACCAGGCTATACACATCTGGGGTGTGGGGTCTGCTTTTGAAGCTCAGATACCGACAGGGACACTGGCTGTGTTTGAGAGAGCTAACATCAAACCTGGTTAATAACAGGGTTCTGGAACCTGAATTCAAATACTGGCTGGCTTGTTGTGTGACCTGGGGCAAAAAAACGGCCTTCTCTGTGGGGATAGCAGGGTGAGGAACTCCTTTAAGAAGGGATGATAAATTTGAACTGAGTCTGGAAATATGAGCAGGACTTGTCCAGGCAAAGAACATGGAAGATTCTGGGAATGAGATTTCATAGATCAGGGTGGCTTGGAGTTCAACGGATGGCAGGTGAGGCTAGAAATGCCTACAGGGGCCTGTCCACAGTGAGCCTGGTAGGAATGTTGAAGAGTTGAGTATATTCTGAGGACAGCGAGGAAATAGTAAGGGTTCCAAGGAAGGGGTAACATGGTCAGATTTGTGTTTTTAGAAAGAACTGTCTCAAGCTGCTATGAAAATCAAGAAGACCAGTGAGGAAGCTGTGGGAGTTGCCTTGGCAAGAGATGGGTGGGCAGCTGGGAGTGGTGCCTCTTAAGTCTATAAGACCAGTAGAAAGTGGGCTCAGCCTATGGAGCGCCTCTGGATTCCTCCAGCATTGGTTCCATGCCTACCTTGGGCCCTGAGGTGGCCGTGCTTCTCTGGCTTTGATCCCCTAGCAGGGGTTCCTAGTGCTTACCCACCCTCTGCCCACAGCCTGATCCTGAGGGATCCAAAAGTAGGGGCCAGCTCACCCCACCTTAGCTCCTAGAAGTGTGGTCAGCACCTGAGCTGGAGCTGGCCCTACTGGCTGCAGCCCTCCTTGACAGCTGGGTTGACCTGTCTCTTTCCCCTTCTTTACTGGTTTTGTTCACCTCAGGGTGTGAGGGGTAGGTAGCTGCTGGCTTACAAGTCCATAGCTATCCCTGTTGTACCGTGCTCACAAGGGCCTGTGGACACCTCTGGGGATGCACATCATCACACACTCACACACATGCACCAGGATTTGCTTTTTTCAGCAGCCTTTCCCTTCCTTGCTACCTTTTTGGGTGCTGGGAGTAAAATAAAAGGCAAAGGAGCACTAGTGGTTGGGAGGAAGGAGGGGAGAAGCATGAAAGTGAGTAGGCGGGAGGTGGTTCTGCCTAGAAAGGTGGTGGCACAAGGAGGAGCTCTGGAGTCAGACAGGTGGGTCTGTTCTGACCCCACCCCCAAGCACTGGGCTGACTTAAACAGGTTGCATCACTGCTCAATCAATGCCTCAATTTCCTTATCTATAAAAGGGGACACAAGCAAATGAAAAGATGCTCAACATCATTAATCATTAAGGAAATGTAAATCAAAACCACAATGAGATGTCACCTCACATCCATTAGGTTGGCTGCTATTAAAAACAAACAAAACAGAAAAATAACAAACAAAGATGTGGAGAAGTTGGAACCCTCATGCACAAAATGTAAAATGGTGCAGCCACCATAGAAAACAGTGTGGCAGACTCAATAAATTAAAAATAGAATTATCGTATGATCCAGCAATACCACTTCTGGGTGTATATTCAAAAGAATTGAAAGCAGGATCTTGAAATATTTGTATACCCATGTTCGTGGCAGTATTATTCACAATAGCCAAAGACGTAAAAGCAACTCAAATGTCCAGCAACAGATGAATGGATAAAAAAATGTGGTATATACATACAGTGGAATAGTATTCAGCCTTAAAAAGGAAGGAAATGCTGACACAATGCTACAACATGAATGAAACTTGAGAACATTATGCCAGGTGAAATAAGCCAGACACAAAAAGACAGAAACTGGGGCTTCCCTGGTGGCGCAGTGGTTGAGAGTCCGCCTGCTGATGCAGGGGACACGGGTTTGTGCCCTGGTCCGGGAAGATCCCACATGCCGCGGAGCGGCTGGGCCCGTGAGCCATGGCCGCTGAGCCTGCGCGTCCGGAGCCTGTGCTCCGCAATGGGAGAGGCCACAACAGTGAGAGGTCCGGGTACCACAAAAAAAAAAAAAAAAAAGACAGAAACTGTATGATTTCACTTATATGAGATATGAAGAGTAGCCAAGCTCATAGAAACAGAAAGTAGAATGGTAGTTGCCAAGGGCTGGGAGGAGAGGGAAACAGGGAGTTATTTAATAGATATAGAGTTTCATTTTGCAAGATGAAAAGAGTTCTGGAGATTGGTTGCATGATAATGTGAATATATTTAACTCTACTGAACTGTACACTTAAAAATTGTTGAGATGGTATATTTTATGTTGTGTGAATTTTATTATAGTTGTTAAAAATGAGAATCATAAGAATGTCCAGCTTATCCAAGTTGTTGGGAGGATTCGATGAGATCATGTGCCATGCTATATCCCATAGCACCAGCAAAATGGGCATCATAGGTGGGTGGATGAGGAGTGGAAAGGGCAAGACCTCATCACCTCTGGCTGGGCACCATGGGCATTGTGGGAGCTGTTCTAAGGTCCAGGTTGTAGCCAGTATAATGGGTGATGAGACTTGCTGGAGGCAGAGCCCCTTTCCTGGGGTGGAATTCTAAGGCCCAGAGAATAGGACACAGGTCTGAATCTACTGTGCCAGGGGGAGAAATGGCCTCAGCTCCCCAACAAGATCAAGCGCAGGGGCCCTGAGTAAGTTTTCTGCATCTCTCTGGCACCATACAGGTAGAGGGACCACCCTCAGATTGTCTCTGCTTTATACCTCTGAAGGGATCTCCTGATGGGCATACCCTTTGGGACAGAGAAGCCCACCTGAGCCAACCCCCTGACCCTTTCACAGGGAAGACGGGTCAGCCAGGGACCCAAGGATGGCATGTTCTGCTGTGGAAATGCCTTTTAGAGAATGCCAGGAGGCGGGAACCTGGTGTCTGAGCTGGGAACTGTGTGGGTGCGTCTGCCTATGTGTATAGGTGTATAAGGTAGTTTCCTTCCTCTAGGAACTCATGGGTGGAGCTGCAGGCAGCTATGCCCTTCACCATGATAGAATGTCCAACAACGGGCCTGGGCCTCTGGAGGCACTAGCCTTGTGCTGTCTGTCTTGGGACCTGGGGTCAGGGCTTGGACAGAACAGGACACACTGATTCTCCACCCACAGCCCAAAGGTATGAAATAGGAACAAGGGAGCCTTATCCTCTGCTAACAGGGTGCTTATGGGGGGCACTAGGAGCAGCGAAGGCGGGAACGATGAGACAGACTGAGCTTGGCATCTGACGGACAACTACATGGGACTCCATGTGGCAGCTCATAGAGATGTACCTCTTTTGGGGCCTGGGTGGGCTCTGCCAAAGGTGAAGAGTTTAGGCTGTTATCTTTCCATCAGGCCTGCAGGCTGCCCTGGAATACTGGCTAGTGTGAGACTGGCAACTTGGCTGTTGGGACAGCCTGAATATTAACCAAGTTCACAACCCAGACCTGCCCTCTGGCAGATTCCAAAGGGGATAAAGTGGGGACCTCTGCCTCCAGCCAGTACCAACAGACTTTTATTTCCAGTCAGTGCTTCAGAAAGAGAACAAATAAAGGAGACTGAGGGGCTTTCCCTAGCTCTGGCCTGAATTTGCTTCCCTGTTTGTTTATCAGCTGCCTCACGCCAAACAGTTTGCCTGTTGCCTCTAAGCTCTGTTCCTCTGACAAACGCCACCAGGATCTCAGAATGTGCCTTTGTTTCGAGGCTGCTTCACCCGAACCTCCTGCCAAGTTTCTGGACAAACAGACTTTGTCCATCTCTCCTGGTGGGCAGCAGAGCCCTCACACTTTGTCCAAGAGGTAGGGTGGTGCATTGACAAAAACAAGGCTTGGCAGAGCTGGTCAGAAGAGCTGCAGGTGCCTCAGGCTTCGGAAGGGACTGTTATTTCTTCTTTGTGACAGGCTATATTCGATTTATATTCAAGGCTAACGCAGGCCTGCCTTGTTATCTGAAGCCTTGGTATGATTTTAAGCATGTCTGTACAGTCCAAAAAAACCCAAAAAAACAAAGAAAAGGCAGGGATCCCCATTTGAAGCAGAGAGAATGGAGGCTCTGGGGAAAGGCTTGGCTGACTCACATGCCCTAGCGATTGGCACAGACAGCGCAAGGCTGGTGGCTTCTGCTCTGTGTTTGCAGGACTGGAAGGCAGGTTCATAGTGGCACCTTCCAGAGTTGCCCCTTGGTGCTACGTGGCTGGCACAGACCCCATCCTATTTGCTTTTATTCCCAGAGTGGAGCCTGGTAGAGCTGTGTTGGATCTAATGTCAGGACGCAAGTGGGAGAGCCAGGTCCCTGAGTGCCCCTTCTTCCCTCAGGCCCCTCCATTCCATTCCCACCATCCCATTTAAACTACCTGGGCCTTCTGCTTTGGCTCCACCTCTGATGACCACAGAACTGAGGCCTCTCCACCTATGGGTGCTTTTTCTTTACCTCTAATATAAAGAAAAAAAGATACTGAGAACATTTTAGGATTTAGCCTCCCTCCATCTCCTGAGCTCCAAGTTGCAGAGGCTAATTCCTGGTGAGTGCAGCCAGGAGACTTGGGGATCCCATCCTCCACTCAGCCCATATTAATATAGTGGTGCCTCTACTCCAGGTTCCACGGGCTGAGAATATTGAGGCCCTGGTTGCCCTTGTCCCAGCTTATTGTAGAGTGGAGATTCCATGCCAGGAGAGGCAAGCCAAAAAGAGGGATGCTACTACCTCCAACCAGCCTCTAACTCATAAGGCAGGGGGTGTCATTCTGAGGGCACCTTCCCTTCCCCCCAGTCCTGGAGCAGGGGCTCAGAGATTTTCCCCAGGGGAAAAGTAGTCCATAACAACAGAGAGCTCTGAAGTGTCCCCACAGGAAATAACTTCATTTGAAACAAGCTGTGCAGAAGTTGAAGCCTAAGAGTGCTCTTTAAAACAATGGAGACTGTGGTAGTAAACAATTAAGAGGAGACTGGTAGCTCCATTTGAGCAAAAAGCTAACCCATAGGGCAACTAGATTACCAGAGAGAACCAGAAAAAGAGACAGCTCAGAGCAGTCAGAACAAACCTCAAAGACTTGCCTCAAAACTACTCCTTCAGAGGGGCTTGAATTTAATTGAGCTAGACTATAGAATGATTTGTGCCCCAGAGCATTGTTGAAAACAATAAAGGAATGAGCCAGTAATTGGTGGAGCCTAACAGCTAGGTGTGATATCAGCAGAGGCAAACAGCTTAATAGAAAAACTGGGGAAAGAGACAGTCAAAAAGAGCCCTGCTAAAACCATTGTCATCCCAGGGTGACTGTGTACATGCCCAAGGCTGTGCCCTCTGAGGAGGAACATCAGAGGCTTCACACTGCAGGGGAAATAGTCTTCACTAAGGGTCCAGCCAAGTCATTAAACAAATAAACAAACAAACAAAAACAAAGACAAGCACCCCCAGGGTTGGGGGGGCTGTTCAATGCTCAGAGTTTCCACAATATATTTCCTGAAATGTCCAGTTTTTAACCAAAAATTACAATACATGCAAAGAAACAGGAAAATGTAACCCAAACTCAGGGAAAAAAAAGCAGGAAATAGAATGCCTGAGAGGGCTTAGATGTCAGATCTAACAAAAACTTCAAAGCAGCCATTATAAATATGTTCAAAGAACTAAAGGAATTCATGTTTTAAAAAATAAAAGAGGGGCTTCCGTGGTGGTGCAGTGGTTAAGAATCCACCTGCCAATGCAGGGGACATGGGTTCAAGCCCTGGTTTGGGAAGATCCCACATGCTGCAGAGCAACTAAGCCCATGTGCCGCAACTACTGAGCCTGCGCTCTAGAGCCCGTGAGCCACAACTACTGAAGCCCACGTGCCTAGAGCCCGTGCTCTGCAACAAGAGAAGCCCCTGCAATGAGAAGCCCACGCACCGCAACTAGAGAAAGCAGGTGCACAGCAACAAAGACTCAACACAGCCAAAAATAAATAAATAAATTTATTTTTAAAAAAGCAATAAAAAAAAGTAAAAGAAGGTATGATAACGATGTCCCATCAAATACAGAATACCAATTAAGATATAAAAATAAAAGCTATAGGGCTCCCCTGGTGGCGCAGTGGTTGAGAGTCCGCCTGCCGATGCAGGGGACACGGGTTCATGCCCCGGTCCGGGAAGATCCCACGTGCCGCGGAGCGTCTGGGCCCGTGAGCCATGGCCACTGAGCCTGCGCATCCGGAGCCTGTGCTCCACAACGGGAGAGGCCACAACAGCCAGAGGCCTGCGTACCACAGAATAAATAAATAAATAAATAAATAAAATCTATAAAAAAGAGAATCAAATAGAAGTTCTGGAGTTGAAATATACAGTAACTGAAAGTTAAAAATTCACTAGAGAGCCTTAATAGTAGATTTGAACAGACAGAAGAAAGAATCAGCAAATTTGAAGACAGAGCAATATAAATTATGTAACCCAAAAAACAGAAAAAAGGAATGAAGAAAAATGAACAGGGTCTTAGAGAAATGTGGAACACTATTAATCAGACCAACATGTGCATAATGGGAACACTAGAAGGAGAGGAGAGGAAGGAGCAGAAAAAAAAATAGTGAAAGAAATAATGGCTGAAAACTTCCCAAATTTGATGAAAAACATTAATCTACACAGCTCAGCAGCTCAACTCCAAATAGAAGAAACAAAAAGAGTTTTGCACACAGACACATCATGGTAAAGTTATTTACAGTTAAACACCAAGGGGAATTTTTAAAACAGCAAGAAAAATAGGACACATACAAGGAAACCCCAATAAGATTTATATTTGACTTCTCATAAGAAACAAGAGAGGCCAAAAGGCAGTGGGATAACATATTCAAAGTGCTGAAAGAAAAAACACATCAACCAAAAATGTTGTATCTAGCAAAACTATCTCTTAAAAATGAAATAAAGACATTCGCAGACACACACATGCATGCACACACAAACCTGGGAGAATTTCTTGCTACCAGTGCTGCCTTACAAGAAATACTAAAGGAAGTTCTTCAGGAATAATTTTTTTTAATGCACAACTTATTCTCTGAAAACTACAAGGCATCTTTAAAAGAAATTAAATAAGATATAAATACAGTAAGTCCCCTACATATGAACCTTCAAGTTGTGAACTTTCAAAGATGCAAATGTGCGTTCGCGTGTCCAGTCATATAAGGCGTGAGTGAAACTGCAGCTTGCCCTGTCTCTCATTGCTGATGATCCTTCAGCTCTACCATCTCCCACCTCCTCTCCCTCCTCCAGTCAGTAACTCTTCTTGCCTGTTCACTCCATGCCAGCCCCTGTATGCCAGCTGTTGTACTGTACTACTGTACTTTTCAAGGTACTGTACTGTAAGATTAAAAATGTTTTCTTTATTTTTTGTGTTTGTTTGTTACGTATTGTTTGTGTGAAAAGTATTATAAACCTGTTACAGTACAGTACTATATAGCCGATTGTGTTAGTTGGGTACCTAGGCTAACTTTGTTGGACTTACAAACAAATTGGACTTACAAGTGTGCTCTCAGAACAGAACTCGTTTGTATGTAGGGGACTTACTGTAAATGGAAAGACATCTCACGTTCTGTTCATGAAGCAGAAGGCAATATTGTTAAGATGGCAAAACTCCCCAGATTGATCTACAGATTCAATACAAAAGGTGTTCAGTATCATTAGTCATTAGGGAAATGCAAATCAAAACCACAAGGAGAGGGGCTTCCCTGGTGGCGCAGTGGTTGAGAGTCCACCTGCCGATGCAGGGGACACGGGTTTGTGCCCCAGCCGCAGAGCAGCTGGGCCCATGAGCCATGGCCGCTGAGCCTGCGCGTCCGGAGCCTGTGCTCCGCGACGAGAGAGGCCACAGCAGTGAGAGGCCCACGTACCGCAAAAAAAATAAATAAATAAAAATAAATAAATAAAAACCCACAAGGAGATACATCTTAACACCCCTGGGATGGTTAAAATTAAAAAGACACACAATAGGGACTTCCCTGCTGGTGCAGTGGTTAAGGATCTGCCTGCCAATGCAGGGGACATGGGTTCGATCCCTGGTCCAGGAAGATCCCACATGTCATGGAGCAACTAAGCCTGTGAGCCACAGTGACTGAGCCCACGAGCCACAACTACTGAAGCCCACACACCTAGAGCTGGTGCTCTGCAACAAGCAAAGCCACCGCAATGAGAAGCCTGCACATTGCAACAAAGAGTAGCCCCCCCTCACCGCAACTAGAGAAAGCCCACATGCAGCAACAAAGACCCAACCCAGCCAAAAATAAATAAATTAAAAAAAAAGACACACAATAACAAGTGTTAATAGGAATATGGAAAAATTAAAACCCTCGTTCATTGCTGTTGGGATTGTACAATGATGCAGCCACTTTAGAAAACATTTTTCAAGTTTCTCAGAAGGTTGAACATAGATTTATCATATGACTCAGTGATTCTACTCCTCATATATACCCAAGAGGAATGACAACATATACGCTTGCAAAGTGTTGTACACAAAAGTTTATAGCAGCTTTATTCATAATAGCCGAAAAGTGGAAACAATCCAAATGTCTATCAACTGATAAATGGCTAAATAAAAGGTGGTATATCCATACAATGGTATATTATTCAACCATAGAAAGGAATGAAGTACTGATATTTGGTACAACAACATGGATGAACCTTGAAAACATTATACTAAGTGAAAGAAGCCAGTCACAAAAGACTATATATTGTATGATTCCACTTATATCAAATGTCCAGAATAGGCAAATTCATAAGTATGTTAGTGATTGCCACAGGCTGAGGAAAGAGAATGGGAAGTGACTACTAATGGGTGTGGGGTTTCTTTCAGGAGTGATGAAGCCATTCTAAAATTAGATAGTGCTGATGATTGCACAATTCTGTGAATATAGTAAAAACCACTGAATTGTAAACATAAGAATGAATTTTATGGTGTGTAAATTATACCTCACTAAAGACCTTATAAACAAAAAGAATTAAGTAGCCAGCTTTTCCCCCCCAATGGTCAGGAAATTTCCAGTTTTAAGTCTGCAACTAAGTTATAAAGAAGAAATTGTGGGTGGATATATATACTATTATTAACTAACTACTCCTTCCTCTTCTTCCCCCCGAATGAAAAATATAACTATAAGAGAACACATAGAAATCCATTCTTGTTTTTTTGTTTTTTTTTTTTTGCGGTACGCGGGCCTCTCACTGCTGTGGCCTCTCCCGTTGCAGAGCACAGGCTCCGCACGCGCAGGCTCAGCGGCCATGGCTCACGGGCCCAGCCGCTCAGCGGCATGTGAGATCCTCCCGGACCAGGGCACAAACCCGCGTCCCCTGCATCGGCAGGCGGACCCCCAACCACTGCGCCACCAGGGAAGCCCAGAAATCCATTCTTAAATGAACCATTGCTAGTTTTTCATTCACAGCTGTCTCTGAGATTGAAGTCCATTTATAAAGGGATTTTAAACCTTGTGGTAAAAGCTTTTCTGGTTTTTAGTCATTGAATAGAAAGTTCTGTTTTCTAACAATCTCTTCTGCCTAGTCAGGTTTAAGTATAACCTGCTTTGCTTATTCATTAATGCTGTTTGTTATAAGTCATGGTTTTGGTTAGGACAAAGGCATGAGATTAGTAGAAAGGGAACTACCATTTAATGAGGCCTGTAATGTGTCACTGTCAGACACACTACTTACATTTCCTGTCTAATGCTCATAACAACCTCAAGAGGGAGTATTATTGTCACCTCTTTGAAGATGAGAAAACAGGCTAATGGAGGTGAATGAGTGGCCCAAAGTCACACAGCTGGAAGTGGTAGAACCCAAGAGAGCCTGTGCTCTTTGCTCAACATGAGGCTGCCTTCCAGAGTTCTCAGTTCTATGCAGGTCACAGGGATCCACTTATCTTTATGATCCTTTATGGCTTTGGTAAAGGCTAAAATTGCTAGACTTTGGTTAGTTGGAGAGTTCAAAGTTGAGGGTGATTTTCAAAGGACAGTGTGTGAGGGACGTCCCTGGTGACGCAGTGGTTAAAAATCTGCTTGCCAGTGCAGGGGACACGGGTTTGAGACCTGCTCGGGGAAGATCCCACATGCCGCGGAGCAACTAAGCCCGTGTGCCACAAGTACTGAGCCTGTGCTCTAGAGCCCGTGAATCACAACTACTGAGCCCGCGTGTCACAACTACTGAAGCTCACCCTCCTAGAGCCCGTGCTCTGCAACAAGAGAAGCCACAGCAATGAGATGCCCGCACACTGCGATGAAGAGTAGCCCCTGTTCGCTGCAACTAGAGAAAGCCCGCGCACAGCAACAAAGACCCAACGCAGCCAAAAATAAATAAATAAATGTAAATTTAAAAAAAAAAAGGACAGTGTGTGATACCACACATTTCCAAACTAATTTTCCATTACTCCTAATTGTTCAACATTCATTCATCGACAATTTGTTAAGCATCTACCACGTGCCTAGCCTTGTACATGCATTAGTTATCTAGAATGATTATATGAACGTGTTCAGGTTTTAGAACTCTGTCCACCTGGAGAAGGTTGAGCAGGAGGTGCCTCTTTTCCTCTCTAGCCAGAGAGCACAGTGGCCCAGAACAAAGCCCACCCCACCCAGGACGGCTGGGCTTATGCATGCACATGTGCACACTTGATCTGTCCTGTAAAGTATGCTTGACCTTGAGCTTTGTGGAGGCAGTGACCATGTCTGCTTTGTGCCCCATACACAGTCTGGCCCAGAGCATGTGCTCAGTGATGGTTGAATAAATGGTTAAGCAATTCCTTTTACCAATCCACTAGAACTCAGGCTAGTCACTTCATTGCCCTATGCCTTCATTAACTCATTTGTAAAATGGGGATAAAGAGAATACCCATTTCACATGGCAACTTTGAGATCCCATGAGTAATGCAAGGCACACAGTGAGCACACAATACACTGTACTTGTCCTTCCTATTATTATTACTGTTGAGGGCATGAGACGCATATTCTTCTAGGCCAAGAGTGACCTCATGTCCCCTATTACCTTGTGACGTGGTTTTTTGTTTTTTAAAGCAGAGCTGAAGGCTAGATGGCCCAGCCAAATGGAGCTTACTCTGCTCTGTTAGGGAACATTGGTCTAAGACCTTGAGGATGAGACAGACACAGTAATCCTGTGAGAGCACATCCAGGGCCTCAACCCGGCACAGTCTGGGACATTCTACTCTTTGTCTATGGTGTGTGTGGGAATGTGGGTTATGTTTCAGTAATGGTGGTATTTGACTTTAAAGCACAGCTCCAGAGCGATGCCAGGCAGCTCCTTACCAGGCCATCAGCCATTAGCCTCTGAGCTGACTGTGTATATATGTTTGTGTGTGCGTGTGTGTACACACATGTGCAGAGACCCACGGGACAGTTCTGTCTCATCAAGGAAAAGACTGTCTCCCACTGGTCCTGCCATGTCATTGTTAACCACAGGGAGTTCCCTGGGACCTGGCTATTGAGGCCCCAAGACACACCCCTAGAAACCCCAAGGGACTGGGACAGGCAGGGCCTGGCCTCCTTAAGAATAGCCCCGTGGAGTAAACAGGCTGGCAGCTGATTTATTGGACCCCAGTTCCAAAAGCCGCAGTGAAAACTTTATCTGCCAATCTTGTCCTATTACCAGGTCTCCTGCGGCTTTCGAAAAGACTCTCTGGGTACAGTAATTCCCCAAGAGGGAACCCAGCCTTGGAACCAACCATAAATAGCCATGAGGTCCAGCTGCCTTCCCCTGCCAGGTGTGAACAGGATCTCCCTGCATGGTGTTGACAGGGCTTCTTGGGCCCCTCTTCAGGGAAGGAAGGGGGACCTAGAAGCATGGCCTCATGGCCTCCAGTAGGAGAGCAATGGGGAGCTGGCCCTCACCTCACCCTTCTCAGCACCCAATTCAGAACTCCTTTCCTTGCTCCATTCCCCAAAGAGACTAGGCTTGACCCACTATCAGGGCCAGCTTCATGGGCATCAACCCATGCAGTCACACAGGACCCCACACTTGGTTTTAATGCTCTGCTGTTGACGTCTTGAAATTTTTTTTTTATAAATTTATTTATTTCTTTTTGGCTGTGTTGGGTCTTCGTTGCTGTGCATGGGCTTTCTCTGGTTGCAGCAAGCGGGGGCTACTCTTTGTTGCGGTGCGCAGGCTTCTCATTGTGGTGGCTTCTCTCGTTGCGGAGCACAGGCTCTAGGCACGTGGGCTTCAGTAGTTGCAGCACGTGGGCTCTAGAGTGCAGGCTCAGTAGCTGTGGCACACGGACTTAGTTGCTCCGCGGCATGTGGGATCTTCCCGGACCAGGGCTCGAACCCTTGTCCCCTGCACTAGGAGATGGATTCTTAACTACTGCGCCACCAGGGAAGTCCCAACGTCTTGAAATTCTTAATCATTTTTGAACAAGGGGTCCTGCATTTTCAGTTTGCACTGGGCCTGCAGATTAGGTAGCCAGTCCTGTTTACTACCTTTGCTCATGCAATGCCTGGCTCCCCATCTAACAGCCTTCCTCTTTCCTTTCTTTCTCTAAGTGCTGTCTATCCTGCCCAAAGGCAATGTCCTGACAGAAAAATATTTTTAAAAACACAAAGGAGAGCACATTATCTTTGGAAGAGCTTTTCTGCTTAACTGCAGATGGAATGGTGTTGGTTGATAATGGACACGTTAACACCCCTACCAAACTTGGGATTTTCTTGGCTCTGTCCAAGGCTAAAGGCTGTGGTGTGGGGGAGATCTTCTGCCACTAGTCCTGGTGTCACGTTCCTTGAAGAAGTGTAGGGTGTAATAAACTCGTTTTGTCTGGCCTTTGGAGTTCTTGTCCAAAGCGGGACATGGGTACAAGGTTAAGTTCTGAGGCCCAAGTTGGTATTTACTTGCTATGACTTCAGGCAAACACCAGTCTCAGAGCCTAAGTTTACTCTTCTGCAAAATGGGTTATACTCCACATCATGAGGCTCTGGGGCCGCAATCACTAACCTCTTTGTGTGTTGGGGCAGATCCCAAGATCTTTTCTGACACTTCGGTGAGTGATGTTTTAGAAGTGGGTGGTCATTAATTCAGGTACATGTCTTGTCTACCCCTTCTGACCCGTGGCCTTGCAGGGCACATGAATCTGGCCATATAGTTTTGGAGGGTTTGTGCCCTTTCCCCTGAAGCCTATTCAGGTACCCCAGTTGAAGCAACACTACTCTGGGTGTGGTTTCAGACTTATCCTCAGTTGTGCCTGAGGGGTAGAGAGCAGAGTTTCCGGTCCACATTGTTTTTCTTCTGCAGAGCTGTGCTTGGGCGTCCCACCTGTAACCAGCATTGTGAGAACAAGCAGAGGCAGATTTATGAATCTTGTTATTGTCTCCAGGATGGGGGTGTTCTCAAAGACATTATCCTCAACAACACAGAGTGGCCCCTTTGTGGAAGGAAGTATATAGGAGAGGCTTCTCTCAGGTCTCAGTACTCAGAAAAACCGAGCTTTTGCAGAATGAGTTTATCACTTTGCACACCGTGATCCTGAGAGCTGAGCTGCTGGGATATTCAAAGCCAGATTTCAGGGCTTCCCTGGCAAGCAGACAGGCCTTTGGGCAGGACAGCCAGAGGTCAGTCTTACCACTGGCTTGGTTATTTTGTAACCCCTCCTCCCCTGAGATTTTCATTTTCCCGGATTCCCTTAGCTTTTTGTTGTACACATTTCTCTTGTATGTATTCTTATAAACGCCTCTCTCTGCTGCGGATGGGACATGATATAAATATGTGAACTCATTTATAAATCTATTTCAGGGAAGTTGTGAGGATTAAGATCTAGATCGCTTTGGGAATGTCATGGGAGCAGCACCACTGCTGGGTGGGGCTGGGATTGGGTGGGAGGCAGGGGATTTTTCCTATAGTCTGGATCATCTTGCCACACACGGCAACACCGTGACCACAGCCCCAAAATATTTATTGGCACCACCTGCTTGTTTTTTAATTAATGAAAGCTCACTGAACACACTGAATTTTCTGCAGCCTCCCCTTGAGATTTTGCTGAATTGACTTAAGAGCTGGAAACTGAAACTCTGCCTCAAACTCTCATTCTATGGGTTCACAAGCAGGGACTTGCTAGGGCTACCAGAGCCCACGGGCCCTGGGGAGTGGGAGGGACCGCACTTCTGTGAGGGCTGCATGGGAAGGAGGGTAGAGGAGTGCAGAGGGGAGATAAGGAGCACTGCAGAAGGGAGATAAGGAGCACTGGAGAGGGGTGGGAACCCCACTCCTAGCACAGTGGAGCCCCAGATCAGGCCCTAGGTGTGGCCTACGGTCTAAGTGGGCCAGGGAGCACAGGGTTCTCTGGAGGATTCTGTTCAGAAAATATAATCACAGGCCCCTGGGGACCGCGTGCACTTTTCAACAAAGTAGAGGAATCTTTTACAACTGGATCATGTGACCATGCCCTCTACCCTGCCCTGCAGGCATTTCAAACACCTTCCCTCCATGCTGTGATGCCGTCTGAAGCAGAAATGGCATCTTTGCTTCATACTGCTTCACAGCTGAGGGGTCGCCAGTCAAAGCCGTGCCTCAGCTGACTTCTTAATACACGATGTAAGCAGGGCCAGAGGTATCACCCTCCCTTTCGGAAGAGGAGGGTGAGCCTCAGGCAGGACAGTGACTTGCCCCAGTAAATGGTAGCGTCAGGAGTCAACTCCAGGGCTGCGAGGCCTATGCCCTTTGCATAAAAGTGACAGCCTGGCACAGGGGAGGAGAGCCTGCCTGGCTGCCATGCTATGCCCTTGGAGCTGGGCTGGAGGATCTGGGCTCACACTTCCTTCCCATTTTCCCTGGCAGTGGAGTCTGGTGTGTGAGGATGATTGGAAGACGCCCCTTACTACCTCCCTGTTCTTCGTAGGCGTGCTCCTCGGCTCCTTTGTGTCTGGGCAGCTGTCAGACAGGTAAGGGTACTGGGCGGGAGGAAGGGTGATTGTCAATTCATTGCCTGTCTTGGGGTTGGACTGAATTTAGGGTATTTTCACCCAGAGAAAGGGAGGCCCCTTAGGCCACCAAGTGAGCGATAGGAGGAACCATGATGTCTCCTCTGCCCTCTGCCCTCAGCCCCTTGCGGGGACCCATTGAAAAGTGGAGCCCTTATATCACCAAACCCCTCGAAAATATACACTGCTGCCTCCCCACTGCCTCCCCACCCCACCCCTAGCTCTTGGATGCCTTGTGATCTATCCACAACCAGCCATCAGCCGGAGTCAGGGCCAGACTCTGGGGAGTACCCTTCCCTAACAGTGCACCCACCTCTGCTGTGGGTCAGGCCCCTGGCTGGACACTGGGGCCACAGAGCTGACCCAGGCTGGTTCCGGGCCTCCTGGGGCACACAGTCAGGAGGAGACAGCATCGCAGCTCTGGGAGATGGTGCCCTCACTGGCCCTTGAATGTTCTTGGGTATCAGAGCAGGGAGGTGGGAATGTTCAACGTCAGTGTTGGGGAAGCCTTCCCAGAGGAGTGGCTGTCCCTCCCCCCAGTCATGAAGCCCAGTGGGACCCCAGACCCAACAGACTGAGAACTGAGTTTGGAAGATGAGGTGGGAGACTGTTCTGCTCATACCTGTGTTCCCTTCTAGCCATTGGACACTATCAGAAAGTCAAATTAAGACTTATTAAAAAAAAAAAGACTTAAGCCAACTATAGTGTCATTAATGGACGTTGCTGGAAGCTACACTTTCCATAGAGCAGTGGTTCCCAATTTGGGATGCACAGTAGAGAATATTTTTAAGTCCCAATACCCAAACTGCATCCAATTGTCTACATCCGGACGATAAGCATGTTGGAAGGCAGGTGCTGGCACCGGTATTTTTTAAAGCTCTCTTGATTCCGGGCACAGCCAAGGTTGGAAACCACTGACATAGAAGGACTCTTGGTTCTGGATTGACAGAATTCTCATGTTGCTGATGTTAGATGTATCTGCAATCTATACTCACATTCCAGAAAGATGATGGCAGCTTCTACAACTATGACTCTAAAGAGTAGATTTCCACATGGTCCTTGCATAAGCTGCTCTGTGCTTTCGAGATACAGGAGGCTCAGAATCTCAAAAGTTACCTCCTGGGCAGATGGATGCCTGAGGCCACACCAAGGAAGAACCTGGGAGGGTATGACAGGAAGGAAGCCTGTCACAGCCCTGAGAAAAACAAAGTCTGCAGCAATGCCTGACTCAGAGTTTCCACATGCCCTGATGACAGTGCTGCTGTGAACTTCACGGGCCATGTCTTGTCCTGTGCTGTACTCTACAGGTTTGGCAGAAAGACCATCCTCTTCGCAACCATGGCTGTGCAGACTGGCTTCAGCTTCCTGCAGATTTTTTCCATCAACTGGGAGATGTTCACCATGTTATTTGTCATCGTCGGCATGGGCCAGATCTCCAACTATGTGGTGGCCTTCATACTAGGTAGGAATGGCTTCTGACCTACAGGGCTTCTTGCAACCCTCTGAGAGGCCTAGGAAGAGGGGGCCACTGGAGAGGGCACAGGGAGTGCTCTTAGCACAGAAGGAAGCACCTCATCTCATGGGCTGTGCTTCCAAAATGTGATCAGCCTCGGGGATATATGTGCTGGTGGTGGAGGCTCTAGCCACAGGTGCTTTGATGGGTCGCAGGCAAGGCAGGCACGCACAGGGAGCCAGCTCCGTGCTGGGCCCTGAAATGTGACCATGAAGAAGAGCTGCAGCTGGTAAGAACCAGCCAGGTAATAACTGAGACACATTTCAGGAGCATAGGGCTCGGGAGAGGGACAGACGAGGGGATCTTGAGGGAGAGACAGCCTAGGGGTGTCTTTGATCTGAGCTATGAAAGCTTGAGGTTTCTGCCTGGGCTGGGGCTAAAGGGTGTTCCTGGCAGCTGGGCATGGCCCATGGAGGTACTTAGGGTAGTTGGTGTGCCCAGTACACAGGTGGAGGAGGCACGTGCAGACAGGAGTCCAGTGCCAGCCAGCCATCATTGGGCAGATCTGGCCTCACCCCTAAGTCAGAGCCCACCCCCAGAGCATATCAGCTGCATGCAGGACAAGCCTTACTGCTGAGAGCAGTCCTATCTCCTAGCAGCACCCTTGCTTCTGGAATATCAGGCTGCATGAGGGTGACTCACAAGCTAAAGGTCGTGAGGAGGACCCCAGGGCCTTTACTAGCTTTTCCTGGGAGGCAGCAGGGTGAGCTCCGGGCAGGGTGATAAGGGTCATCCGCAGGAGTGAGAGTCCCCAGCAGGCTCTCTGAGCCCACCTGCTCCCTCTGAGCAGGTGAGAGAAAGGGAGATGGGGGCACATCTGGGATAATAGACACCAATTCCCATAATCTCCAGTGTGATCATATTTCCTTGTTGGCTGTCCCAATTGTCACAGCGTAATTACCAATAGTGCCCCTTTAATGTAAGTCTAATGATTCTTCTTGTCTCAAAAGTCTGCATCTAGTAAGATGATTCTGGTCAATTTTGAGATTCTGGATGACTTGTTGGCTTTTGAGATCCTGTGTTCTCTTAGTTGAGGGTGTGTACACCCTGTCACGTTGCCAAGATGGAACTATTCAAATTCCGCTCCTTTAATCATTTGTGAAGAGCCCCTCTCCACAGGCCCAGCCTCAGTGTCTGAAGAGGGAGGAGGGGAGGGTATGCTGAAGCCACACGGCCCCCGCAGAAGCACCCTCTTCAGGAGGCCCCAGCAGGATGAGGCCTCTCTCCTCCCTGCAGAGGGAAGGAGGGGAGCAAGATTTTCTTAAAGAGGGTCATTTGAGGAGAGGACCCAGAAAGCTTCCAGCCAGTGGTACTGGAAACTTGAGATTGGAGGAATTCAGGACAGAAGTTAATACCTCCTGATGCCTGATGGCCCCAAGGACACGGGGCTCTTGGACACAGCAGAGCCTGTTGTTCTCATGGTTTAAACCCTGCAGATTCCTTGTTCCTTTTGATGACCGCCCTATACCTGGAAAGCCCAATGGGTAGCTTTGCTTGGGCCAGAATATACCAGAGACTAAACAGAGGAATCTGCCTGATGCCAGCAGAGCCCTTTAGGAGGACCTAAAGAGTCACCTGAAATGGAAGGGCACAAGGTCATAGTGAAGCCAGAGAAGCCCTGTCATTGGGATCAGGAGCCAGGTGGTGTCTGTGCCATGCACGGCATCCCCCAGGTCCTGCGGAATGGCAGCATTGAGACCTGCCTTTCCAGGGGCAAAGGGTGCTTCTGGAGCCATGGAGCCTCCCCTGTGTGAGTGGATGCAGCCAGGAGAGCCCACCCCAGGCCTCCTGCAAGAAAGTCCCTGCCCAGCTGACCTTGACACTACAACCAACTTCCCTTCCTGCTCCCCATGATGAGACGAGTGAGAAGGCCAAGGGGAAAGTAAGATCTGTAAGATCAGTCAGAACCTAGATGTACAAGCCAGAAATCAGTGGGTGGGACGCTGGGTGTAGCAGGCTCCCCATCAGCCTGGTCCAGGGCTGTGGTAGGGTGCTCTGGGAGCCTCCCTGGCTATAGTGTTACTCTACTGTGCTCTGCAGGAAACTGCTGACTTTTGTGCACTGGTATGAGCCTCTTTATACTGGGTTCTCAGGCCTGAACGTTTCAGAGTGTCGCTGAGAACCAACCTGCCCCCTGGAGCAGGCAGAATCGCTCGTCAGCGCCTGGGGTAGGGTGGGGGGGGGCAGACTCGGCGGAGGCTGACTTCTGGCAGTGCAGCAGCGCTCTCTGGTGTTCCGGGACTAGCATAGTCAAATTCTGGGTTTTATTTAACTAAAAGAAACCTAAGCTTAGGATCCGGTCTGCGTTCTGTCTGGGCCTTCCCTTTTGCCCTCTGGCTCTAGGGAAGGGTTGGCAAGAGGCTGTGATGATAATCTCCCGTTTTAGGATTCTTCACATTAATTCAGGAAGCTGAATTACTCCCACTCTCAAAGCAATGCAAAAATGGATCCTCTCCTTGCTCTGCTTTTTAACAATTATAAAGCCCGCCAGAGTCACAGGAGACAAGAAAAAGAAAGGAAGGAACGGTGCTACTTAAAGGAACAGAACGTGGATACACCTGGAAGTGAGGGAGCTGCCAGAATGATGCTTGTTCAGGAGGAAGTGACCACTCAGGACCAAGGACACTGGCCCTACCCACAGTCTAGCTCCCCCCTCACAATCTCCTACTGTTTCCCAGAAATAACGCCTTTGACCTGTCCACAGCCTCTGGGTGAAATGCCAGCGGCATCCTCCTTTATCTCTCGTAACCAGCTGCTTGAATTTATTTTGTCTCCTGTCTTGACTGATCCATTAATTCCGTATTTTCCCAGTACTCCTAACATCAACCTCCTCTGCAATATTTGTTCCAGCATGCTGAACTATTTAAAGTTCTGCTTCCTTTGAGGTCTAAATGTATTCTTCCTTTTGATAAGTACATAACTGATGGCATCTTCCTTTATAACATTGGCTACCCGGAAGCTCAGGCTGTATCAACTATGCAGCCTTTATCAGCCACACAGTTTTTTAATGGAGATATCGTTTGCATACCATAATGTTAACTCTTTAAAGGTGTATAATTCAGTGGTTATCAGTGTATTCACAAAGTTGTACAATCATCAACTCTACCTAACTCCAGAACATTGTCACCACCTGCCATTAGCAGTCACTCTCCCACACTCCTCTCTCCCCAGGCCCTGGCAACCACTAATCTACTTCCTGTCTGTGTGGATTTGTCAATTCTGGATGTTTCTGATAAACGGAATCATACAATATGTGGCCTTTGTGACTGACTTCCTTCACTTAATGTTTTCAAGGTTGGTCCATGTTGTAGCATGACTCAGTATTCCATTGTATGGAGATGCCACATTTTGTTCATCTCTTCATCAGCTGATGGACAACTGGGTTGTTTCCACTCTCTGACCAATTTGGAGAATGTTGCTATCAACATTTGAGTACAAGTTTTTTGTGGATCTGTTTTCAGTTCTCTTGGGTATGTACCTAGGAGTGGACTTGCTGGGTCAGGTGGGAATTTTATGTTTTACCATTTAAGGAACTGCCAGACCGTTTGCCAAAGTGATCCATTCATTACATATTTTTGTTCTTTTCTCCAAGGCATAACTTTTCACCTTTCTTTGTATTTTACTTTAACGTTACCATTATTTTATTTTATTCAAATTATAAGCTACCTCAAAACCTTCAAGGGATGAGGTGGGATATAAATACATTAAAAAGATGCTGAAATTTGCTGGCAGCTCTTGTTTGCACTGAACTGTGTGAGGGAAGAACCGGGGGGACCCAGGGAGGAGGAAGGACTCACTCCTGTCTGTCGTCAAGGGGCTCACATCTGGTCGACAGAGGCAGCCATTGCAGTTGTTATAGAGAACGTGGGTCATGGCCTAGGAGTGTTGGGAGGAGCTCCTATAAATTTTCTGGGTATATGCAGAAATAGGAAAGGTTACTTTTAACTAGAATGATCTGTGAAAGTTTGTAGAGGAGAGAGAGGAAGCAAGGGAATATCTGCTGTTTTGATGAGAATTCGGAGTATTTTCCGGGGAGCAAAGAGGGCTTCTGCTGTCTTCCACTGGGTCTCTTGGTCAAAGGCACTGTACTTTCTAACATTCCCCTGACATCTGGCACATGTCAACTGTTTGAGCAGGATGAAAGAATTAATTATTCCTGAGTACCTACCACATGCCAGACACTTGACTAGGCCCTTTATCTACATTATCTCAGGCCTCATAACAATAGCTCCATGAAGTAGGACTTATCAAAGTCACTCTAGTAGCAAATGAGCATCAAGGAGCCCAGGCTCTGCACATGACTAATGGAGGCCACTCCTATCCTAGGGCCCTTGGGTCCTACCCCATATCCTGGCAACCGCACCACAGTCTTGTTTCTTGAGCTGGGGTCTGCAGACCTCTGTTTGTCATTCATGGAGTGGCAGGTCCTGCCTCCAAGTGAAATGGATCCAGTGGTTCCTGGGCTGACTGCCACAGAAGGGCCCTGATCAACATGGTAGTAAGCCTGGCACTCTCTGAGTCACTCCCTCTTGGAGAAAGTGCTCAGATTCTGGTGGCGGTGATGGGCAGTGGGCAAACACTCCTGGCCAAGACATGCCTCTTTGGCTTAGATGTTAGAGTCTCACTCCCAAGTGGTACTCAGAGGCCCAACCAGACCAAGACCAAGTGGGCTTTGTCCTAGGAGTAAAAACCTAGGCGGTAAAGGAGGCCAGGACAAGGATCCCCAGTCAGCGGAGCCAGAAGTCACCAGTCACCTATCTCACTGCCAGCTGAACACATGGAGTTTCTGGCACCTGCAGGCCGTGAAACGTCTGCAGGAAACAGGACTCCTCTCCCAGTGTCCCTCAGAGGGGGCTGGTTGGCCTCTAGTGAGTTCAAAAACCAGCCCAGGTGGGGAAAACACAAATCCTAACTTCTAAAAGGCAGGTGTGGCCTCACCCATCTCCCACACGTCTCCACTAGGACCTCAGTTGAAGGACTGCTTGACAGGGCCAAGGCTTTGCTCCCAGGTAATTTTTTTTCCTGGACAGTATCCACAGGTCAAACTGATCAGGCTTAAAACCTGGCTGTCCCACTTAGTACATATGTGTGAATTTAGGCAATTTTCTTCAACTCTTTAAGTCTCAGCTGATAATGTATAAAATAGAAGTAATATTAGTTCTTATATAATTGTTGTGAAGATTCAAAGAGATAATATATGTAAACACTCAGTCTGGAACCTGGCTCGAAGTGCCTACTCAAAACACTGCTAGCTATGAAGATGATGATGAAGATGATGATGATGGTGTTCAAGGCAGGGTGATTGTCTGAAAGGTCAGTGAGCAGGAAGTCATGCTAACAAGGAACTATTCAGGTTTGTGCCATCTGTGTTGCTCCACAGAAAGGCAGAGGGGTAGATTTATGAAGCTTCTGTCCCCCATGGGTACTCTGCAAAGTTAGAACAACTCTGTTCTGGCCTGAGATCCAAGCTTAGAGGGGGAGATTATCCAAGAATCCAGTGGTGTAACTTCTCTCTCTTCTCTCATCAGGGTCATGGAAGTGTGAGGGAGCTCCCTTGGTCTCATGAGTCTACAAGATTCTCACTTGGTCCTGGGCACTTTCTCTTTTCCACAGTCACATCCTCTGCTGCTTCACCTCTGGATCTCTGCTTAGGAATAAATCACCCCCTATTCATTCTCATGTCATAATAATCACAGCCGAAGTGTTTAGAAACCATGGCATGGTGAGTCTTCTTATGGAGTGGTAGGAAGGTCATTAATGAGGTAAGAAAAGATCTGGAAACAATAGTCACGATCCTGAAAGAAGTCTGGCCCTATTCCTGGAAATGAGCTTAGAGGCTGAGAAATGCCCTGGGTGGTTAGGGCTGTTGTCTGCAGTCCAGGTTGTGAGGGGTACACAATCCTGGCCATTTCTATCAGTCTGGCTTTTAGAAATGGCTGTTCAAGAGGGAACCACTGAGGTACATCTTCAGTTATGCTGAGTGAAGAAGAAGAAGAAGAGAGGTGAGGACAGGAACAGGTAGGAGGTGAGAAAGGAAAACCAACAGAAGTAGTAATTTTACTGCTTCTCTGGAATTAGCCCTTAATTCCTTAGCCTGGGTTCAGGGCATCTAAACACGATTGAAAAACTCTCTCTTGAAAGCCAAGCCTGAATGACCTTCGAATGATCTATTTTGTAATTTCTGGGCTGCTTCTCGGTAGTGGTGGGCAGATCTCAAACAAAAGACGGAGCTGTTGCCTTTGGCCAGATCTCCGCCCTGGGGCAGAAGACCAAGAGTGAACTCTGGGTAAAGGGCCTGGAGTTTTGTGACAACAGAAGGAGCTTGTTCTTGGACTCCCTGTCTCAAATCAAGCACTACAAGGAGCAGGCAACATCTCTGGAAGAAGTGGGGCTGAGCGATCCAGTGTGGTGCTGAGCAGAGCAGGAGCCTTTCCCAGAACAGGGCCGGATGCCAAGTAGTCTTGGACCTTTGTGGTGTTCTGGGAAAGCTCTGTGAGCTCCTTCTGTGTGTGGACAGCTCCAGGGCTGCCGCCTACCAGGCGGGAAGAGCAGCTTCTTCTTGTCTTTCATTGGGCTGTATGGACTGTGACTGCCTGGGGCTGAGCCCTGGGCACAGTGTAGCTGCAGCAGAATTCAGTTCTGGGTGCTGGGGCCCTGCTCTGTGCACCTCCAGAGCCAGCTGGATCCTCTTTATCATTTCTCAGGGCTCAAGGGTGGCTAAGGGTGTCCTAACACAACTCAGTAACCGAACTCTCCACTGTTTCCGAGAGACCCTGTCTGCTTATTTACAGTGGAGAATTGTGGGAAAGGCTGAATGCCCCATAATCCACTCGCCCTCAGAAGAGTCCCCCCACCCCCCCAACCCCGGTCTCCTGGGACACCCTTTCTGCTCCTTACCCTGAGGCTCTTACTTTGGAAATGTGGCATCCTCAGAAGAGGTTACCTCTTAGGGCTGGGAGTGATGTTCCTATGACATGAGGAAGCCTTTAAAAACAAAATCTGTGGCTCCTTTAAAATCTCATGAAAACTCATCCTTCTATGAGGTGGTAAGTCTTGGGTCACGTCCCACCTTCCTCCACCCTGACTGCTCCTGCTCTGGGCCATGAGGCAAACACTTTTTCCCTTTTCTAAGTGGTTATGTTTTAAACTCTAACTGTCAGGTAATGATGTAAAAAGCAAATATTAAAGTGAGTTAAAATGCTAATACTCCTCCCTTGTTTTGAACAGGAACAGAAATTCTTGGCAAGTCAGTTCGTATTATATTCTCTACGTTAGGCGTGTGCACATTTTTTGCAGTTGGCTACATGCTGCTGCCGCTGTTTGCTTACTTCATCAGAGACTGGCGGATGCTTCTGCTGGCGCTGACGGTGCCGGGGGTGCTGTGCTTCCCGCTGTGGTGGTGAGTGTGGCTCCGTCCCAGACAGCCCCCTGCTGCAAGCCAGCAGCCTGGAGCCCAGAGCCTGGGGCTGACCATGGCGTGGGCTTGCTGATCTCACTGGAATGGGCTGGGGCCTCGAAGCCCAGAGACCGTTTGGCTCTTTGGGGTGGGCCTATGTGCTGGGGTTTGATTCCCCACCATCCCACAAAGCACCATTCTCAGGAAACCCGGTCCCCCTGAGGCTCTCCCCCCCACCCCCCGCTTATCTGTTACTGGTGGTGATTGTTTGTGGAGATGGTCTGTTGGATTTTGTTATTTTTAACTCTGCCCCCCTGCTCTTCTGACACTTTTCTCTCGCTAGGAAATCTTGTTCTCCTCATGGCTACAACTAATGTAACTTCCTCAAACTTCCCTGTCGCGTGATGATTAGCGTCTGAGATGTCACTGTTTATCTGCTTTGTCTTGAAGGGCGAGAGAACTCCTTCTGTTTAATGAGTTGTTAGAGAAAATGTTCTCTTCTCTCCTCCCACTACCCTTCAACCAAATTTTGGCACGTCAGTGTGGGAATAACAAAGTGTTGAGACACTGGCCCCAGTTTCACCCAGTATGGCTATGGGGAAGATTTTAGGTGAGAGAACAAATTAAGAATGATGGAATAAGGTTGCAGCCATACCCTTTTGGGGGAGGGATTCCCCATTTCTTTGATTTTTCCATATTTAAGCAAAAGGAAAGGGGATTTTTCCCATTATTGGGTCTGGTGGTCTCTCTCTCTCTCTCTCTCTCTCTCTCTCTCTCTCTATCTCTCTCTCTCTCATTAATTAGTCCTGGTTTGGTTTCATGAGGTCAACATCAAATCTCCCAGCAGTGACTGATTTTACTGAACTGGTTTATCTCTACCGGCTCACACACAATGAAAGTTTCTCTGATCATTTTTTTAGAGCTCAGAGGTTAGACTAGCCCTCGTGGTTGCCCTGTCCTGTGGACACACTGCCTGAGGAAGTTTCCTAGAAGGGCCTTCATCTTGCTGCAACTGTTAGGCAGCTGTAGAGGCTGACAGGTAGTACATCTTGACCTTGTTGGACCAGATGGCTCTTGTTAGACCACTCCAAACTACTGTCCTTTTATGACTTCTAAGACTGCTATGATTTACCAGTGCAGATTCTTGGCATGGGTGTGTATGGGGGAGAGAGAACACTTTTTTTTCTTACTTCCCTAGAATTTGAGAGACAGTGTGTTAGAGGTTAGATACTCTTCCGATTTCCTGACCCAGTCTGAGAGCAGGGCAAGTTTCTGGAATGAGAATCAGCCCAGCTGCAGCAGCATCACCATTAGCATCATCATACCCTCTGTCCCTCTCTCCACAACCCCCCTGCTCACTGCATTTATTTTAAAAGATGTCTTGTCTTGAGTCTCTCAAGACACAAGACAAGATTATTCAAAGGTTAGTTTCTGCCTCTTCCAATGAATGATTTTAGTAATCTGTGTTCTTTGGCTCTAGTTGTCACTTTGGCATAAGAGACCAGTACTTTTAAAATATGTTATAGTCAACTTTATTACGGTATGATTCTACCAGAGAGAGAGAGAGAAAGAGCAAAAATAGAAGGGCCCTGACTGACCGTAAGGGATTAGTAGGGATTTTAGTTTGTGGGGCTTGGATCTTTGCCTCAGAACCAAATATCACAGCAAGGAACAGCTCTGATAGGTCAGCCTCTTGAGTTTCTAGCACAGAAGGTCCATCCCACAAGGAGCTGCCTTACTCTTTCCCCGAGAAGAGTTGTTCCTCTATTGCCCATGGGCTGGTTGGTAAGTGTTCCTAGCTGTGGGCACATTGTACCAGGGACAGGACTGCCCCAGAGAGAGGGCAACCCGGGGCCAGGACAAACATGCTAAGTGCTTGTCCTGAAAGTTTAACAACAGTTTTACCATTTTCCTATAAAAATAAAATAGCTTTCTTTTGAACATCTTGTCCTTGAAGGTGGGACTTCCTGAAGCAATGCCCATCCATCCGGGTGGGCTGGGATGATGTGGGGATTGCTTTGAGCTACTGTGACCTCTGCTGCCTACTTAATATGTATTATAGACTCTCCAGCAACACCCTTCCCCTGTTCAATTTGAATTAAAATCTACCGAGAGGCTATAGTGTACAACCTTATTTGGCCCTCCACTAACTTGAAATGATCAGCTAGACTTAATTCTTTATGCACCAAGAAACCACGGCAATTCAAAAGTAGAGATCGCAGCAATCCTGAGTACAGTGGGCTGAAAATGGAGCCACTGCAGGTGGTTTGGGGATTTTTTATGTCCCAAATTTCCTTTAAAAGGCTTGGCAGTAAGTGATCACAGGTACAAATGGACTATGTGTGTAGTGGGTGGGGAAGGAGCCCATAGGTGCAACATGGGGAAAGCTTTGCAACATCTAGCTGACTAAACGTTAGGAACCTGAGACCGGCAATGGCACTCTGAGCTTGTAGTAAGAAAGGTAGGATATTTCTAAGAACAACCTGGTTGGGGAAAGATACCTCTCAGAAGTAGAAGTGCCCATGCTGTATATAGTGGCTGTGGGGTAAGACCTCTAATTCTTCACTAATACAGTTGCCAGTAGCCACATGCAACGATTTAAATTAAAATTAATTAAAAGTAAATAAAATATAAAATTCGTTTCTTCAGTCACACTAGTCACACCAGCTCAATAACCACATGTGGTTAGCAGTTGCTGTATTGGGTAGCGCAGATACAGAACACCAGTGGAAGTTCTCTTGGACAGCACAGCTCTAATTACTGAAACGGAGTGGCCTAACATCATCACAGTTGCTACAGGGACCAACCAAGGGATATATGCCAAAAAATGCAGACTGGGTTCATTTTTCAACCCATATGCTTGTAGTAGGCTAGGGACAGAAGCTGGGGCTTGGCTATTCGATACATTGTGTTTTGCTCTGAGATAATTCCTATTGAGGCTTTGGAGGGGCCTATTAATTATAGGAGGACTATATCTGCTACATATAATTTATTTTCTAGGATAACTTAATACTGACAAATAAGTAAGGAAAACAAGAGCTGGCAGAAGATTGGCTAAGCAATTCTGAGAAATAAAGATTAGGAAAAAATAGAAAAATTAAAGTATAATAAAAATAAATAGAAATAGAAAAATTAGGAAAGAATATAAGTCAACCATGTTTGAGCATCAGTTAAAAATGTGGATAGATTGTGTAATAAAAAAATATGTTTCTAATTAACACAACATTGTTAATCAACTATACTCCAATATAAAAAAAATTTTTTTAATGTTTCTAGGCATTAAAAAAATAAGACCACATTGGCTGTGGTCTGGTTTGGGTACTCACTGAGCTGAGAATCTGTTGAGAGCCATGCGGCAGCCCTCAGGAAGGTGTCAGTGCACTTAACCTCCTCCTCTGACTGCAGGAAAAGCCTGAGAAACACAGATGCCCTCTTTTACCCAATAAACTTGTGAGCATCACCAGCTGGGCACCAGGGATTCTCCTAGGGATAGACACACTGAAAAGATACTAGACTGTGTTTCTTTTATGAGCCACACCGGCTATGAAGTTGTGGATGGTGTTCTCCAGGTGCCCTGGCTTAAACATACCCAGTTAATGTTACCCCTTATAGTGTGGCTCTGGCTTTAAGTACAACTAATGATCTGTCTTTTGATTTGATCATAACTTTGAAACTTGAAGGTGCTTTTATTTATTCCTACAAATAATGGAAATCTTATGAGGCCTCCCTCTTGATGTTCTTTAAAAAGACAAACTAGAATTTTACAAAATAAAAATGATTCGGGGGCAACTTACAGTTGATAGCATCAACCTTGCTACTGTGAAAAATTATAAAACATTCAAATGAATTTTAGGTTTATTCCTGAATCTCCCCGGTGGCTGATATCCCAGAGAAGATTTAGAGAAGCTGAAGATATCATCCAAAAAGCTGCAAAAATGAACAATGTAGCTGCCCCAGTCGTGGTTTTTAATCCTGTGGAGGTAAGGATTTGCACATGTTTCCTCCTGAGATCAGTTATGCATTCTTTTTCTTTCAAAGTCTTCTTTGAAAGAAGAAGTAAAATTTATTTATTTATTTGTTTGTTTTTGGCTGCGTTGGGTCTTTGTTGCTGCACACGGGCTTTCTCTAGTTGCAGCGAGTGGGGGCTGCTCTTCGTTGCAGTGCATGGGCTTCTCATTGCAGTGGCTTCTCTTGTTGCAGAGCACGGGCTCTAGGCACGCGGGCTTCAGTAGTTGTGGCACATGGGCTCAGTAGTTGTGGCTTGTGGGCTCTAGAGCGCAGGCTCAGTAGTTGTGGCGCACGCGCTTAGTTGCTCCATGGCATGTGGGATCTTCCCAGACCAGGGCTCGAACCCATGTCACGTGCATTGACAGGCGATTCTTAACCACTGTACCACCAGGGAATCCCCAGTTATGCATTCTTGATTATGGAATTTAATTTGATTCAATAGGTTTTTGAGTGCCTATTATGTACCAGGCACTGTTCAAGGCCTTAGAGACACAATGATGATGAAGTTCTGAGCCCTCCTCAAAGGGCTGTGCACCAATTAAGTGCAATAATATATGTAAACTACTTAGCATATAGCAAGTGTTGATTAAATATTAGTTCCCTTCCCTTTTGCAAGTTTATCTCCAACTTTTTATTGGTCTTGCTCCACACCATTGATGCAGCTACATACTGGTGATTTTTGAATGTCCAGATTAAGAGGGAAAAATGTGTTTGAGGGGTATTCCACCCATGGGCTCCCCACTGTACTCTGAATCTTACCAAATTCTGCTGGGGAAGCTGTACATGTCTTTAGTCTTGCTATGTTGTGTCTAGAACCTTAAGGCCTGAGAGCACAGGCTGGAGGATTCACCCCTGCAGGCAGGAGGCCACGAGGAAAAGCAGATATTCAGTGGAAGCAGATTCGCTTCCTGCCAGTCAGTGAGGATTCAGTGTCCTTGGCCATGCCTCGTCAGCTCCTAGAGAAAACAAGAAAAATTAGAGACACAAGGAGCATAGAATGTAACCAAGAGTGTTAAGAGGATTAGATGGAAGGTAAGTGATGACATGAAGGAGGAAGTCCCCAAGGAGTGGACACTGTGAGCCAGCAGAGAAAGAGAGTAGAGTGACTCAGAGCTGAAGAGGCAGGTCCAAACAAGGGAGGACACTTAGATGGATGGAGAGGATGGGGCAATGGCACTCCTGGCCAGAGGGTCAGGAACTGCTCAGGACACCTCAAGAAGACTATATGCTTCTTAGTCTTTATGCTTGCCCTACCCCAGGACTTTGGAGGGTGGCGAGCACGCCAGTGCTCCACCCTGAGAGCTTCCTCCATTCCTGGCCTTTGCGACCTCTGACAGAAACATACCCTGGTGATGGCTGGCGGATTAATTACAGTGGCTATGAGCCCAAGCTCTCAGAGGGCTGCCAGAACAAATATGTCTTAATCCCTTGCTCTTCAGATCAAGAATTCCATTACCAGCCTTGGTCAATATAACTGGATGCCTGATCCACAGGTCCTGTCTGTGCCTGGTACCACTCCCAGAACCTTCCAGGAGGACTGCTAGTTCCCAGTAGTTTATGCAGGGGCTTTCTTTGTTGGGATAACAGTGTTATACTGCCAGGGGCATGTTCTAGAATTGTACACTCCACGTAGTGCAGAAGCAAAAAGGTAACATGGCTGTGAGCTGAATGAGGAGGTGTCTGTTTTTGGAAAGAAGGATGCTAATATTTGGGAAGCACCTGCTACAAGGGCAGGTCTGGCACTCTTCCTTCCTTTGTAGTAAAAATTCCTTCCTCAGCCTCTTACTGAACACACATAATAGGGCCACAGAGTCATTGTACTTTATCCTGAGGAGATGAAAGGCTCCACCTCAGAGCCCTGTAACTTTTTAGTTTCAATTCTTTTTTTTAAATTGAAGCATAGTTGATTTACAATATTGTGTTAGTTTCAGGTGTACAGGAAATTGATTCAGTTATATATACTTTTTTTTTCAGATTATTTTTCACTATAGGTTATTAAAAGTTATTGACTGTAGTTCCCTATGCTATATAGTAAATCCTTGTTGCTTACCTATTTCATGTATAGTAGTTTGTATCTGTTAATCCCATAACTCCTAATTTATCCCTCCCACCCTCCTTCCTTTTGCCGTTGGTAATCATAAGTTTGTTTTCTATGTCTGTGAGTCTGTTTCTGTTTTGTATGTAGATTCATTTGTATTATTTTTTTGATTCCACATATAAGTTATATAATATTTGTCTTTCTCTGTTTGACTTATTTCACTAAGTGTCATATTCTTTAGATCCATCCATGTTGCTGCATATGACAATATTTCATTCTTTCTTATGACTAGTATTCTATTGTACATGTATACCATATCATCTTGAGCCAGTCATCTGTTAATGGGCACTTGAGTTGTCTCCGTGTCTTGGCTATTGTAAATAGTGTATTGATAGTTTCAATTCTAATAAGCTTGATTATCTAGATTCCTAACACATGACAAGTTAACTTCAGTAAATTAAAAGTAAAGGAAGGAAGCCCATCAACAGCGGTATGAAATTGCCACCAACCACTGACAGCTCACATCTTTTCCTCAATGGTGCAGTAATTATAGTAATAGTTAAAATGTATGGGGCATCTACCATGGTTCAAGTACTATGCTAAGATTTATATATATGATCTCATTTAATCTTCTCAACTCTTGATTATTATACCCATTTTACAGAGAGGTAAACTGAGGCTCATAGAGGATAAATAGTAACTTGCCCAAGGTCCCCTAGTTAACCCATGTGTGTTCTGACACTGAAACAACAACAGGACAAGTATGAAAAGCAGATATGGACCTCAAGGCAGTTTGGGTCTATATGGCGCTACCCACTCAACAGGCCCTAATGCTCAGTGTGATTAAGGTCACCCATAATGATGCCCATGAGTCAAGGCAAGGCTGTGTTAGCAGTCAGGCTTTATATAAAGAGACAGTGAAGCCAATGTTATATATTTTAAAGGCTTCTGTCTAAAATGGGCCACAAACATTTTTAAACGTTATAATAAGCATCATATATTTAGATGCCCTTATTCCCTGCAAATTCCAGACTTCTGAGCATGTTGAAAGTGATGTGAGACATACATGCATAAGAATATATTGTCATAGCCAAATATACTTCCTCACCACCTCTCAATTTCATGGTTGTGTGCATTACTTTAACAACAGGAGGTAACCCCCGTGAAGCAGGAGAAAGTTTTCATTCTGGACCTGTTCAGGACTCGGAATATTGGCACAATAACAATTATGTCCTTGCTGCTATGGTAAGTAATAAGAGATCTGGAAATGCGACATACAGAATGTAAATATACAATTGATTTTCTTTAATTCAGGGGATAAGGTCAAGGCCTGGGTCTTCCTGAGGCAAAATTAAAATTTTAGAATTCTAAGTTATTTGGAAAGGCTTCAATTTAATTCATGGAACTGGATACTGAAAAAAAATGTCACAGGGAACAATATTTAGGTCTGCAATACTGTGACCCACTGGGAAATCGTTCCCTGCTCCTCCTAGAGTTACTGAGATTAAAACTAATGATGTCCCTGATGCCTGAAGCTGAGACGCTAATTCAGCTCCTGCTTCCAGAAGCTATACTGACAATTAATCAGTGAAGTTAGAACACCCTGAATCCCCACTGCCTGCATTGGAGTTTTGACAAGCTTTTTATACTTGCTCATAGGAATCTACCGAGTGATTTTAAGGCCTAGAAATAACGAACTGACTTTGTAGGCAAGATTTAATAATGTATCTGCCAAGAAATTAGGAAGAAGACAAAAAGAACATGCCTACCCCATGATGGCAGCACAAAAAATGAACAGGTAGAAGATGGTGGTGTGGAAGGATGCAGAGTTCGCGTATCCTCACAACTACAGCGTCTGCCAGATGGTGGTGGGTGACCCCAACACCCAAGGAGATGGGAAGAACCCCCAAGCGCACCAGTAGAACATGGGAGGACTGAGCGGGAGAAGGAGAAGTGGAGGCCGGACAGGACTGGCACCCCTGAGGGGTGGCTCAGAGTTGGGGAGAGGTTCCCACGCCTGGAGGGACCCTCGGGGGCTTGGATCAGGGGGAGCACACCCAGCGTTTCCCCTGCCGAATGGGCTGGGGAAGTCTGCCCAGCTCTCGGGCCAGGTCCTATGCTCTCAGAGGTCCCCTCCAGGCTGGGTTGGTCCTGGGGGTGTAGGAGGGAGGCTGGAAGAGAACAGGAGAGGCAGGTGGAAGGGGCCCTCCAGGATGGGAGAAGCAAGAGAGGAGCAGAGGGTATTTGCCCTACCCAGTCGAGCCCAGGAAGCCTGCTGGGCTCCCAGGTGGGTTCCCCCACCCTCTGAGACCAGAGGCGATGGGCACGCCTGAGCCCCTTCTTCTCTGTTGAGCCTAAGCCCCACCCCCAGTGCCCCCCAGGGCCTTTTCCAGCCCTGTGGGTCCTAAGCATAGGCCCTGCGCACTGCCCAAACCTTGCCCCTGCTTAGGCCCTGACCTCCACAGCCAAGGCCTTTTCCACCTTTTTTTTTTTGTCCATCTCTTTTTTAATATCATGGTTCTGTTTTACCTTCTGGCTGTTGTTTCACCTATATTTTTATTTTTATATTTTTTTCTAACATATCTGTCAGTTTCCTAGTCTAATTTTATTTTCTACTTTGTTATTGTATTTTTTTTTTTTTTTTGCCACACCACGCAGCTTGCGGGATCTTGGTTCACGACCCAGGGGTCGGGCCGAAGCTCCTGTGGTGGGAGCTCCAAGTCCGAACCACTGGACAAACAGAGAACCTCAGACCCCAGGGTATATTCATTGCAGTGAGGTCTCCTGGAGGTCCTCATCTCAGCACCAAGACCCAGCTCTACCCAAAAGCCTACAAACTCCAGTGTTGGAAGCCTCAGGCCACACAACCAGTAAGACAGGAACACAATCCCAGTCATTAAAAAAAGGAAAAAAAATGAGACAGCAAAAAAATATGTCACAGATGAAGGAGCAAGGTAAAAACCTACAAGACCAAATAAATGAAGAGGAAATAGGCAATCTACCTGAAAAAGAATTCAGAGTAATGATAGTAAAGATGATTCAGAATCTCAGAAATAGAATGGAGGCACAGATTGAGAAAATACAAGAAATGTTTAACAAAGATCTAGAAGAACTAAAGAACAAACAAACAGATGAGCAACACAGTAACTGAAATGAAAAATACACTAGAAGGAATCAATAGCAGAATAACTGAGGCAGAAGAACGAATAAGTGAGCTGGAAGACAAAATGGTGGAAGTAACTGCCGAGAAGCAGAATAAAGAAAAAAGAATGAAAAGAATTGAAGACAATCTCAGAGACCTCTGGGACAACACTAAACTCACCAACATTCTAATTATAGGGGTCCCAGAAGAAGAAGAGAAAAAGAAAGGATCTGAGAAAATATTTGAAGAGATTATAGTGGAAAACTTCCCTAACATGGGAAAGGAAATAGTCACCCGAGTCCAGGAAGTACAGAGAGTCCCATACAGGATAAACCCTAGGAGAAACACACCAAGACACATATTAATCAAACTAACAAAAATTAAATTCAAAGAAAATATATTAAAAGCAGCATGGGAAAACCAAAAAATAACATACAAAGGAATCCCCATGAGGTTATCAGCTGATTTTTCAGCAGAAACTGCAGGTCAGAAGGGAGTGGCAGGATATACTTAATGTGATGAAAGAGAAAAACCTACAACCAGGATTACTCTATCTGGCAAGGATCTCATTCAGATTCGATGGAGAAATCAAAAGCTTTTCAGACAAGCAAAAGCTAAGAGAATTCAGCACCACCCATCCAGCTTTACAACAAATGCTAAAGAAACTTCTCTAGGCAGGAAGCACAGTGAAGAAAAAGACCCACAAAAAAAAACTCAGGGGCTTTCCTGGTGGCGCAGTGGTTGAGAGTCCACCGGCCAATGCAGGGGATGCGGGTTTGTGCCCCGGTCTGGGAAGATCCCACATGCCGCGGAGCGGCTGGGCCCGTGAACCATGGCCGCTGAGCCTGCGCGTCTGGAGCCTGTGCTCCACAACGGGAGAGGCCACCACAGTGAGAGGCCCGCGTACCGCAAAAAAAAAAAAAAAAAAAAAAAGGCAACAAACTCAAAACAATTAAGAAAATGGTAATAGGAACATACATATCGATAATAACCTTGAATGTAAATGGATTAAATGCCCCAACCAAAAGACACAGACTGGCTGAATGGATACAAAAACAAGCTGTCTACAAGAGACCCACTTCTTGACCTAGGGACACATAAAGGCTGAAAGCGAAGGGATGGAAAAAGATATTCCATGCAAATGGAAATCAAAAGAAAGCTGGAGTAGCAATACTCATATCAGATAAAATAGACTTTAAAATAGACTGTTACAAGAGATAAGGAAGGACACTACATAATGATCAATGGATCAATCCAAGAAGAAGATATAAAAATTATAAATGTTTATGCACCCAACATAGGAGCACCTCAATACATAAGGCAAATGCTAACAACCATGAAAGGGGAAATCGACAGTAACACAATAATAGTAGGGGACTTTAACACCCCATTTACACCAATGGACAGATCATCCAAACAGAAAATAAATAAGGAAACACAAGCTTTAAATGACACAATAGACCAGATAGATTTAATTGATATTTATAGAACATTCCACCCAAAAGTGGCAGAATACACTTTCTTCTCAAGTGCACATAGAACATTCTCCAGGGTAGATCACATCTTGGCTCACAAATCAAGCCTTGGAAAATTTAAGAAAACTGAAATCGTATCAAGCATCTTTTCTGCCCACAATGTTATGACATTGAAAATCAATTACAGGAAAAAAACTGTAAAAAACACAAATACATGGAGGCTAAACAGTACGCTACTAAATGACCAAGAGATCACTGAAGAAATCAAAGAAGAAATAAAAAAAATACATAGAAACAAATGACAATGAAAACACAACGACCCAAAACCTATGGGACGCAGCAAAAGCAGTTCTAAGAGGGAAGTTTATAGCAATTCAATCTCACCTCAAGAAACAAGAAAAATCTCAAATAAGCAATCTAACCCTACACCTAAAGCAACTAGAGAAAGAAGAACAAAGAAAATGCAAAGTCAGTGGAAGGAAAGAAATCATAAAGATCACAGCAGAAATAAATGAAATAGAAATGAAGAAAACAATAGCAAAGATCAATAAAACTAAAAGCTGGTTCTTTGAGAAGATAAACAAAATTGATAAACCCCTAGCCAGCCTCATCAAGAAAAAAAGGGAGAGGACACAAATCAATAAAATTAGAAATGAAAAAGGAGAAATCACAACTGAAACCACAGAAGCACAAAGAATTATAAGAGACTACTACAAACAACTATATGCCAATAAAATGGACAACCACAAAGAAATGGACAGATTCTTGGAAAGATACAATTTTCCAAGACTGAACCAGGAAAAATTAGAAAATATACACAGACCTATCACAAGTAATTAAATTGAAACTATAATTAAAAGTCTTTGAACAAACAAAAGTCCAGGGCCAGATGGCTTCACAGGCGAATTGTATTAAACATTTAGAGAAGAGCTAACACTGATCCTTCTCAATCTCTTCCAAAAAATTGCAGAGGGAGGAACACTCCCAAATTCATTCTACGAAGCCACCATACCCTGATACCAAAACCAGAAAAATATATCACAAAAAAAGAAAATTATACACCAATATCACTGATGAACATAGATGCAAAAATCCTGAACAAAATACTAGCAAACAGAATCCAACAACATATTAAAAGGATCATACACCATGATCAAGTGGGATTTGTCCCAGGGATGCAAGGATTCTTCAATATATGCAAATCAATCAATGTGATACACCATATCAACAAATTAAGGAGTAAAAACCATATGATCATCTCAACAGATGCAGAAAAAGCTTTTGACAAAATTCAACACCCATTTATGATAAAAACTCTCCAGAAAATGGGCATAGAGGGAACCTACCTCAACATAATAAAGGCCACATATGTCAAACCGACAGCAAACATCATACTCCATGGTGAAAAATTGAAAGCATTTCCACTAAGATCAGGAACAAGACAAGGATGTCCACTCTCACTACTCTTATTCAACGTGGTTTTGGAAGTCCTAGCCGTGGCAATCAGAGAAGAAAAAGAAATAAAAGGAATACAAATTGGAAAAGAAAAAGTAAAACTGTCACTGTTTGCAGATGACATGATACTATACATAGAAAATCCTAAAGATGCCACCAGAAAACTACTAGAGCTAATCAATGAATTTGGTAAGGTTGCAGGATGCAAAATTAATGCACAGAAATCTCTGGCATTCCTATATACTAACAATGAAAAATCAGAAAGAGAAAGAGAAATTAAGGAAACAATCCCATTTACCATCACAACAAAAATAATAAAATACCTAGGAATAAACCTGCCTAAGGAGGCGAAAGACTTGTACTTAGAAAACTATAAAACTCTGATGAAAGAAATCAAAGATGACATAAACAGATGGAGAAATATACCATGTTCTTGGATTGGAAGAATCAATATTATGAAAATGACTATGCTACCCAAAGCAATCTACAGATTCAATGCAATCCCTATCAAACTACCAATGGCATTCTTCACAGAATTAGAGCAAAAATTTTACAATTCGTATGGAAACACAAAAGACCCTGAAAAGCCAAAGCAATCTTGAGAAAGAAAAACAGAGCTGGAGGAATCAGGCTCCCTGACTTCAAACTATACTACAAAGCTACAGTAATCAAGGCAGTATGGTACTGGCACAAAAACAGAAATATAGATCAATGGTACAGGATAGAAAGCCCAGAGATAAACCCATGCACATATGGTCACCTAATTTACAACAAAGGCAGCAAGAACATAAAATGTAGAAAAGACAGCCTCTTCAATAAGTGGTGCTGGGAAAACTGGACAACTACAGTAAAAGAATGAAATTAGAACACTACCTAACGCCATACACAAAAATAAACTCCAAATGGATTAAAGACCTAAATGTAAGACCAGACACTATAAAACCCTTAGTGGAAAACATAGGAAAAACACTCTTTGACATAAACCACAGCAAGATCTTTTTTGACCCACCTCCTAGAGTAATGGAATGAAAAACAAAAATAAACAGATGGGACCTAATGAAACTTAAAAGCTTTTGCACAGCAAAGGAAACCATAAACAAGATGAAAAGACAACCCTCAGAATGGGAGAAAATATTTGCAAATTAAATGACAGACAAAGGATTAACCTCCAATATATACAAACAGCTTATGGAGCTCAATATCAAAAAAACAAACAACCCAATCCAAAAACGAGCAGAAAACCTAAATAGACATGTCACCAAAGAAGACATACAGATGGCCAAGAGGCACGTGAAAAGATGCTCAACATCACTAATTATTAGAGAAATGCAAATCAAAAGTGCAATGAGTTATCACCTCACACCAGTCAGAATGGCCGTCATCAAAAAATCTAGAAACAATAAATGCTGGAAAGGGTGTGGTGAAAAGGGAACCCTCCTGCACTGTTGGTGGGAATGTAAATTGATACAACCACTATGGAGAATAGTATGGAGGGTCCGTAAAAATCTAAAAATAGAACTACCACATGACCCAGCAATCCCACTACTGGGCATATACCCTGAGAAAACCATAATTCAAAAAGAGACATGCACCACAATGTTCATTGCAGCACTATTTACAATAGCCAGGACATGGAACCAACCTAAGTGTCCATCATTGGATGAATGGATAAAGAAGATGTGGCACATATATACAGTGGAATATTACTCAGCCATAAAAAGAAACGAAATTGAGTTATTTGTAGTGAGGTGGATGGACATAGAGTCTGTCGTACAGAGTGAAGTAAGTCAGAAAGAGAAAAATGAATACCGTATGATAACACATATGTATGGAATCTAAAAAAAAAAATGGTACTGATGAACCTAATGGCAGGGCAGGAATAACGATATAGACATGGAGAATGGACTTAAGGACATGGGGTGGGGAGGGGGAAGCTGGGGAGAAGTGACAGTAGCATCAACATATATACACTACCAAATGTAAAATATATAGCTAGTGGGAAGCAGCTGCATAGCACAGGGAGATCAGCTCCGTGCTTTGCGATGACCTAGAGGGGTGGGACAGGGAGGGTGGGAGGGAGGCTCAAGAGGGAGGGGATATGGGGATACGTGTATGCATATGGCTGATTCACTTTGTTGTAAAACAGAAACTAACACAGTATTGTGAAGCAGTTATACTCCAGTAAAGATCTATTTAAAAAAAAAAAGATTACATAGCATTAAAAAAAAAAAAAAAGAACTAGTAGCCTCCTGCTGCAGCTAGTCTAATTTTAGAGCCATCTTGTATTGCAATTAGAAGTCATCAATGACAGAGTTTATGCCCCTGAATTAAGCAAGTGTGTCCTGGGCATGTGGCTTTCATCACAGTAGATCTCCTTAGTTCTTACATGTCATCAGGTATCACTGATGCAAATGTACCTTGAGCAGTGGCACTACTGAGCCAATAATAAACTAATCACTAATTTTATCTAAGCTGCTCTTATTACCAAATGTGGAAAATCACTAAGATCCCAGAGCAATAAAGTTTCATTTTTTGTTTTGTTTTGGATTAGCCCTTGTGCTACCCAACTTAGTAGAGTATGTGTAAAAAGATCCGACATTGTTCCTGAAAACATTTTTCAGGTGTCCTCTGCTTTTTCAGTCATGTTGATAATAAGTGCATTTCTGCACAGGGGAGTTTGCATAGTGTAGTGTTTTTTCCACAGAGAAACTTTTATGTGGACGTTAACTATAATGACAGGATATGCAGTGTGCACTCTGTGATACCTTTTATGGGACTTTCACTTTCTTCCCTACTAAAGTGAGTTTTACTAAATCAATTGGAATTTACTATTAGTGGATCCCACAGTATTACCTATATTTCTTCTTCTCCTCCTCCTCCTCCCCCTCCCCTTTGCCTTCCTCTCCTTCTCCTTCTTATTCTTTGGCGGGGGAAATGACATGGATTTTATGTTCACTGATGTGACTGACATTCTTTCTTCAAATAATAGCTCTGAAGGAATGAGAATATACTAACTCTCCTATTGAAACTTGAAATTAACTAGATTAGGATAGTATTCTTGAATATTGGTATATCTAGACTAGTGCTGTCCAATAGAACTTTCTGCAATGATGAAAATGTTTTATATCTTTTTTGTCCCTTATGGTAGCCACTAGCTGCATGTGGCCACTAAACAATTGAAGTGTGGCTAGTGCCAAAGTGAGGGACAAAATTTTAAATTTTATTTAATTTTAATTTATTTACTTTTTCTTTTTTTTTTTTGGCCACGCTGGGTCTTAGTTGCAGCACGCGGGATCTTTGTTGCTGTGTGTGGGATCTTTAGTTGCGGCATGTGGGCTCTTAGTTGCGGCATGAGGGCTCTTAGCTGCAGCATTCGGGATCTAGTTCCCTGACTAGGGATTGAACCCTGGCCCCCTGCATTGAGAGCACAGGGTCTTAACCACTGGGCCACCAGGGAAATCCCTAATTTATTTACTTTTAAATAGCCATATGTGGCTATTTGTAAGACAGCAACATCTAGACAATTTCCTGACCATCATGAAATTGTAAAGAGACTCAAGCCATCCTTTTGTCATTTTTGTCTTTTGTCTTTCAGGATGGTCACCTCAGTAGGTTACTTTGCTCTGTCTCTCAACACTCCTAATTTACATGGAGATGCCTACCTGAACTGTTTCTTCTCTGCCTTGATTGAAGTTCCAGCTTACATTACAGCCTGGCTGCTACTTCGAACCCTACCCAGGCGTTATGTCATATCTGGAGTACTGTTCTTGGGAGGAGGTGTGCTTCTCTTAATTCAGCTGGTGCCTGCAGGTAAGAAGTTATCCAATATTAACAGCTTACCAGAAAAGATCCACACCTTGACAAGGCTAATTATTAGTCCCTGTTCCCTATTTATGTAGCCTTTACATCATAAGTCATTCTTAAGTCAGTTATACAAGTGATAACTAACTCTGTGATTTCCCATGTTCAAAATTACTCCCTTCAAATAGTTAAGAGTTAACCTTAGAGAATCAGAAATCACCACCTGAGAAGGAAGAGTAATGCTCCCAGTCATCCCCTTCACAGAAACATTCACCTAAACCCTCAAACCTCTTTCTGAGTCATAATCCCAATTCCCAATTTCTTGGTACTTTCTTGGTATTTTCAAACCTTCTCTCTGATGTGTATATTCAAGTGTTAGAGTTGGTAGTACATACCAGTTCCAGTATAAATTCAGTGATTTTTATGGTCTGTAATCTTTAAGTAGTTAGAGAGCACATGAAAAGATATATGCTTCTCTTTTCCCCTTATGTCTAACTTTCTCATATTGTTAAAATGTTAAGTCAACAGATTTTTGATATATAGTACTATGCATAGAAATATATATTTCTTAATAATAATAAACAGGATAAAAATGATTCGTCCTTCTCTTCGAAGATTAAACTTAACTGTATTAACATGCTAACAACTGACTATGAAACTGTTGTAATAAATAAAGGTGGACAAGGTCACAGAATGCATAAATGATCTAGAATAACAGAAGAGCGAAGCTCAAAGCAACCCTTCACGCTCCATCTTTGTCCATGTCCAATTAGTAAGGCTTTGAAGAGACTGTATAATTTGGGGAATATCTTTAGATTATAAAACATTCCTATACAAGCAAAAAGGACAATTCAAGCAACTGTTAAGAAAGTATCACTTCTAAAAGCACCTCTGTTTACACTGGATCTCTTTTCCAGATTACAACTTCTTGTCCATTGGTCTGGCCATGTTAGGAAAATTCGGGATCACCTCTGCCTTCTCCATGCTGTACGTCTTCACTGCAGAGCTCTACCCAACCCTGGTCAGGAACATGGCTGTGGGGGTCACATCCATGGCCTCCAGAGTGGGCAGCATCATTGCTCCCTACTTTGTTTACCTTGGTGAGATGCTTCTTATAAGTCTATTCTTTTTTTAAATATAAAAGTAATAGGTTTTCATTATGAAAAATGCAAACAGCATAGAAAGTACTGGAAAAAGCACAAGTTCACCTCTACTCTCTTAGTTCCCCAAATCACAGCCCTCAGAGGAACTACTATTAACAGTTTGGTGAGTAGCCCTTCAGACATTTCATTTTGCACTATATATATATATATATATATATATATATATATATATATTTAAACACACAAAATGATATCATAAATATTGTTTCACAACTTTTTTTAAACTTAACATTGTATCAGAATATTTTGCCATATCCGTATATATAGCTCTTTTAGTTAGTACATAGACTTCCAATGTATGTATACACATTATTTATTTAACCAGGTTCATGGATGAACATTTAGGCCATTTCAGAGTTTTTGTTACCATACATAACACTGCAGTGAACATTCCTCTACGGCCCCCACAGCCTTTGTATATTTGGATCAATAGATTGCTGGAGCAATTTAAAAATTTCATAGATATCGCCAAATTGACCTCTAAATACTATACCAGTTTACAATCCAACTATCAATATATGAGAGTGCCTGTTTCTCCATATCCTTACCAACAATGGGGATTATCCAATTTTTTAATCATTGATAGTCTGTTATATGAAAAACGGATATCATTGTTGCTTTCATTTCCTTTTCTTCAATTATGAATGAGGTTGAGCATTTTTTTCATATATTTATTGAAATTCTATTTATTTTTAAGAGATCTGACTGTTCATGTCTTTTCCCATCTTTCTAATGGTCCGTATCAAGTTTAGATATTTGATTTTGGGAGCTCTTTGTAATTGAAAAATTAGCCCTTTGTATATATATTATAAATATTTTTCCTAGTTTATTATTCCCACTTTGACTTCATGACTTTATTTGCATTGCTGGCAATTTTAGCTTTTATATGATCGAATTTATCAATCTGGAATAACACCACAGAGGGGCTTTAGTGGGATGTTCAGTGGATCTAGGATCTGGCACTCCAAGCTAAACCTCATCAAGAACTCTACTGGCGAGAGATGTAGACACAGCTCCTTATTCTTCCTAGTCATCCATTGGTTACCTACTAGTTCAAACATACACACATACACATCCCCAAAGACATATGTGAATTCTCAGAAAAGGTATACTCTAAATCCTTACAGAGAGAGACATTTTCCACACAGCTGCCCTGAACACCTGAGAAAGTACATTATTATATAGAATGGTGTCGTTTCCCCTTTGTTCTTCCCTATACTTTCAAACCATGCCCATATGGTCTAATGGTGGACCATTGGTACATAAGAAATGGAGAAGTCTGAGAAAGAACTTTGTATTCCACAGTAGTGGCTCCTGTTGGTGACACAGAGGCCTCAGAGAAGCTTCAAAATTGATATTTTTTTGTCAAATAAAATTCTTGGGTGTGTTATTCCTCTGTAATCTCTGTATACAGAAGGGAAGCAAGATGAGGATCTATTATTCCCCTGTCTGAGTAACACCACATAAAGAAGAGGTGGAGTGGTTCTTCCAATTACAAGTAAAACCAAGACATATAAATGCTGCAAAAAGAAACCACAGTGCCTGACATTTATTGATTTAAATTGGATTGAATATATTAATTAGGTTCTTTTAAGAGTCTCACAGCTCTGTGGACCAAGATTTCCACAGGAGCCTACTGGTTTGGGCAAAAGCAAAGGTCATATCAGTCATAACAGCCAGTAGGTGTCCCTGCAACATCCTGGTCAACCTCTTTCCCCTTGGTGTCCTCCCACCCCCCATCTCCAATGACCTCTACCTTAAGAGGAGAACTTTGGTAGGCAAAAATTTCTATCAAAGGAACATTTATCACACATGATTAAGTAGTAGCTTAGAGAATGCCAGTTGACGTGAAAGACCTTATGATAATGCAAAATTGAGTAGGTGAATGATTATGGAAATTCGGAGGCAATGACATCTGCCAAACAGAAACTGTGGTATTTTGCACACTTTTTTTCTTCTGTAAATATTCAGGTTTAAAACTGCTCTCAAATACTGTTTGCCACCTTTACAAAATGATTCTCAAGAGCATCTGGAGAAACCCTGTATCTAATTGATGTTCTTATGTCCTGTGCCTTACAGGTGCTTACAACAGAGTTCTGCCCTACATCCTCATGGGCAGCCTGACTGTCCTGATTGGAATCATCACTCTTCTCTTCCCTGAAAGTTTTGGAATGACTCTACCAGAGACCTTAGAGCAGATGCAGAAAATGAAATGGTAAGTGGAACTTTAAAAAATGGTATCAGAATTCCTCAGAAAGAATAAACATGAAAGAATAAATAGGAAAATTCTGAAAAGAAAGTGTAATAAGTGGAAAGTAGCTCTATCAGATAATAAAGGATATTATTAAGCAATGGTAATTAAAACAGTATGATGGTGGTAGAAGAAAAGAAATCACTGGCATGGAATAGAGTTCAGAATTAAATGAAGAAAATATGAGAATTCAGTGTGTGATAACAAGTAGCAATTCAAAATCAGTGGGGAAAATTTAGATTATTCAGTAAAAGGTGTTAGAACATTCAACTAGCCATTTTGGCTAAATAAAAAGCTTAACTCTTACTTCAAAATACATCAGGATAGGGCTTCCCTGGTGGCGCAGTGGTTGAGAGTCCGCCTACTGATGCAGGGGACGTGGGTTCGTGCCCTGGTCCAGGAAGATCCCACATGCCGTGGAGCGGCTGGGCCCATGAGCCATGGCTGCTGAGCCTGCGCGTCCGGAGCCTGTGCTCCGCAGTGGGAGAGGCCACGACAGTGAGAGGCCCGCATACCACACACACACAAAAAAAACACATCAGGATAAATTCCAGAAAGATTAAAAATTGAGAACTGAAAATATAAAGTGATAAATGTAGCAGAAGAAAACATAAATATTTTTATAACCTTAGAAGGCCTTTCTAAGCATATTATGAAAAGCAAAGAGCCATAAAGGAGAAGATTGATATATCTGATTATGTAATTTTAGAAATTGTTGGTACAGCAAAAACGAAACCATAAATTAGAACAAAGGTCAACAAAGCAGGGGAAAAATATTTGCCACACACAATGTAGACATAGAGTTAATAAATTTAAGATGCAAGAAGCTCTTAGAGATCAGTGGGAAAAAGACAAACAACTCAGAAAGAAAACTGGCAAAGGTCATGAACAAACAGTTTATAGAAAAGGAAATTTCAGTGGCAAATATATACATAAAAAAGAAATACTTGTCCATATTAATTAAAGCATAAAAAATGTCAATGTCATTTTTTGGCCTATGAGATTGTGCAAGGGTTTTCCTCCTGATATCAACCAATTCTGACACCAAATAGGTGTCCTATAATTTCATCCAATTTTGACTCTAATTACTCAGGGCTAGCATCAGACTCTACAGGTTAAAGGCTCACTCCCACAAGACAGCCTTCTCTTCAGATGCCAGCCACAAGTAATGGTTCCCCAAGGTTATCCACATTTCTGGCTATTGGGGAGGGGGAAATTTACCCTTTTACCCCTTTAAGGTCTTGTGGCTAAACTAATCATAAAATTGACACCAGTCAACAGGAGAAAAATAAACAAATTTTAATTCATTACACAGAGATCTCTCAGAAATAGGACCTAAGAAATGGCCAAAGCAGGAAGCTTTTACACTTTTTAGACAAAGAATAAATTTGAGAGGAATTGACAGGACAAAGAAACTTAGGTTTGAGTGCTTAATTAGTAAGGAATTTAAGCAGAGTTTGGGCTTGTGTAGTAAATTAGTAAAGAAGTAACAAGGTTTGTTTATAGAGATTTCTTGGCCCAGCCCTGGAATTCCCTGTCTTTGGTAATAAGGGTGTCCTTCTACCTCCATATGCAGGGATTGCACCTTTCACATGAGGGATTTATTCCCTGCTTTCAGGGGCACAGAGGAGGCCAGAGTTTCCTTTTGCATCAGCTGCTTCACAAGCAACTTCAATTAAAAATAATCAATATGCCATTGTGGCAAATTTTGGGGCAGCCTGCCCTGAGCTCCATCATGTCCAACTTGGCTACAAAGTCTGGTATTTCCACAACCCTCCTCTTCACATTCAGGAATTTGCTAGAATGACTCACAGAACTCAGGAAAACGTTTTACTTACTATTACTGGTTTGTTCTAAACAACACAAATGAACAGCCAGGGGGAGATGTACACAGGGTGAGGTCCAGAAGGGTCCAGAGCACAGGAGTCTCCGTTCCTGTGGAGTTGGGGAGCATCGCCATCCTGGCCCATGGAGGTGTTGGCCAATTCAGAAGCTCTCTGAACCCCAGTGTTTAGGGGATTTTATGGAAGTTTCATCACATAGGCATGATCAATATTGATTTGACCTCAGTCCCTCTCCCCTCCTTGGAGGCTGGAGGATGGGCTTCTAGTCAAGGCTTGGTCTTTCTAGCAACCAGCCTCCATCGTGAAGCTATCTAGGGACCCACTGAGTCACCTCATTAGAATAAGAGGCAAGACACTATTACCCTTGTCACTCAGAAAATTACAAGGGATTTAGAAGCTCTATGTCAGGAACCAGGGACAAAAATCAAACATCTTTCTATGACATCATAGATTGGAAAACATTTAAAAGACTAATGGTACGGTAGGAGAAGTTTAGATTCTAGAGTGAAACTGCCTGGCCTCAAATCCCAAATCTACTGACTAAACTTGGGAAATTTGCTTACTTTTCACTAAACCTTAGTATTCCCATCTGTTATATGGAAATAGTTCATATGGCTTTTGTGATGTTATATAAGATAAAGTGTTTTTAGTGTGTAGCCATGATAAAAGTCTATATGTGAGTGGATTCTGATCCCAAACTGAACCTGTATAGTGAAAGATGCCCATTTTTTATAAGTTGTTTCTTCTAATGATAAAACTACTTCAATATCAACTTTAACTTACCAAGAACTTCATGCTTACCACTCTATTCTTTCCTCAGGAAAACTATAAAATCATAGAATACTAGCTCTAGACTCATGAGGTTCTTATTAGAGTTAAAATAATTACCTGTTCATTGACTGGAGAAATGTTTTTCAGTGTCAGTTTGGCATTTTGAGGAGGGGAGTCTTAAATATTTAATTTTCTTTAGCACTTATCTTATTTTCAGGTTCAGATATGGGAAAAAAACAAAAGATTCAATGGAGAAAGAAGAAAATCCCAAAGTTCTAATAACTTCATTCTGATAAAATTCCCACCCTATTTGGTGAACTGAAAAACAGATCCTAAGACTATGAAGACACTAAAGCCTTTCCTGATGAAATGGACTGCCTATGAAGATTAACACTAAAAATGGACCTTGCTATTAAGAAATGCTTGTCATATGGCAAACTCTGGACCATGCTTACAGATAAGCTCCTTATTTTAAAAAACAAACCATTTCCAGAAAGTCTTCCATACTAATTAATTCGATGAAATGGGTTTGTAGGATTTTTACAAAACGTGTTGGTCAAGGACTGGTAAATCCATATAAAGATTAACATGCATTTGCAAATACAAATACTATCCAAATTTTTAAAGAAGTCACTGAATTAACACAACTATCAGGCTTGGGTGTGTGTGTGTGAGTGAGTAAACCAGCAAGTTCAAAATTACAGTAGTTTTTGAAGTGAACTTATACACTGCTGTAGCCAAATGATTATAAGGAGTATTCCTATCCAGGAAATTTTATATACTACTTTGAGAGGAATTGATGACAGATATTAATAGCATTTTACAAGTGAAATGCAGCAAGAGATCAAGTAGCCTGGCTCAGATGGCCTGTCAGCCTTTAAGAAGGGAACCAAGGCAGTTCCTAGCTATAATTTCAGCAGCTATGGCTCACAGCCTATTGAATGGTCCACATTTGTGCTCTCTGTGAACACTTGACTAAGCTTTCTGTTCACTAAGACTGGCTTAAGAGACCTTTTTTTGGTAAATAGAGAATCAGGAAAACTGCAGACTAGTTAGATTGGTAGAGGTGGTTTGTGTGCCCCATAGCCAAGAGGGGTCAGCACCCAGGAAGAAGGCTGTCCAAGCCAAGAATCTGGAGAGCCTTTTAAAACAGTTCTTTCCCTTAATACATCCCTTCCTAAATCTCGTATGCAGTTGTATCCTCTTCAACCAGGGGTGCATCTGGTTCCAGGAATGAGCAAGGTAAAAGGTAAAAGCCACTAATGGGATAATGTATTAGCATAAACTCAGAAGATGAGTGTCAGCTCTGTGTCTCACCACATTTTAGGCATGCTGACATGATAACATAGCAAGAAGTTCATCCTGGAGACCTGGGCAGCATGCTTTCACCACGGGCGGCGCCTTTTGGAGCAGCACGTGACAAGCTACTGACCCTTTAACATATGAGTGCAACGGTGCACCTGTAGAATAGGCAGCCACTAGTTTTTAATATGCTGCTTGGTGGCATCATCTCCTAAAATTAATTATCCCCAAATGTAAATATTCACTATCTAAATATTTTTCAAAGGAACATTTGATGTTACATCTTGGTAAACAATCCTTATTTCTTTAAGATCTTTATCTGGAACTTTTCTGATTAACTCAGAATTTTTCTTTATATTGCCATATTTCTAACACATATTTTATATCCTACTGACACATTGATCCCACCTTTTGATTGTTACTTTAAAATCCAGTAGAATATCTTAGAATAGTTTATGCTTTGTCATTGGGGACTCAGGTGCACAGCTTCATCCACCCAGTGCCTTTATCTTCCCCACTGATGCGGCCTGTCTGGATCACCTTTCCACCTACCCTGCCAGACAGTAGTAGCTGCCTGTCCTGCAAAGAACAGGCCCTGCTGCCTTTCAGGAAGCGCTCCTTGAACTTCCTTCCCACCAGCAGCGACTGTTCACTCCTCTGTGCTCTTCTGGTACTTGTTACCTTCACTCAGTTGGGCTCTTGTCTAGTTGTCCCCCCCGACACACAACATGTCTATAAGCCTCCGGGAGGCCAGGGACCTAACTTTGCTTATCTTTTTATCTGTTGCAGTGCTGCTTACTGTAGTGCTTTCTTGCATGTAACAGGCATTTGAGGATATTCGTTTTAATTAAAATATTTTGTAACACTAGCGTGGTGAAAATGTTATGTTTGAAACATAGACACTTGAATTTTTAAACACCAAAGTATAAAATGCTATTAAATCTTTTTCTAAATATAAAAAGTAAGGATGTGGACTTCCCTGGTGGCACAGTGGTTAAGAATCCACCTGCCAGTGCAGGGGACATGGGTTGCATCCCTGGTTCAGGAAGATCTCACATGCCACAGAGCAACTAAGCCCATGTGCCACAACTACTGAACCTGCACTCTAGAGCCTGCGAGCTACAACTACAGAGCCTGCGTGCCACAACTACTGAAGGCTGTGCACCTAGAGCCCATGCTCTGCAACAAGAGAAGCCACTGCAATGAGAAGCCTGTGCACCACAACGAAGAGTAGCCCCTGCTCACCGCAACTAGAGAAAGCCCGCGCACAGCAATGAAGACCCAATGCAGTCAAAATTTTTAAAAATTAAACTAAATTTTTAAAAAAAGTAAGGATGTGATAATTGCCTTTTACTGCTGTTTGTATGGGTGTTTTATATTTTATAATAGTAAGAGATGACTTTTTAAAATCTGTTTATAAAAAGGCAACAAGTATACAAATGAATTACCTCTTTGGTAGTTCAAAGACCAAGTAGATGAATACATGCCAAAATAGTATTCGATTAAATTCAAGATATATTCCTGATTTTTATAAACTACTTTTAAAATTAGGTCTACAAGGCAACTACCTGAACTTGCTTATGAATATCAGTCTCAGACTGACAGCCAATATTACACTGCATGTTAGAGTGTAACATGAAACACTGGAAGCATCCCATTAACAGTTTTATGGATACATGTTTTAACATCTTTTCAACATTTTTGGGTAAGTTTTAGTAACTATAATCATAATATAAAATATAGATAAGAAGTAAAACTATTAGAAAATAGACAAAATTATCAATATTACAAGGAACATATAATGATCTATTTTTAAAATCCAAGAGAATTAATTAAATCTAGTACCTAAGAGTTTCAATTTAAGTGGAGTCATATAACAAGTGTCCCTAAATCACCAACTTTCTATGTACTAAAAATAACCAGCTAGAAAATATACTGGAAAAAACCAGGTTCCATTCCTAATAATCATAAGAACATAAAATACCTAGAAGTAATCTCTAAACAGATGTATAAAACCTAAGTGAAAAAATTATTCCATTTAATTAAGAGTTGAGTGGAGACATGCTGTTTTTTTGTTTTGTTTTGGTTTGTATTTTTATTAGGTTTTTATTTTTGGCTGCGTTGGGTCTTCATTGCTGCGCACCGGCTTTCTCTAGTTAGAGACATGCCATTCTTTTTTTTTTTTTTTTTTTTGTGGTACACAGGCCTCTCACTGTTGTGGCCTCTCCCGTTGTGGAGCACAGGCTCCGGACGCGCAGGCTCAGCGGCCATGGCTCACGGGCCCAGCCACTCTGCGGCATGTGGGATCCTCCCGGACCGGGGCACGAACCCGTGTCCCCTGCATCGGCAAGCGGACTCTCAACCACTGCGCCACCAGGGAAGCCCAAGACATGCCATTGTTGAATGTGTAGAATGAATTCTGTGAACCTGCATTCTTACCAAATTAATTCACTATTTTAGTATAATTAAAATTAATATTTCAATGACGTATTTTAGGAACTTAAAAAATAATTCTAAAGGACATCTGAAAGAACAAATAGGCAAGATTGTCTAAGAAAGTTTTGGAAAAGAAGAGTTGTAAGTTGTAAATCCCTCAGATTTAGAAATACAAAGATAAACAGGAAGGCCAGAAACAGACCCAAATGTTTATAAAATTGTAACATATGATAAAGTGTATTACAAATTATCAAGAAAAGGATAAATTTTTCAAAACTAGTGCTGGGACAATTGATAAGCTGAGGAAAAATAGCATCTCACCATAAAACACATACCAAGGGCTTCCCTGGTGGAGCAGTGGTTGAGAATCTGCCTGCCAATGCAGGGAACATGGGTTCGAGCCCTGGGCTGAGAAGATCCCACATGCCGCGGAGCAACTAGGCCCGTGAGCCACAACTACTGATCCTGCACGTCTGGAGCCTGTGCTCTGCAACAAGAGAGGCCACGACAGTGAGAGGCCCGCAATGAAGAGAGGCCGCACAGCAATGAAGACCCAACACGGCCAAAAAAATAAATAAATTAAAATAAGTAAATTAAAAAAAAACCAACACATACCAAATTCTAAATGGATTAAAGATTCAAAAGTAATAAATAAATAGATAAATAAGCTGAAAGAAAATACAGGTGATTGTTTAATCTAAGGATGGATAGGGAATTAAAGATAAGGTAGAATAGATTTTGCTATAAACTTTAAAAAATTTCTGTACACCAAAAATCTTAAAATTAACACAAATTGGAAAAATATATTGGACACAGCGTCCTTTCTGTTTATGCATCAATTTAAAAGTACCAGCTAATACTCCAGTTAAGGCAAATAGTAAGACGGTTAAGTGCATCTTTGGAGACTGTTGTTCCTGGGCCTAATTCTGGGTCTGTCATTTATCAGCTGTGTAGCCTTGAGCAAGTTATACAGGCATACCTTGTTTTATTGTGCTTTGCTTTATTTGTGCTTCACTGATACTGCATTTTTTACAAATTGAGGTTTGTGGCAACCTTGCATTTTCGGATGATGTTTAGCATTTTTTAGCAATAAAGTATTTTTAAAATAAATTTATTTATTTTATTTTTGGTTGCATTGGGTCTTCGTTGCTGCGCGCGGGCTTTCTCTAGTTGCACGAGTGGGGGCTAGGGGCTACTCTTCGTTGCTGTGCGTGGGCTTCTCATCGCAGTGGCTTCTCTTGTTGCAGAGCACGAGCTCTAGGCACATGGACTTCAGTAGCTGTGGCTCACGGGCTCTAGACTGCAGGCTCAGTAGTTGTGGTGCAGGGGCTTAGTTGCTCCGTGGCATGTGGGATCTTCCCAGACCAGGGCTCGAACCCTTGCCCCCTGCATTAGCAGGCAGATTCTCAACCACTGCACCACCACGGAAGCCCCAGCAATAAAGTATTTTTAAATTAAGGTTTGTACATTGGTTTTGTCTTTTTTTTTTTTAAGACACAATGCTATTGCACACTTAACAGAATGCAGTATAGTGTAAACATAATTTTTATATGCACTGGGAAACCAAAAAATTCCTGTGGCTCGCTTTACTGTGATATTACGGTGGTCTGGAACTGGATCCGCAATATCTCCGGGATATGCCTGAGTCTTCCTAAATCTCAGCCTCTTCATCCGTAAAAGGAGGCTAAGCAGTTCCATGGCGTGATTGTGGGGAGATAATGCATATATTTAGTCTAAGTGCCTAGCAGACTTAGATGTTTTCCTCTATCTCACATCTCACTGAACTCAAAAGTTAATCATTATAGGGCTTCCCTGGTGGCGCAGTGGTTGAGAGTACGTCTGCCGATGCAGGGGACACGGGTTCGTGCCCCGGTCCGGGAGGATCCCACATGCCGCTGAGCGGCTGGGCCCGTGAGCCATGGCCGCTGAGCGTGCGCGTCCAGAGCCTGTGCTCCGTAGCGGGAGAGGCCACAACAGTGAGAGGCCCGCGTACCGCAAAAGAGAAAAAAAAAAAAAAGAAAAGTTAATCATTATAATCAACTTCCTTGCCCTCTTTCTTAATCCACCTTACTCTACCAGGCAAACTGCAAGGCTGGTTAAATACAGCCCCCCTCCTACTTCCACCGGTACCTGCACAGCTAGATGTAGCTGGGAAAAAAATATGCAAAACATGCTGACTGGTTTCATTTAAAATTAATCATCAGTCATCAAGAGGAACCTTACTGCTGACTGACAGTCATGCTCCACTGCCCTGGTCCATTCTCTATCCTTAATGACCTTTCTCTTCAGAACTCTAATATCTCCTCTCCCATGCTCACCCTCAGCTGTGCCTTTGCTTCCTATTTCACTTAAGCTCTTACCATCTTAATCCACCAACCTAACTGCATTTGTACCCATACACTCTGTCTTTTCTCTTATTACTTGAGATAAATGGTCTCTGCTCCTAGCACAAAATTCTCTCTCTCTGTGTGTGTGTGTGTGTGTGTGTGTGTGTGTTTCTGCACTTGGTGCCCTCACCCCCTTCCTTACCTACTCAAGGACATTGCTCCAGCAATTAATTCCCTTGTCTGCCCCATGATCAATCTATCAATCTTTTCTCTCTCTACTGGATCTTTTTCATTCAGCATGCAGACATGCTGGTATTTCTACAATGCTGAAAAAGCTCTCCCTTGACCCCACTTCTGCCTTCAACTACTGCCCCATCTTTCCCTATCCCTTTACAGCAAAACTCCTCAAAAGAGAGCTCTATATTTGCTACTGCTAGTTTTTTTTCTTCCAATTTCTCTTGAGCCCACTACAATTAAGTTTTAGCCTCCGCCTCTTCACCAGAGCAGCGTTTATCAAGGTCCCCGATGGCTTGCATGTTTTAAACTGAATGGTCAATTCATGGGCTTCCCTGGTGGCGCAGTGGTTGAGAGTCCGCCTGCCGATGCAGGGGACACAGGTTCGTGCCCCGGTCTGGAAAGGTCCCACATGCCATGGAGCAGCTGGGCCCATGAGCCATGGCCGCTGAGCCTGCGCGTCCGGAGCCTGTGCTCCGCAACGGGAGAGGCCACAGTGGTGAGAGGCCTGCGTACCGCCAAAAACAAAAAACAAAAAAAAAATGGAGAAAGGACAGTCTCTTCAAAAAATGTTTTTTTTTAAACTGGATATTCACGTGCAAAAGAATGAAATTGGACCCATACCTTATACCATATACAAAAATTAACTCAAAACAGACCTAAGCGTAAGACCTAAAACTATAAAACTCTGAGAAGAAAAGCTTCCGGACATTGAATTTGGCAATAATTTCTTGGCTATGACACCAAAGCACTGGTGACAAAAGCGAAAACAGACAAATAAGACTACATCAAACTTAAAAACTTTTGAGTGTCAAAGGAAACACCAAAACAAAAAGCAACCTATGGAATGAAAGAAAATATTTGCAAATCATATATCTGATAAAGGGTTAATATCCAGAATACAAAAAAAACTTCTACAACTCAACAACAAAAACCAAATAACCTGATTTTAAAATGGGCAAAGGAATTGAATAGACAATTCTCCAAAGAAGATGTAAAAATGGCCAGCATGCATATGTGAGGCTCATCATCACTAATCGTTAAAGAAATGCAAATCAAAACCACAATGAGGTACCACCTCATGCCCATTAGGATGGCTGCTATCAAAAGAACAGAAAACACATATTGGTAAGGATGTGGAGAAATTGGAATCCTTGTGCACCTTTCGTGAAAATGTAAGATGGTACAGCCATTATGGAAAACAGTACAGAGGTTCCTCAAAAAATTAAAAAATAGAATTATCATATGATCCATCAATCCCACTTCTGGGTATACATCCAAAATAATTCAAACCAGGATTTCAAAGAGCTATTTGCACACCCACGTTCATTACAGCATTATTCACAATAGCAAAGAGCTGGAAGTACCCCAAATGTCCATCTACAGATGAGTGGACAAATAAAGTGTGGTTTATACATACAATGGAATGTTATGAAGCCTTAAAAAAGGAGGAACCTCAAGGACATTATGCTAAGTGAAATAAGCCAGTCACAAAAGGACAAATTTTGTATGATTCCACTAATAGGAAGTATCTAAAACAGTCAAAATCATAGAAACAGAAATTAGAAAGATGGTTACCAAGGATGGGGGGAGAGGGGAAAAGGGAGGTGGAGGAGTTAGTGCATTTTGGTTTTGCAAGATGAAAAAGTTCTAGAGATCTGTACACAACAAGGTAAATATATTTAATACTATGGGACTGTGCATTTAAAAACTGGTAAGATGGGGACTTCCCTGGAGGCGTAGTGGTTAAGACTCTGAGCTCCCAATGCAGGGGGCCTGGGTTCCATCCCTGGTCAGGGAACTAGATCTCACATGCATGCTGCAACTAAGAATTCATATGCCACAACTAAGGAACAGGCAAGCTGCAACTAAGGAGCCTGTGAGCTGCAACTAAGGAGCCTGCCTACCACAACTAAGACCCAGTGCAACCAAATACATTTTTAAAAAATTGGTAAGATGGTAAAATTTATTTTTTTATCACAATTTTAAAAGCTGTATGGAACTAGTTAAATAAATAACGGTGTGTTTTTATGAAAGATATTATTCAGCCTTTAAAAACAGAGTTTAAGAATTATTTTTAATAACATGATACAATACTTGTGATATAATGCAAGTATTTTTAAAAGTATACAATAGTATTGACCAAAGAATGAATGCATGCATGAATAAACTATGTTTAAAAGTCATGAAAAAAAAAAAACTAGAAGGAAATCTCTCAAGGTATTAATAGTAGATATGTTTGGATGGGGGATTATAAATGACTTTTATTTTAGTTTCTTTTCTGTAGTTTTCCATACTTTATAATTGTTTTACAAATAACATAGTTTTATAATCATATAGAAGTTAAAATATTAAAAATTTTTATTTTAATTTTATTGAGTGTCAACTCAATAAAAGTTTTTCTTTTTAAACTTCTATGTGATTATAAAGTGCAAAGTCATGGGAAGCAAAGATGAAGAACATGAAGAATGTAAAATTGGAGCTCTCCATGGGCTCAGTCTGGCCAGATTATAAACTCCTTCCTTTGTGGCCTCAGCAACTAGCTCAGTGCCCCGACCTGGAGCTGAGCTCTGTGGAGGTGATAGCCAGGTCAAAGTCATTTTCTCCCATCTGGACCTGGGCATTTTTATCTCTCCTCTCACTCTGCTTGAACAGCAGTTACCTCTATGCTTATTTAGACCAAGTCAAACTTGCTCTGCTGAGGTGAATTACCTTACCACGAGATTATATATAACAGACTGCTGAATGGGTCATAAAAAAATTATGAGGATTTGAACTATCATCAGCCAGTGCCTCTGCATTGGCACAGAAACATCTGAAACCTGATTTTGAGAACCTGGAAACCATCTCTCTCCAACACTGCAAATTTAATCCCTTTTGTCAAATACTTTCATTCTGACTCCCCTCTGTGCTCCCTGTCCCTGCATAGCCCACTGTCTCACCCTCCCACTGTTTACTTCCCTGCTACTGTGTCCTCTGAAACCCCCCACTCCATTGTGAACAGACAGCTTTCCTCCATCAAGAATATCCCTGGGGCTTCCCTGGTGGCGCAGTGGTTGAGAATCTGCCTGCTAATGCAGGGGACACGGGTTTGAGCCCTGGGCTGGGAAGATCCCACATGCCGCGGAGCAACTAGGCCCGTGAGCCACAACTACTGAGCCTGCTCGTCTGGAGCCTGCGCTTCTCAACGAAAGGCCACGATAGTGAGAGGCCTGCGTACCGCGATGAAGAGTGGCCCCCGCTTGCCGCACCTAGAGAAAGCCCTCGCACAGAAACGAAGACCCAACACAGCCATAAATAAATAAATAAGTAAATAAATAAATAAGTGCCCCCCAAAAAAAGAATATCCCTGGTTGCTCTCTCCATGCCCTCGCTTTGACAGAGATCCAGCTTCCCCCCGAGCACTCCACTTCCTCATGGTCCTGTCTCTCAAAGGGAGGCTCTTTCTTTCCCACTTCCTATGAACTTCAAAGCCAGGTAAGGTCTCAGGATTTTCTTTGTTCCCCACCGTTAACTTCTTCACTTTCACATAGATAAAATGTCTCCTTTGAGGTTTATGCTGTGCCCTTCTGGTTGCTGTTACCAACAATCTGCCAGTTGTTTATCCACATTCTGTGAGTTCTCTGGAATCTGACCTGAGGTATTGATGACTTTTGTGCTCAGGGTGATGAGTAATCCTATACCACATCCTCATAGTACTTGACCTTTACCAGTTCTATAATCCCTCCCTGTCAAGGACACACCCTGGGCCCCGTCATCAGTCACAAGAACTCCACTTCATTCCAGAACCTTTTATTTTCCTCACAACCCTTTATCTCTGACCTTGACATCCTTTCCTTTCCCTTCCAGTTTATACCTCACAATCCCCTCGATTCACTCACACCACTACCCTAGTCCTTTTGTTTACCAATCTTGCAAAATCTAAGCCCAAGATAAGTCAAACCATTTTACTTTTCACTCTCAATCTGCTCCTGAATTAAGATAGAAGGGAAGGAGGATCATTGATGGATTGGAGGAACATGTGGGTTGGGAGAGTGACAAGTGGGGTGAAAGTCCAGCTGTGATTGAAAAGGTAAATTTGTAGAGACAACAATTCACATGGTTGTGTGATCTTCTCTAGTGTTGCAGGACAGGAGTGAAATGCACAGACAATTGGATTTTAGGATTTGCAGTACAGGTGAGCAGAATGACAAGACAATGGAGGAAATGAAATTGAAGCAAAGGACTGTAATATCTAGATTGAAGATGAAAGGGAATAAAAACATGACGACTTTTTCTTTTTTTTTTTGGCTGCGTTAGGTCTTCGTTGCTGTGTGCAGGCTTTCTCTTCACTCTCTGTGGAGAGCGGGGGCTACTCTTCGTTGCAGTGCACGGGCTTCTCATTGTGGTGGCTTCTCTGGTTGCAGAGCACGGGCTCTAGGCATGTGCACTTCAGTAGTTGCAGCACGCGGGCTCAGTAGTTGTGGTGCACGGGCTTAGTTGCTCTGCGGCATGTGGGATCTTCCCGGACCAGGGATCGAACCCGTGTCCCCTTCACTGGTAGGCGGATTCTTAACCACTGTGCCACCAGGGAAGTCCCCAAAACATGACAACTTCTGTTGATTCTAGTATGCCATGTCCATCAACCTTCTTTCCCTTTTTTTGGTGTATGAGAACCTGGCACAGTGTTAAGATTCAGAGTGTTCAAAAGAAGAAACTGGCAGATCAGCCTACCTAATGTGGTAGGATCAGTACCATCTTTCTTGGACAATTCACCGCCAACAAAGACGTGACCATGGTGATATGAAACCTAAGGAGACTGAATGTAGTCAGTTGGTAAGGGCCGAGGGCTAGATTTCATTTTTCAGAGTAATGAGATTAATAATTAATAGTGTAGACCACTATTGAGGCAGACCAACCAGAGTTTTAATTTGGCCCTGCCACATACTTACTATAATCACTGGGTAAATTACTTACTTCGGTTTCCTTATCTGTAAGGCGAGGACAATAAGAATATCTTATACAGCTGTTGTGAGGACTAAATGATGTCTTGGGCTATTGTTAGTATTATTATTGTAGTAATACAATGGCAGAGAGGGTGATACTTTCCCAGGAATTTCTCTCTTTTTTTTTTTTTTTTTTTTTGTGGTACGCGGGCCTCTCACTGTGGTGGCCTCTCCCGTTGCAGAGCACAGGCTCCGGACGCGCAGGCTCAGCGGCCATGGCTCACAGGCCCAGCCGCTCTGCGGCATGTGGGATCTTCCCGGACCGGGGCACGAACCCGCGTCCCCCGCATCTGCAGGCGGACTCCCAACCACTGCGCCACCAGGGAAGCCCAGGAATTTCTAATTTCTAACCTGGCATCTAGCTCAGAAGATTAAGATCTTCAATAACTTATATTACCCAAATTTAACTCAGTCAAAACCTTCTGATATTTTCCTATGGCATCTTACTCCAGTATGACTGTATCCCATAAGGAGACCTATGTGTTCCTATGCATCTTCTCTCTTGGTTGATCTCATCCAGACCTGTGGTTACGAATACCATCTACATGTGGATAACTCTCTAATTTATATCTCATTCTGACCTCTGCTATGATCTTCAGACTCATATGTCCAACTGTCTCCAAAATTATATTTAAATTTAGGTCTAAAATATTAATATATTTAAATATCAGTTTATTTTTATATTTAAAATAAAACTCGTTTGCACAGGCAACAACAACAAAAGAATAGATAAAACTGAACTACATCAGAACTAAAAACTTCTGTACATAAAAGGATCCAATCAACAGAGTAAAAAAAGGCAACCTATGGAATGGGAGAAAATATTTGGAAACCATATATATTTATATTTTTTAATATCTTATTGGAGTATAATTGCTTTACATTCTTGTGTTAGTTGCTGCTGTATAACGAAGTATATCAGCTATACATATACATATATCCCCATATCCCCTCCTTCTTGCGTCTCCCTCTCACCCTCCCTATCCCATCCCTCTAGGTGGTCACAAACCACCTAGCTGATCTCCCTGTGCTATGCGGCTGCTTCCCACTAGCTATCTATTTTACATTTGGTATTGTATATGTCAATGCCACTCTCTCACTTCGTCTTAGCTTACCCTGTGTCCTCAAGTCCATTCTCTACGTCTGCGTCTTTATTCCTGTCCTGCCCCTAGGTTCATCAGAACCTTTTTTTTTTCTTAGATTCCATATGTGTTAGCATATGGTATTTGTTTTTCTCTTTCTGACTTACTTCACTCTGTATAACAGACTCTAGGTCCATCCAACTCACTACAAAAACTCAATTTCATTTCTTTTTATGGCTGAGTAATATTCCATTGTATTCATGTGCCACATCTTCTTTATCCATTCATCTGTTGACGGACACTTAAGTTGCTTCCATGTCCTGCCTATTGTAAATAGTGTTGCAATGAACATTGTGGTCCATGACTCTTTTTGTTTTTTTAATTATTTTTATTTTTGGCTGCCTTGGGTCTTCATTGCTGCGCGCAGACCTCTCTCTAGTTGCGGCGAGTGGGGGCTACTCTTCGCTGTGGTTCCCGGGCTTCTCATTGGGTGGCTTCCTTTGTTGCAGGGCACGGGCTCCAGGCGTATGGGCCTCAGCAGTTGTGGCACTCAGGCTCAGTAGTTGTGGCTCACGGGCTCTAGAGTGTAGGCTCAGTAGTTGTGGGCCTCAGCAGTTGCGGCACTCAGGCTCAGTAGTTGTGGCTCACGGGCTCTAGAGTGTAGGCTCAGTAGTTGTGGCGCATGGGCCTAGTTCTTCCGCGGCATGTGGGATCCTCCCGGACCAGGGCTTGAACCCGTGTCCCCTGCACTGGCATGCGGACTCCCAACCACTGCACCACCAGGGAAGTCCCTCTTTTTGAATTATGGTTTTCTTGGGGTATATGCCCAGTAGTGGGATTGCTGGGTCATGTGGTAGTTCTATTTTTAGTTTTTTAAGGAACCTCCATACTGTTCTCCATAGTGGCTGTAACAATTTACATTCCTACCAACAGTGCAACAGAGTTCCCTTTTCCCCACACCCTCTCCAGCATTTATTGTTTGTAAATTTTTTGATAATGGCCAGTCTGACCAGTGTGAGGTGATACCTCATTGTAGTTTTGATTTGCATTTCTCTAATGGTTAGTGATGTTGAGCATCTGTTCATGTGTTTGTTGGCAATCTGTATATATTCTCTGGAGAAATGTCTATTTAGGTCTTCTGCCCATTTTTGGATTGGTTTGTTTGGTTTTTTTGATATTGAGCTGCATAAGCTGTTTGTATATTTTGGATATTAACCCTTGGTCAGTAGCTTCGTTTGCAAATATTTTCTCCCATTCTGAGGGTTGTCTTTTTTATCTTGTTTAAGGGAAACTGTATATCTTATAAGGGGTTAATATCCAGAACATAAAAAGAACTCCTACAACACAACAACAAAAAAAATGAAAAACCCAATTAAAATGGGCAAAGGACTTGAATAGACATTTCTTCAAAGAAAATATACAAATGACTGATAAGCACATGAAAGGGTGCTCAACAACACTAATCATCAGAGAAATACAAATCAAAATCGCAATGAGATATCACCTCACACCTTATTAGGATAGCTACTATAAAAAAGAGAAAATAACAAGTGTCAGGGAGGACGTGGAAAAATTGGGACCTTTGTGCACTGTTGGTGGAAATGTAAAATGGTGCAGTCCCTATGGAAAACAGCATGGCAGTTCCCCCAAAAATTAAAAATAGAATTACCATATAATCCAGAAATTCCATTTCTGGGTATATACTCAAAGACTTGAAAGCATGGACTTGAAGAGATATTTATACACCTATGTTCACATTATTCACAATAGCCAAAAGATGGAAGCAACCCAAGTGTCCATTGACAGATGAATGGAAAAACAAACTGTGGAATACTACTCATACATACAGTGGAATATGATTCAGCCTTAAAAAGGAAGAAAATTAGGGCTTCCCTGGTGGCGCAGTGGTTGAGAGTCCGCCTGCTGATGCAGGGGACACGGGTTCGTGCCCCGGTCAGGGAAGATCCCACATGCCGCAGAGCGGATAGGCCCGTGAGCCATGGCCTCTGAGCCTGCGTGTCCAGAGCTTGTGCTCCGCAGCGGGAGAGGCCATGACAGGCCCGTGTACCGCTAGAAAAAAAAAAAAAAAAAAAAAAAGGAAGAAAATTCTTTCACATGCCATAGCACAGATGAACCTTGAGGACATTATGCTTACTGAAATAAGCAGTCACAAAAGGACAAATACTGTATGATTCTATTTATATGAGGCACGTAAAACAGTCAAATTCATAGAGACAGAAAGTACAAGGGTGGTTGCTAGGGGCTGGGGGGAGTGAGGAGTGCGCAGTTATTGTTTAATGAACACAGAGTTTCAATTTTGCAAGATGAAAAGAGTTCTAGAAATGGATAATGGTGATAGTTGTAAAACAATGTGAACACACTTAATGCCACTGAACCATACACTTAAAAAGAGGACGATAAATTTTATGTGTATTTTACCATGATAAAAAATGTTTTAATTAAAATAAAGCAAAACTCTTAATTTCCTAAACCCCCTATCCCACCCAATTTCCTCATTCCAAAAACTGGCACCAAATTGCTTAAGCCAAAAATCCAGGAGTCACCCTTAATTTCTTCTCTCATGCCCATATCCAATAATAAGTCATGTTACCTTTTGCTTGCAAAATGTATTCTGAATTCATCCATGTATCTCTTCCACAGATACCACTCTACTTCAGGCCATCCAAGGCTCTTGCCTGGGATGCTGCAATAGCTTCCTAACAAGTTGACCTGTTTTCATGCTTGTCCTCTACAGTCAATTATCTATACAGAGGCAGAGCACTCTTTTAATGATAGAAATCACACCTTATCCTTTCTCTGCTTAAAAATGCTCTGATGGTTTCTCATTGCACCAAGTATGAAATTCAAACTCCTTGCCACTGTCTACAAGGCACTAGATGATCTGGCCACTTGCCAACATCTCTGACCTTATGTCCCACCACTACTCACTTTGACCACTATGTTCCAGTCACGCTGGTCTTCTCTCTGTTGTTCCAACACCCCAAGCGCATGCCCTCACTTCACAGCCTTTGCACTTGCTGCTCCTCTGCTTGGAACACTGTCTTCCCAATTCCTCACATGATAGTTTCCTTCTCACCCTTGTGTCTCAGCTCAGATATCACCTTCTCAGAAAAATATTCACTCACCAGTCTAAAGTAGCCACCCACTGACAGTCACTCTTTACACCATCATGCTCTTTTATCTCTACTTGTCACTTAACCACTATTTGAAATTCTTATTTATCTTCACAAGTTTATTGTCAGTAGCACCATCCCACAACTAAAATGTGAACTCCGTGAGAACAGAAATCTTGTTTCTTTTCTCAATTCCCAGAACAGGGTTGGGCACATAACAACCTTTTCAAATATTTGCTGAATGAACGAAGAAGTAAATAACATTAATGAACACATTTTCCTTCTGTGTCACATACATACATAAAAGCCTTTGGGGAAAACTTGTATTTCTAACATTAGCTGTCTCCAATGTCTTTTCCATCTATTCTAGAATGTGATAACCAGCCTTTAAAATAGAAGCAGCCTATTTCACATCTCACTTTATGTAGGTATACCTGAAGGGAACAAGTTTACATTCCTACCCCCACTCAAGTTTGTGGCAGTGAGTAATTATTTATATGGGATTTTAAAACTCGCATGTGTCTCTTGAAGCCAAATTGTGGGTTTTCACATTGGAAATTATACTCATTCAAAGGAAAAGTCTGGACATCTAAGTCCTTAAAAAATTGTTCAAAGTATTTGATTATATAATTTTCTAGTCTGCAGAATATTTCAAGGCCCATTCTCTTCATGATTAGTTACCTATCTGTCCAGGCCAAAATAGACTAGCATTAAAATGTAGAATCATAATAACAGTACAAATGTGATTTCTCTGGCCCTTCTGTTTGTGCAACTCCAATCTCCTTCAAAGTCAAACCTCCAACCACAGTTGGGCTCATGAACAAAGACTTTTATCTTTTTTTTTTTTTTTTCTGAGATGTATCTGTAGTGGACCCCTGGAGAACAGCACAAAAGTGCTGCATACCCACTGACACCTGAAGTCCTGCTATGCCAAGCTCAGATGCAGCTGCTCTACTGTAACCAAAATGCTGATATGCATAGGTAATGACATGCCACTTGGGATGTTGTCTGATGAGGTGGATAGAATCCTGTTCCTTCACTCTTGGGTCACACTCGGATGTTATGAGACCAACGCAAACAATGTCTCATAGAGATCTTGGCAAAAATAGCTATTTCAGATTTTACTCAAGGTCCCTTTTCTATAAAATCCATACACGACCTGTGGGGTCAACAGCAGAGGCTGGACAGACCCTCTGAATCCTCCTCCATTCTGATGCAGAAGCTCTAATACTGGACTAAGCCTGGACTCTCTATGCTTTTTTTTCTCAAAGGAGTTCTTTCTTTGGAGGCTTCCTCTTCCTCAGGCAAGTAAGTACTGACTACTTCATCCCACACAACCTACAGACACGTCCAAAGGTGCTTCTTTAGAGTCAGTAATCAAAATAAAACTATTAATTATGGCTAATACTTATTTCACACTTAATGTGTCCTAGGCACTGAGCTAAGCACTATCATCTGGGAATTTGAGGCTTGGAAAGCTTTAAAAACTGGCCAAGGGACTTCCCTGGTGGTCCAGTGGTAAAGAATATGCCTTACAATGCAGGGGACGCGGGTTCAATCCCTGGTCAGGGAACTAAGATCCCACATGCCGTGGGGCCACTAAGCCCACGTACCATAACTACTGAGCTCGCGCGCCCCAACGAGAGAGCCCACATGCCGCAAATTACAGCGCCCACGCGCTCTGGAGCCCACGTGCCACAACCAGAGAGAGAAAACCCACACGCCACAACTAGAGAGAAGCCTGTGCGCTGCAAGGAAGAGCACACGCACCGCAACAAAAGATCCCGCATGCCTCAATGAAGATCCCGCGTGCCGCAACTAAGACCCAACACAGCCAAAAAATAAATTAAATAAATAAAAACTTGCCAAGCTAGGACTTGAAGGAGTCAGCAATTGAATACTGATCTTTATACAGAGGTTATGCTACACTATGCTGTCTCATACACTATGCTGTCTCTTGTCAGAGAAATAAATTAAAAATTCTGTTGAATAGAAGGTAAAACAAATCAAGGAGTTACAGATGTTTATTCTTCTGTATTTTAATTCAACATATTGTTCAATAATCTGTGCATTAGTTATATATTGCTGCATAACAAAGTACCCCAAAATGTAGCAGCTTAAGACAATGAACATTTATCTCTCACAATTGATAAAGTTCAGGAATCTGGGAGCTACCTTAGCTGGGTGGTTCTGGTTCACGGTTTCTCATGAGTTTGCAGTCAAGCTATTGGCTAGGTCTTCAGTCATCTAAACACTCAACTAATGCTGAAGTTGTCGCTCACAAGCTCACTCACATCCGGTCAGAGCACCTCAGCTCCTTATTGGCTGTTGGCAGAAGTCTTCATTCTTTGCCATCACCTGGGACACTCAAAGGGCTGCTTACAACATGGCAGGCAGATTGCTTCTCCCAAAGAAAGAGATAGAGAGAGAGAGAGAGGGAGGGAAAACATCTAAGAGGGAAGTCACTTTGTAATGTAATCACTGAAGTGAAGAAACATCACTTGTGCTATATGCTGTTGGTCACACAGACCAATCCTGGTATGAAGTGGGGGGAGCCTACACAAGGATATGAATACTGTCAACCAAAAAAAAAAAAAAAGCAGGAGGCTGTAAGTAAGAAAAGAGTTTACTTGGGGTCTTAAGAATTGCAATTTGGGGGACTTCCCTGGTGGTCCAGTGGTTAAGACTTCACCTTCCAATGCATGGGGTGCAGGTTCAACCCCTGGTTGGGGAGCTAAGATCCCACATCCAAAAAACCAAAACAGAAAACAGAAGCAATACTGTAACAAATTCAAAAAAGACTTTTTAAAAATGGTCCACATAAAAAAATATATTTAAAAAATAAAAATAAATTTAAAAAAAAAGAATTGCAATTTGGGAGACACAGATTAGGGTAACCCTGAAGGCGTGTTCGTTCCATGGAAGAGAAAGAGTCAGGGGCTTATACAGACAAAAAGCCACGGAGGTTGTTAAAAGTTGCCTGGCAAGAATTATAATTGACTCTGATGCATGTCAGAAAATAATTGTCCTTAAGGAATCATGAGTTGTTTTAGGGTAGGAGTCTGATAAGTAGATAGACTATCACAAGTTAATTTAGGGTAAGGGTCCCAGTAATTAGCTTGAGTTTCTGGTAGGTGTTCTGGATGTCTGCATCAGGTCAAAACGTCAGATTTCATCCAGACTGAGATGTCCATAAATCACACTTCTTTAATGGCCTCTGCCTCCATTTTATAAAGCTCTCTTAGCAATACTGACTCCATTTTGATTTTTGTTACATAATACCAGGATTCAAGGATCATAGGGTGCTGGCTTGGAGAACAACTACCACATCTGCTAACATTTTAATTCCTTTAATCTAGGGTTCTAACACTGAATCTGCTATCTACCATATAAATCAGTTTTATTTTCTCTTATTTATAAAATAGGAACATCCCAATTCAGAATTTTGAGGGTTAAAGGGCCTCAGGTAACTGATTCTCTCAGATTCTGAGTTCAATCTCTCTTTTAAAAGATGCAATTCAGGGCTTTCCTGGTGGCGCAGTGGTTAAGAATCCACCTGCCAATGCAGGGGACACGGGTTCGATCCCTGGTCCGGGAAGATCCCACATGCCGCGGAACAACTAAGCCCATGTGCCACAACTACTGAGCCTGCGCTCTAGAGCCTGCGAGCCACAACTACTGAGCCCAAGTGCTGCAACTACTGAAGCCTGCGTGCCTAGAGTCCATGCTCCACAAAAAGAGAAGCCACCTCAATGAGAAGCCCGTGCACCGCAAGGAAGACTAGCCCCCACTCCCTACGACTAGAGAAGGCCCACAGGCAGCAACGAAGACCCAACACAGCCAAAAATAAATAAATAATTTAGAAAATAGTAATAATAAATAAATAAATAAAAGATGCAGTTCAAATAACATTCAAAGAGTAATCCCTGCCCCACCAAGGATTGGAAGGCCCTGAGTTGCTCCTGGCTTTGTGCATGTGGACAAGCCATTTATGAGAAATGGTTTGTTTTCTTTTCAGGATCTGCAGCTTCTTTGGTAGCCTGGTGAATTGTTCCCAAACCCTTTCAGGACTGTTTTCTGATGCCCAACTGATATTTCTTAAAATAAGACTTTTTCACCTTGTTTGGTCTGGACACAGGTCAGCATTTTTCTCATAGAAGCTTTCGTTTACTTTGAAATATTAAAACAATTTTGAGAGTTGATACGAGAAAAAAAGTTTATGTTCAAGAAGCTCGGTTTTCCTTTTCTGTTAGTTCCAGTAAAGGACTGTTACTTGAGATAAGATGTTAGAAAGGATTAAGTACATTTAATCCTAGCCGGGTGTCTTTAAGAGGCAGGAATATTGGATAGTAAGTATAAAGGAAATGACTAAGACCTGTGTTAAGAATTTTAGCCTAATTTTTAAAAAACATCTACTGTGGACTTCCCAGGTGGCACAATCGTTAAGAATCTGCCTGCCAATACAGGGGACACAGGTTTGAGCCCTGGTCCAGGAAGATCCCACATGCCACAGAGCAACTAAATCTGTATGCCACAACTACTGAGCCTGCACTCTAGAGCCCAGGCTCCACAACAAGAGAAGCCACCGCAATGAGAAGCCCGCGCACTGCAACAAAGAGTAGCCCCCGCTCACCGCAACTAGAGAAAGCCCACAGGCAGCAATGAAGACCCAACACAGCCAAAAATAAAAATAAAATAAATAAATTTATAAAAAAAGAAATCTGTGCTTTATGGAAATGATTATTTCTTTGTGTAAAACATGCTGGCAAGGTTAGCTTCCCCCTCTCTTTTTATTTTCAGTGTAGAATACAATCACTATTAAATAGTTTATCCAACAGATTACATTTAAAAGTGTGCACTTAGTTCTCTTTCGATCACTAAGCCATTATTATTATAAAAAGGAAAATGCTCCAATGTTAAATTTAGCAACCCTAGTTCTAAAAGGCCTTAGAACAGTGTTGTGCAATAAGATAGCCCACAAGCTACATGTGGCTACTGAGCTCTTAAAGTGTAGCTAACACAAAGAGAAATGTGTTATAAAATGCACACTGGATTCTTAAGATTTAGTATGAAAATTTAAAAAATATAAGATCTTATTTATGTAAGAATGTAAAATATTTCAATAAATTCTATATTGATTACGTTATGAAATAATGTTATGGATATATTGGATTAAATATATTATTAATTTTACCCATTTCTTTTGACTTTATTATGTAAGGTTGCCCTACACAATACATCTGAATTTCATATGTCCCTGCGCATATTTTATTAGTATAAAATTATTTGTTGTTTGGGAGTTCTGGGTGGCCTGATGGTTAGGATTCCCGGCTTTCACTGGCGTGGGCGGGGTTCAATCCCTGGTGGGAGAACTGAGACGCCGGAAGTCACATGGCGAGGCCAAAAAAAAAAATTCGTTGTTTATCAGAAATTCAAATTTTAAATGGGTGTCCTATACTTTTATGTGCTAAATCTGGTAACTTTATTAATATGACTACTAGAAAATTTTAAATTACAAATGTAGCTATTTATTCTATGGGACAGTGAAGCTTTAGAATCACCTAGTTGCTTTTTTGAATTACCCTTCAACTCTTAACTCTGTACAGAAATAACTAACCTGAGGGGAACATTTAATCCTAGGCTGGGATCGTCAATAATCTCGAAGTTAAAATTTACATTTGTTTGAAGTTAAAGGACAACAAAAGGGCTTGTTACAGACCAAAATATGTAAAGGGCATTTGGATTCGAATTAAGTCCTTGCTCCCAGGCTCTCCATTGGGGTAGTTAACGGTTCCGGTTTCAAGATAATCCTGGTCACTCTTACAAAAATGGGCGGTGTCAAGGGCAGTAAACTAGCAACGAGACCTTGGGCCAGTCACAGTGCCCCTTTTGGCTTCGGTAAGGGGTGAGGGGCGATGCAGTATTTTTAATACCTGAGCCTAGCTTCCGGCTCGCCCGGGCTCCGCGCTGGGCCAGCGAGCTCGGCCTCAAACGCCGCCGAGGTCACGAGTCTCGCGGCCTTCCTCAGCCCAGCCAGGGCTCCTTCGGATGTAAACTCAAGGATAGGCCCACCGAGGCCCGCCGAGGCCGACTCCACGCGGGAGCAGAGACCGGGTCCGAGCCCCAGGTGCCCGCGGCGGCCCGGGCCCGCCCACCCCTGTCACGCGCGGCCCAGCTCCGCCCCCGTCCGCGCCGCACCACCAGCGGCCTGGGCGGGCTTAGAGGCTCAGGCCCAGAGCCCGCCCCGGCCTTGCGCACTATGTAAGGCCGGTCGCTTCGGCGGGGCTGCAGCGGCGGCGCCAGGAGTTTGCGATCTCGTTCAATCGGCGGGCCGTTCACTGGTCCGACTCTCGCTCGGTCGCGCAGTGGGAGCCCACAGCGCACGCGCACGCGCACGCCGCGTCCCGCCCCGCCCCCGCGCGCCGCCGCGTCCTCCGATCCCCGGCCGCGCGCCGCGCGGGCAACTGAGGGCGGAATGCGGGACTACGACGAGGTGACCGCCTTCCTGGGCGAGTGGGGCCCTTTCCAGCGCCTCATCTTCTTCTTGCTCAGCGCCAGCATCGTCCCCAACGGCTTCAACGGTCTGTCGTCCGTGTTCCTGTCGGCGACCCCGGAGCACCACTGTCGGGTGCCGGACACAGCGAACCTGAGCAGCGTGTGGCGCAACCACAGCCTCCCGCTGCAGCTGCAGGACGGCCGCGAGGTGCCTCACAGGTGCCGCCGCTACCGGCTCGCGACGATCGTCAACTTCTCGGCGCTCGGGCTGGAGCCGGGGCGCGACGTGGACCTGGAGCAGCTGGAGCAAGAGGGCTGCCTGGATGGCTGGGAGTTCAACCGGGACATCTACCTGTCCACCATCGTGACCGAGGTGGGTAACAGATCCGCGTCCGGGGCCTGGGACCGGGGAGTAGGCAGGACCTTATCAGTCTTAAAGGTCGTGCACTCCACCCGCCAAGGTGAGCGCTGGATGCTGTCACTCCCTCTCCGCGACTCACTACACACTGGCGATGGTCATCGTCCAGCCAGGTGGCTCCGGAGAACTTTTCGTGGTGACTTCCAGAGAGATCATGGACATCGCAGCACGGGTGTCAGGCTGGCCGCCCATCCTGTTAGCTATCTTAGAGAGGAAGCCAAGAAGGCCCTGGCGACTCCTTGTAGATACTCTAAGATTCTGAGTAGTCAGAGACTTTAGATGGGGGTGGGAGTGCTGAGAACTAGAGCTAGAGCTTGGGCCAAGGAGCTGTCACCATTTTTCCTCCAGCCTTTTGGCAACTATTCAGAGAGAGGGGAAATGCCCCTCTACTTTCTCAAACTTTTTAAGTTAAAGGAAGCATGGCTATAAAACTGTCTCTTGCTCCTTTTCCCAGTTACTCCTTCCCCACCCACCTTCACCCCTAAATGACTGTCTGGTCATTCCCCGTAAAGAATTGCTTACCTTTTGCTCAGGGTTAGTTACTAGCCTTTAAGGATTCATGCATCTGAAGATCCATTCAGGGTGACTTGTTGACCTGGTATGTTTTAGGGTATTCTAAGGAAATGTCATTAGCCAGATTTAGTTAAAGCATACAACCTTAGTTCATAGGAAGCAGGGGGAAAACCTTTCTCATGCCCCAGCCCCTTGGATTTTCCTTTTGGGTGGCCTTGTCTGTCCCCTCGTGACCTTGCAATCATTAAAGCTGGATGTATGATGTGATGTTTATTGATGCACGTGGATGTGCTTTGCATCATACTCCGACACTGGCACTCTAACTCCCTGTAGTCTCAGCAGAACTGAGCAAGCAGGACACTGAAAAGAGCACTCCTTTATAGGCTCCAGGGTGCCCGGGTTCACTGAGTGTCAGGATCAGGGGTTCAAGGATTAGGGAAGGCTTCTTGGAGGAGGAGGCTTCTCAGTGAGTCTGGTGTATAGAGCTCAGCAGATGCAAAGTCTGGAACAGCAAGAAACAACCTGGCCGGAGGGCAGAGTTCACAGAGAAGAGGCTGAAGGGCAGGGTGCACAGGTCCTGGTATGGCAGCAAACCCCGCTTGAGCCTGAAAGGGGCTTACAAGGGTTCTGGAGACCCTGTGTGTGTTGCTTCTGGGGGTTGTCACCCTTCAGGGGAGTTTGAGTGCTGCCCCAACAGACGTGTGTGTGTGTGTGTGTGTGTGTGTGTGTGTGTGTGTGTTGTTTTTTGTATGTTTGGACATTTGATGTCCCCAGCATCTGTGCCTCCTTACTCCACATGTATGTAGTAGGAGTAAGAGAAGAGCCCCACTGGGATCTCTGAGCAAGTGACATCATTCCAGTGTCCTCAGGCATTGTTACTTGAGAAAAGAGGTACTGATTGGAGGTAGCTGACTGTGACTTGCGGCTGACAAGTGCATGGAGTATGAAAACTTCCAGTCATCACAAATCCTTGGTCCTAGCCTCGCAAGTGAGTCTGTCACCCTTCTGGAAGCCAGTCTGTCACCCTTCTGGAGGCCAAGCATTGTGAAAGTAGAGGCTGTTCCTCAGACTGCAGGGAGAGAACACAGAGGGGAAGCCACAGTCCATGACTCAGAAGTCCCTGCAAATTCTGCTTCTGGCTGCCTGTGGAAGAAAAGGCAGTGAAGTCAGAAGTAGCTCATGGCATTTCTTAGGATTTTTCCCTAACCCCTGTGGTCCCCAACTTACTCTAGTCATTTGCTCTTTCTTTGCTGCCCCCATCATGCCTTCGGCTGAGAGTGGTGATGGCACTGATGAGCTCCCAAAGGCCAACTGTTCCAGAAGGGTCCTTGAGCTATGTTGCTGCCAATGTCAGCCTTTCCTCTTATATATTTAGCCTATTTCTTTAGCTGTCTTAACAGTTTTGTAAGAGCTATGTGCCCTTTCACCTACTTTCAGGTTGTCAGTCTTTGCAGGGAGGCAAGATTAATATATTACTTAGCCCTTTGTTAGAGGATGCTGGAATGCCAGACTTTAAGTTCAAGGCTGCTTGTTCTCTTCTGGTGAACAGTCACTGTTGGAAGCTGTTGCATTAACATTCTGAGAGCTCCTTTTTTCGAAGGCCCATTTTCTTTCAACCTGGACCTGGCCTGCTGACCGTTGCAGCTTGTCCTGTGCCTGCTAAATGTCTGCAAGACTGCCCTTTGCCCCAAATCATAGAAGTGTTTGTAAGTACACTGGTATTGAATTCCTATTCATGTTTTTTTTTTTTTTTTTTGGCGGTATGTGGGCCTCCCACTGCTGCGGCCTCTCCGGCTGCGGAGCACAGGCTCCGGACGCGCAGGCCCAGCGGCCATGGCTCACAGGCTCAGCCGCTCCGCGGCACGCGGGATCCTCCCGGACCGGGGCACGAACCCGCGTCCCCCGCATCGGCAGGCGGACTCCCAACCACTGCACCACCAGGGAAGCCCCCTATTCATGTTTTTCAGCAGAAAATGAAAACCTCAGGTCTCCTGTTTGATTTTTTTTCTTTGTTGAGGTTAATGTGTGCACATGTAGTACTAAACTTTGTGGTAGACTTAACATCTCTGTATGTCCTGCAAGTCCTAACATTGATGCTGGATACAGATTGGGTACTCAGGAAAATTTTTATTGAATGAATTAATGAATAATTTTGAAATCTCTAAAGTGTGAAAACTGAAGAAGAAAAGGACAAGTTTAACTTATAGAAGGGAAACTTTGTGGTGGTTGAAAGGCACTGACTGGAATATTTGAAAGTAAATGTAATCCCCCACTCCACAAACTGGGGCTTGCCCCTGCGTGGATCTGCAACAAGGCATTGGGACTGGCAGAAAGAAGGGGACGCTATTTATGAGGTGAGAAAGGTGGTTCTCCCATGTTTCAGGAATAGTTTGGTGGTCCGTGTGCTTCTAGGCTAGCCCCTTCTCTAGCCCTTCAGTCACCCCTGGAGTGCTGGGGAATCAGCCACCCCACTGTGCAGTGCTGCTCCAATACCTGAGTGTTTCTTGGCCCAGGACTGCCTCCTTCTCGGGGAACCTGGTTGATTTCTCAGGCTACCTGGGTCTGAGACACCTGCTTTTTGGTGTCTCCATAGCACAGCCTGTGGCCGGAAAGGTTCTTTTAGAAACTTCTAACTCTTCTGGCACCCATGACGTGGGGTCTCTTCAGCCAAAACCCAGCAGTCCTCTGCGTCCCCTTGCTCCTTGCCAGCCTCTGCTTCCCAGAAGCCCCCTGCGCTGACCCTTCGCAACACTTTTACTCCCTGTTGTCTTAGAGAACCTCTTTTTCTGGACCAGCTTTTCCATCAGCCTTATGTGCGTGTAGTCTTGGAAAATAGGAGAGACCCCACTGTTATCTCCACGTTCGCCTGAAGAAAAAGCCACATCGACCTGGGAGGCAGGCCCCGGGCTGACTCTGGGGTGGGGAGACCAAAAAGACCTGGAGACTGTGCCTCACTGGTATGCCTTTGCTGACTTCCCTCACTCTAGGAAAGCGCAGACCCTTTTCCCTGCCTTTGCAGCTCATGGCAAGCCACTTGCTGGGTCCCTGAAGGGCCCTGTGTGTGTGCAGTCACAACAGACCCATCTGGCCATGAGTGGGCAGATTGATTGTCTCTCTAGCTAGCTGAGAACCGACATCCTGGGTCAAAGTTCTGACAGTTGTCACAGAGAAGGTGTGAGGGAGAAAGGAAAATAATCTGTTCTAGAGAATGAAGCTCAGGGTTCATCTGGGCTTTGGGCAGCCAAGCCCAAGGACTAAACCCAAGGGATAATATGGTTCGGAAGGTTGACTGTCCTTTTATCCATCTATTCACTCACTCACATAGGTACCAAACAGCTACCGAGCCTCTCTTCTGCAGGGCACTGCCAGGCTTTGTAGAGGATATGGTAGCAAATTCTTTTTCTTCTTCTTCTCCTTGCCCTGACAGCCTTGGGGCAAGGATTCGCCGTTAATTGCAGCAGGAGGCAGAATGAAATGTGTGTAGAATACATGGCATTCAGTAACAGGTAGTGCTTACCAGTGTGTTTGACCGTTGATGCGGTCAGCCTAGGTACATCTCTGGGAAGAGCTTCTGCCCTGTGGGCACAGGCCCTATCTCTTTTTTCTTCCAGCCAACTCACAGGTAAGGACATTTAGTCCCAGGGAACTACATCACCTCTCTACTTCCCATAACTGAGAAGTAGCACCAATTACATACTGTGTACAAGAGACACAATTTCTCTTTCTTCTTAAAAATTTTAACAGCTTTATTGAGGTATAAATGGTATAAAACAAACTGTACATAACTAAAGTATATAGTTGGAAAAGCTCTGAGATATAGATACAGATATAGATATAGATATACACACATACACATATATATCCATGAAGACACCACCACTAGAAAGGCACATTTCTGACCAGGAAGGGTGTCAAGTCTAGGCTCCTTGCAAGGGTTACTCCCAGATGTTTTCAGTTTGCGCCTGCTTTCATAGCTAACCCAGCTGAGGGGTAAGGATACTAGACTCATGACCTAAATCTTAAACCTACACATTTAGTTCTAAGGTTGATCCCTGTTATCATCAGCCAGTATAGCCCATCCTTCGTACCAAGTGGCAGCGTCAGTGAGCTGGTCTGTAGCTGCTTTAGTCGCAGCTGCCAAGCCAGGAGTTCAGTATAGAGATACTACATTCCTCTATAAACACAACAAGCCCGGGGTACGTAGCCTGGACTCTATGGGCTTCTCATCGCCCCCTGCTCCACCTGCCGCCCGCTTAAGGAGGAGTCAGGCCAAGTCCAAGAGCCCACTGCACTCCATCTGGTGGTTGACAGGTAAGTGGATGGGTTGGCTGGGTGGGACCTAGCCTGTGCCTGCCCTTCTGTTCATTTTTTGAGACCTGTTATCTTTCCTGACCCTACTCACAGGCCCCTTGTGGCCAGGAGGAAAGAAGTGTTAACCCATGCTTGCTTTTGGAGGGCCCAAAGCCAGGCTGTGAGAATTGTTGAGAAATGTCAGTAGTGGATAGAGAGCCCAGTTGGACCAAGTGGTGGTGGTGAGGCTGCAGGAGCCGGAGAGATGCTCTGGGGACCTATTCCAAGATGAGCACTACAGTCACCTTGTCTCCTGCAGAGCATAGTCTGACCTGGTTCCAGGTGGCACCTGGCCTTGCCAGTCCAGAAGTCCCTAGAAGCCTATATTGGGAGACCTGGCATGGGTGGGGGGGTGGGGTTCCACCCCAGAACTCACTGCAGAAGCCCGTGTGGGTTTCTAGTCTAGCACAGCCATATCAGTCCCCGACCCTCACGAGAGACCTATTGAGAAGCAGCTACTGACTGTATTCATTTTTTTTATTTCTGTCGCTACAAAAGTAGTGCATGCTAGGTGGGAATAGATCACATCATATTCAAGAGCAGCAATAGGCATAGTCTGGTCCTGAAGCTCCGCCTAACACCCCCAGAGGCTAGCATCCCATCACCAAGTCCCTCAGCTCTGACTCCCCTGCTACTCCCATCCTGACTTCGGCAGCCCTGTCTGGATGGGGGCTGCCCTAGGAGCACTCACCCTCCTAGAAGGGAGGTGGTATCTGGGTGCTGGCACGGCTGAGGCTGCAGAGGTGGGAAGGCTGCCATAGCCTGAGTGATTGGGCCTTGGTGCTCCTTGCTTGTCTTCTGCTAGTCTGGCCTTCTTCTAGATTTAGGAGTTGGTAACACCCAACTCTTCCTGGAGTGGGGATCACCACCCAATTCTCAGTCCATCCAACGTGCATGCTTGTTCCAGAGTGGAGAGCCAGGTATGTGGCTCTTATCATCAGCTGCAGGGGTTCTTTGTGTCCACCCTAAGGGCTGCCCTCTGACCCCCTCTGAGGTGCCTGGAGGCACTGTGCACACACTGCCCAGCAGGGCCAAAAAGCAGACTTGCTTTTCCCTCTGACCCTGGCCTGGAAGAGATGCTTTATTCTTGGAAGCCGCACACTTCCCGGGAGCCAGCAGGCCCCATGGAGGGCAGGCCTGCAGCCTGGTGCCAGGCAAGCCAGGGTCTAAATTCCCTAGAAGGCGGCCTTCTTGGTTACTACTGAGCACCACCTCTCTGTTGCGGGAAACATTTTTCTGGGGACCACCAAGCTTCCTATTTTGGTTTTTCTTCCTTCTTTTGGCCCTTGTTAGGCTGGAGCAACCTAATGTCTGAGTGTTCAGGTGCTTCCCCATGCCCATAGACCTCTTTCCGTGCTAACTAGAGATGGAACTCTACACTGGGTACTGGGAACCTCAAGCACTGTAGCCTGTTCCCCCCCCCACCCCCATCACTGTTTCACAAATGAGGAAATTGAGGCACAATGAGGGGAAAAATCTTGTCTGAGGTTGGGTAACTAGTTAACAGTAGAGTAGAAGCTAAAACCCAGCTTCTTGACTGCCAGCTCAGAGCTCTTGGCTGTAATTGGGCCTAGTGTTGGCACAGCATCAGGGATCCCAGCTCTAAATGTCAGCAGAAGGACCCAGGGGTCACTGGCCCAGAGTTGAAGCCTGAGCAGAGCTGAAGGAACAGATCCAGATGGTGCATACCAGGCCCTCTGGCCTCAGTCCCTCACTGGAAGCCTTGACCCTTAGAGCTGCAGAGCCCTGCTCCAGGACCACTACTATGCCACCCCTGCCAATGACCTGAACCCCACTGAAAGGGTGCCCTGCCCCACCCACAGCCCCAGCCTCAGCCCAGGTCCTTAGAAGCGACCGTGAAAGGCCTCGCCTCCTCCTGGGTTGGCACATGGGCAGAGTACTTGCTCCCAGCCTGTCTCCCCGTCTCAAATTGGTAGCAAAACAATGAGGCTAAGAGCTGTGAAAAACAGGATGGTCAGTCTCCCTGTGAGGGGAAACCTGCTCTTTGCCTTGCTGCCCGACGAGCCATCGCCTGCCTCAGTGAGCTCACACACCCTTACAGTAATGTAAACAGAGCATGCAGGGATGCAGGATGTTCTGATTCCATTTTCCAAGAAGCCTTACATTTAAAACATTTTTAAAAAGAAGTGAGTGATACATCCCTTTGCTCCTCTTTCAGTGGAACCTGGTGTGTGAGGACGACTGGAAGGCCCCGCTCACGGTCTCCTTGTTTTTCGGGGGTGTGCTGGTGGGCTCCTTCATTTCGGGGCAGCTGTCAGACAGGTAAGGTGGGTGTCTACTCCTGCAGCTGCACGGCACCTCAGCACAGAGCAAGGTAGTGTTCTGTCAGCCCAGGGCTGTGTGTTTTAAAAAGGCGAAGGCACATCTATAGTATAGACTCCAGACCAAGTAAAGAGAGCCAGCAACCTCCTCTCACTAATGCTTGCTGAGTGAAACAACCTCAGCCGAGTGTACACATGATCCAGTTGACCAGGAAATATGCCACAACTTACTTCTGCACTGCCTGCTCGCCTTCCCTGGGTGAGCATAACTCTTTGGCATCCTCAAGCTTAGGAGAGGGAGACACCACACACACGCATGTCAGCTGTGTTGTAGATCTTAGGGCATTCCATAGGTGGCTGGCTCTGTGTTCCCCAAACCATTGCTCTTTCCTCAAGGTGAGAGGTCTCACTAGCCAACGGCAGTGTGATGGGCAGAACTCTTATGTCCACAGGGCTGATTCCCTTTATCTAACAGGCTTGTGGTTATGGCATTTCTCAGCAATCAGGAAGTGTGCTGTTTTGACCCATAAGCAGGTTATTTGTGTAATTCCAAGGCTCTTACCTCAAAGTCCATGGCTTAGGGAGTTCATCTCCTCTGGAAATCCCATACAGAATTTTAGAGATTGTATGTGAGCATTTTTCTGGGGAAAACAGTTCCATAGTTTCCATGGTGTTCTCAGAGGGGTTTATTATGTTGTGTCTTGTTACCCCAGAGCTTCAGGGTCTGTGAGCGAAGCCCATGGCAAGAAGAGCAGCCTTCAGCAAGGTCCTTGGCCACACTGGGTCACCCAGTGGAGAGGAGTCCCAGCATCGTCCCAGCAGGGGGAGTCTCTAATAGAGAAGTTCAGGGTGAGAATGTCATCCTGCCTTAAGACTACAGCCATTTTATCCTGCAGCAGACATGCAAAGTGATGTTTTGGCATGTTTGCATCTATGGACTAATGTCGTTACTTGAGAAGTCTTTCCTCATAAGAAATATGTGCATTTCTCACTAGATTTGTCTTTTCCAGAGTGTCATCTAGGGATTTTTAAAAGGGACAAATTCCTACAGTCACCAATGAGCATTAAAGAGTTAAGTAGGCTGTGACCACTGACTGATGATTCTAGATGAGCCTGAGACACTTACTTCTTTAGGGGAAAGGCCTTTGCTTCCCCAGACCCTTAACTTAGCAGCAAGCATCAGCTGATTACTTATATTTATTTAATAAACACAGAGCATCTAATATGTGCCATTCACTCTATGAGCACTGTATACCAAGTGAAAAGAAACAACAAATAATTTAATCTTCATAACCCTATGATGTGGGAAGCATTATTATTTTCAGTTTATAGATGGGAAAAATGAAGCCCAGAGGAATTAAATGACTTGCCCAGAGTCACACAGCTGGCAAGTGGCAGAGCTAGGATTCGGGCCTAGAGTCCTGATCCTCTGTTTTGTGTGGACTACTGTTCCAGGTGCCTGCTCTTCTAGAACTTGCTTTCTAGCAAGGCAGAATGTATTAAAGAATTGAGGGAAGTACTTGTTATCCTTTGTGGTGGTAAGTGATACAGTGGAGAAGTGCAGGGTGCTCAGAGAGGGTCTGACAGAGGAGACCTGAGATGGTGAAGCATTGAAGCATGTGCTGGGGGTTGAAAGATGAGTAGAAATTAGCTAGCTAAAGGGGTGAAGAGAGGAAAGAGTGTTCTGGGCAAGAGAGCCAAGAGTACTTAAGCCTAGACTCAAGCAAAGGCATAGCACACTTTAGGAACTGGAAGAAAGTGTTGGTGGGGGGTGGGGGGTGGGGGTGTGGAGAGTGGTATAGAGACAAAGCAGCGAGGCAGGCTGAGGCCCAAGCAGAAGAGCAGGCCGGGCTTAGCAGATGACAGGAGTCTGGGCTTTCGTCACAGAGCAGTGGGCAGCTTTTAAGAGTGTGACATCATCAGATTTGCATTTTTACAAAGTTGTTCAATAGCTTTGTGGAGAAAGGATTGAAAGGAAACAAGGAGGATTGTGGAAAGACCAATTAAGAGGTTATCACAATCCTTTATGCAGGAAATGAAGGTGGCTTGGACTAGGCTGAGGGCGGTAGACATGGGGAGGAGTGGTAGGAGGTAAAACCAACAGGACTTGGCTATGAGTTGGACATGGGAAGTGAGGGGAGGGAGACTTCTGGCCTGCACAGCCGCGTCAATGACGATACCCTTCTCTAAGACAAAGCACTCTGGAAGGCGACCATGTTTGTAGGAGAAGATGTTGAGTTCAGTTTGAACATACTGAATTTGGGGTAACTATGAGACTTAGGGGTCTCATAGGAGGAATGGAGTATGGAGTTGGATGTATGGATAGGGTGCTCTGTGAGAGGTTTGGGCTGGAGAAACACGTTCGGGAATTGTCAGTTGATAGAACCCTCATCAAAGCCCCGTAAGTGGATGAGATTGCCTGGGAACAGTATAGAGTGAGAGGAGGGCGTGCCCTGGACGGAGCTTAGAGGCCCTCCCAGAGAGGTAGTGGGAATCCCCCTCTCACAGGGGTAGGTGGCAGCTGAGACTCAGAGGAATTACCTTCATGTGAAAGACTAGGAGGAGGTACCCCAGTTACAGAGTTGAAGCTCAGTGCATTTTTCTGGTCAGCTGTGTCATGGGATAGGGAGATCTTTGTGAGCTGGCCTCAGAGCCGTGTAATACCACGATTACCTGAGGAAAGTGTTTAAGTTCCCAAAGATCTGCTCCTGAGGAAACAGTAGAAACAAAGTTGGTGTGTATGTTGAGGACCACCTTAGTCTTCAGAAGGGCTAGTACAGGGTTTCTCAAACCTTTAAACATTTTTTTGCCAGCAGACTTCATCTTTTAAATAGAATCGTTTAAGTTCAGTCAATGAAATAGCTAAAAATGTGGCTGTTCTGGCTGCAGCACCTACCTTCAGCTCCCTACACCACCCCTCAAGCTTGTCTGCACCCCCTTGGAAGGCCCAGGGCTCTGTGGGATGGACAGTTTACTCCTAAGTGAGCCAATTCAAAAACCTAAGCCAGGGCGTCCCTGGTGGCACAGTGGTTGAGAGTCCGCCTGCTGATGCAGGGGACGCGGGTTCGTGCCTCGGTCCGGGAGGATCCCATGTGCCGTGGAGCGGCTGGGCCTGTGAGCCATGGCCGCTGGGCTTGTGCGTCCGGAGCCTGTGCTCCGCAATGGGAGAGGCCACAACAGTGAGAGGCCCACGTACCGCAAAAAAAAAAAACAAACAAAAAAAAACCTAAGCCAAACAGATTACCTAACGGCAGTGGATTCATGCCCTCCAGAGTTGTCTAGAATATCAGGTTTTTTTTATATAGGACTCCTTGTTGGAATATGAATAAGCCAAAAAGTCAAAAGCAATTAAAATAATCCTGGGCTGTCAAAGCATTTTATCTGACGTCATTGAGTTACCTCTATGTGCAGAAATAGAAGGGAGGCACAACTCTGGGAAGAAGTAGCTGATATTTCCTATTTTTGTAGGCATATGTGTGTTTGACCTTTTGTTGACAGACTTTAAAAGTGAGCATTTCTTACAAATTAAAACTACAACGAGGTACCACCTCACACCAGTCAGAATGGCCATCTTAAAAAGTCTACAAATAACAAGTGCTGGAGAGGGTGTGGGGAAAAGGGAACCCTCCTACGCTGTTGGTGGGAATGTAAGTTGGTGCAGCCACTATGGAAAACAGTATGGAGGTTCCTGAGAAAACTAAAAATAGAGTTACTGTATGATCCAGCAATCCCACTCCTGGGCATATACTCGGACAAAACTATAATTCAAAAAGATACGTGTCCCCCTATGTTCATAGCAGCACTATTCACAGTAGCCAAGACATGGAAACAGCCTAAATATCCATTGACAGATGAATGGATAAAGAAGATGCAGCACATATATACAATGGAGTACTACTCAGCCATGAAAAAGAACGAAATAATGCCATTTGCAGCAACATGCATACAACTAGAGATTATCATGCAAAGTGAATTAAGTAGAAAGAGAAAGACAAAAACCGTATGATATCACTTAATGTGGAATCTAAAATATGGCACAAATGAACCTGTCTAAGAAACAGACTCACAGACAAAGAGAACAGACTTGTGGTTGCCAAGGGCGAGGAGGGGAGGGAGAGAGATAGACTGGGAGTTTAGGGTTAGTAGATGCAAACTATTCCATTTAGAATGGATAAACAACAAGGTCCTACTATATAGCACAGGGAACTATATCCAATCTCCTGGGATAAACCATAATGGAAAAGAATATAAAAAAAGAATGTCTATATGTGTATAACCGACTCACTTTGCTATACAGCAGAAATTAGCACAACATTGTAAATCAACTCTACTTCAATTTAAAAAAACAGAGAAAAAAATGTTAGTGGCTATCAGAGAATGCAGCTGATTTTTATTTTCTTCTCTGTGCTTTTCTATATTTTACAAATGTACAATTTATGCATAAATATCAAAGAATAAAAATAGACAAATATTTCTTAAAAAAAACGTGAGTGTTTTCTGGCCCCAACCCTGGATTGCCAAGGACTATAGCAATGTAAGGGCTTCCTGAGTCTTCCTCTTCCCTACTATCCAGAGAGCCCTTGGGAAGGGAAAGCAGGGTAGGAAGGGCCCTCCCCTTGGTTGGTGTGCAGGGCACTGTTGTTACAGGACAATGCAGGGGAGCCTCCTTTTAGGTCAGGGTTGCTCAACCTCAGCACTGTTGACATTTTGAGCCAGAGACTGTTTTGTTGTGGGGGACTATCCTGGGCATTTTCGGATGTTTAGAACATCTCTGGCCTCTATCTACTAGATGCCAATATCATCAAAAACAACAAAACCCTGTTGTAATGGGAAGAAGCAGCAAACTCTTTACTGTGGCTGAAGGTCTTGTGCAGTCTGGCTCCTGCCACCCTCTACTGAACAGCTGCCCTTCGTGTTCACCATGCCCCTCTAGCTACAGTCGCACATGCTCTTCTCACAGTCACAGTGAAGAATTCCCCCCCGCCCCCTGCCAGCCGCGTGCCGTGGCCTTCCTTGACCACGCAGGCGGCCTCCTCAGGGTCCCCAGTTTACATTACCCTGGTTCCTTGTTCCTATCAGAAATTGGTAAATAAAAGATGACACCATATGATTAATATTGGCCTCCCCCACTGTACTGTGAATATCGTTGAAAGCTTGGTCCCTCTCCCCTACTCCCCCTTGTCAACAACTTCTTTTCCTTTGGGTCTGGTCTCAGTGCCCCATAATCAGGGAGACCTTCCCTGAATGCCCACGTCCCCAGCCCCTACCTCCAGTCCAGGATAGGTTCCTCTGTTGTGTCCCTTGTGGGCCAGGATGCTGTTCCTTCAGTGCTCTTGTTCCAGTGTGTAATTGTACATTCAGCAGTGTTGTTGTTCGATTAAAATATGATTACTGTCTGTCTCACCAACTGTAGACTATAAGCTCCTTGAGGGCAGAATCAATGTCTTTTTTTAATTCAAATACATCCGTAATGACTAGTATATAATAGATGTTCAAATAAATATTCATTGAATGAAAATAGGTGTCTGCTAGCCCTGGGCAGACTTAAGCTGAATCTGCTAGGTTGAATGAACTAGGTTGACTTGTTCCTCCTTGTTGTGTCACTGTCTTTAAAAGCAAACAAATCCCAAAAAACCAACATTTTTTAAAATTTGAAAATGAACACAGGTACAGAAACCACACAGAACAAATGAGGCTTAATGAATTATTCCAGGGGAATAACCATATAAATACCACGAAGTCAAGAAATAGAACTTTGCTGGCCACCCAGAAGCCCCATCCATCTGTCCCATCCCAAAGACAATAGCTTCCCTCACCTATAAGTAAACACTAGCCTGACTTTTATAATAATCACTTCCCTGTGGGTTTTTTGTAGTTTTATCGTCCAAATGTACATCCTTAAACACAAGTTTAGTCTTGCCCACTTAAAAATTTTTGTATGTCTTTTAGTCTACTTTAACCTATGGATTCTCCATCCTTTTCTTTGCCTGGGCTGTTCTACCTGTAGAATTTCCCCGTTTGAATTTTGCTAACTGTATGCTTATGGTACAATTGAGCATATTCCTCTTTTCCCTGCATTTCTTGCAAATTGCAGCTGGATCTAGAGACTTCATCAGATTCAGATTCAGCCCCTTTGTAAAGACTATAGGAGTCATGCGATGTTCAAGTGTCTCTCTTTATGATGTTAGCAGTCATTGAAACACAACTCCCATATCTCTTCATTCATCGGGGGTTGTAAAATGATGATGTTCTAGTTTTATCACTTTGGTTTCATTTAATAGTTGGAATACTTTTATGAAATGATACTCTCCCTCATTGTTATTGGTAACTGTTCACCATAGTTTACATAGAAAAGTCAGGACAAATGTTTTCCCCTTTATTTACCAGTTTTCATTTATAATGAATTGTTTCTCCATCATCCTCCAAAGTAAACCAGCTCTTTTAAAAAAATAATAAATGATGAATGTGTGAATTTAAGTATAATGAATGTGTGTCAATCCCTTGTAATCACTGTCTTAATTCTGGCACTGCCTTTTGGGCAACCCTGGTGCCCAAGCTGCACATTGGTCCTGGTGAGTGGGGAGGGGAGTAACAGCATAGGGACTGAGAGGCCAGGATTGCACCTGCACCAGCTGCCCTGGCAGCAGTATCTGCGACCCCTCCCTGAAATGACTCTGGGGAAAGCCCCTCTTGGTGGGGCCCATTCCTGCTGCCTTCTCCCAGCTGGTTCTCTGTCACTCTCCTTTCCTTCCCAGGTTTGGTCGGAAGAATGTGCTGTTTGTGACAATGGGCATGCAGACTGGCTTCAGCTTCCTGCAGATCTTCTCGAAGAACTTTGAGATGTTTGCCATGCTGTTTTTCCTTGTAGGCATGGGCCAAATCTCCAACTACGTGGCAGCATTTGTCCTGGGTATGGCCATCAATTTGGAGTCGAGTACTTGATCCTGTGTTTCACCATCATCCCACCACCCGCTTTCTGGAGACAGCTGTGATGCCCCTCCAAGGGAAGTGGTCTCTGGCAACACCGACCAGGGATTCTTGATGAATCCAATTAGTATTCAGGGAAACTGAGTCTGCCAAGTGCCTAGCCTTGTGTCCCCAGCAGCCCAATAGCCTGACTGCTGATTTCCAGTTCTTTTCTGGCCCCCGAGGTGTGGCACCTTGGTCTCATTAGTACTCGATGGCCATTTAGCCGGAATTCACCTAAGATCTTAAAAATAGGACTTGCCTCTGCCCAGGGCTGGGGTAGCTAAGGAAACAGGGAGGCATGACATGAGGAGCAAGGGCCATGATTGGCAGGCTCACCAAGGAAGAAAACTGCCTCTTCTGCAAAACATAGTGGCCAGTGAAATCGACTGGCAAGAATGAATTGATAGGAGTGGGCTTTAGTCACATGACCTTCAGGGTTTTAATTGAGTCCACACTGCAGGGCTTTGGCCTGCTCTCACTGAAAAGTTGCCAGTCTCACTGTTCAGAGGCATCTAACTCTAGCTTATTGGTCTTTGGGTTTCCTGGGTTGATTGTTAAAAGGATTATTTGTTTCTCTTCACAGTTGATAAAATATTTTTCCTTAAAGCGTAATAGTCAGCATGTGTGGCCTTAATAGTGACTTCCCCTTTAATGAATCTCCTTCCTCAGTGAGGCCTCACGTGGCATCTTTAGCATAGGGCTTCAGGAAGTGATGACAGTTTCATGAGAGAACTGTCGCCGTGAGGCCACAAGGAGGCACCCGCAGCAGGTGGTCAGAATCCCATCCCTCCCTAGGGCTTGGAAGCTTCAAGATAATTCTGCCTGCTTTCTTATCTGTATGTTGAAAATTACACACAAGAAGATTAATAAGGAAATAACCGGAATTAAGATACTAACATGACTCCTCCCTTGTTTTGAACAGGAACAGAAATTCTTGGCAAGTCAGTTCGTATTATATTCTCTACGTTAGGCGTGTGCATATTTTATGCATTTGGCTACATGCTGCTGCCGCTATTTGCTCACTTCATCAGAGACTGGCGGATGCTTCTGCTGGCGCTGACGGTGCCGGGGGTGCTGTGCTTCCCACTGTGGTGGTGAGTGAGTGTGTGGCCCTGTGCCCGGTGGTGCCCACCAGCAGGATGTCTTCTATCTGGCCTTCACTAGGGGGCAGCAGCAACCCACAAATCCCCATTTGGGCTCACAGAGACAGAAAATTTAAAGTCTTTATAAGGTGTTTCAGAATGTTTTTCCATACTCAGAAAAGCCAAAAACAAAACAGCCCCAAGACATCAACAGACTTGTTCTCAGCCCTGTGCTGGGTTGATTGGAGTGCAAGGAGAGGAAAGAGCAGTAGCTGCGAGACGATGGAGTTTAGCATAAGCTCCAGGAAGCTATCAGACTGCAGGACAAGACAGCTTAGGCCCTGGCTCTGGTTGTATGTTGCCGCACCCTCGTGCCAGAGGCACCGGGAGAAGAGGGAGCACGTTGTGCGAGTCCTCAGGGTAGCTGGGTGGAGGAAACCAGGCTCCATCTGAGCCTCCAAGATAGAGGTTGGACAGGCGGAGAGGAGACCGTTCCATATGGAGAAAGAGAACACAGCCGAGGGGCTGAGGCGAGAATCGCCCCTTGCAGGTGGGGATGGTGAGATCACTGGTCCACCTGGATGTGAGAGCATTGCAGAGCATAGTAGGAGAAGATACAGAGCAGAGATGGTACAGGGGAGTCCTAGTTATGACCTAAGGGCAGGGGCTACCTCGTGAGGTAGAAAATAAGATCCATAAAGTCTCAAAACACCTAAGTGCCTTATGGAGAGTCAATTGGATGAATCAAGGTGGGGCAGGGGGAGGGGGGAGAATGAGGAAAAACTAGAGGCTATAAGAGGCCAGTGCAAAAGCTGCTGTGGATGCCAGGCACAAGCAAGGGAGTTCGGCAGGGTAAGGGTCTGGACCGGGCTCAGCCCATGACAGAAGCCAAGCTTCAGGAGCCCATTTTGCACCTGTCTACTTAGTGTCCAGCAGGTGGCACCACCACTCTTCAGAAATGGAGGTGGCCAGCCAGGGGAGGAATCCCATCATGGTGTGTCGGCCCCTGTAAATTTTGTGTACTCCAGTGAAATCAGAAGCTCGCACTTACTGGCTCTAGTATGGTGCACCTCTTAGCTTCTGGTTTGGAAACACCAAACATCCCTCGAACCTAGCTCTGGTTCTGAAACGCCCTTTCCCACCTCCACTTATGCTCCACCTGGTCTGTGGGACGGGAAGGCCTCAGTGAGATTACTCCTTGTACTTCCAGGTTCATCCCTGAGTCCCCCCGATGGCTCATCTCTCAAGGCCGATTTAAAGAGGCAGAGGTGATCATCCGCAGGGCTGCCAAAATCAATGGGATCATTGCACCCTCAACCATCTTTGACTCGAGTGAGGTGAGCACCATGCCGGAGCTGGTGGGAGGGCCTCCGTGACCATGATTTTAGGGTAGGACCACACAGCCCTGAAGCCCTCCCTTCACACGGGAGCCCAGCTCTCCCCCGCCCAAGCCCCAGCTGCCCCCAAGGCAGGTCCTGTTAAAATTCAGAAGTTGAGAAGGTGCCAACTGCGTAAACTCCTTCACCTTTCCGTGGAGTTTAGGTTTTCATACTTTATATAATTATTTTCTAAGTGATCATACAGTCGAACCATTACTTTTAATAATAAAAACTCTTTATGAGTTAACAGGTCTTTCATGAAATTGGCATTTTGGGAAATCATTGTTTCTTACACCTTAGGTTGTTTCTCATCTTAAAAAATAATACAGGTACCTAAGGTATGAAGCAAAAATAGATTTGGAGTTAGAAATGTCCTGTCTCCTTCCGCCCACCAACGGGGAGTTGTTGATTATCGTCTTGGAGCCAGGTCCTTTTTGATATCCGCCCTCCCCCTACCCCACCCCTCTCTGCAAACCCTGTTCTCACGCGCCATGAGTAATTTCCTGGCTCTGCCTGATTCCTGGGTCTTGCTTCTCCTTCCTGTTCCCTCTCTTTCCACCTCCTCTGCAGCAAGCGGTTTTCCTCAGTCTCATGCCTCTGAGAAGAGGTTAGAAATTGTCATTACTGGCTGATGGGGTTCTGGAGTGTGTCCCTGCTCTGACAGGAAGACAAGGTCCTGGCTGTGAGAACAGCCACCAGCAGTCAGTCATACCGCAGTGCGCAAAGGCATGCAGATGCAGACTTGGGGCTTGGGAAAGAGAGACTGGTTATTATAGGCAGCAAAGAAGCTGCTGGCCACTGACAACCCTGCCGGCCTCATGGTTAAGCGGTGGCCCAGCACCAAATCCCACTCAGCACATCCTAGAAAGGACTCTGGTGCACAAAAGCTCAGGGAGGGGTAGGTGGCAGGGAGGGCTTTTAAGTGAGGTGGCCTCTGTAGCTTTGCAGAGGTCAGTCTGGATGAAACCGTAAGTCCCACTGGCATCTTTGTGGAAATGAGGGTATTCCAGGGGATCCATTAAGTCAAAAGTTGACCTTTCGTTGAACTGCTAACTCAGGAAAAACAAACTCCAAAACTGGGTTTGCTTAAGAAAGCAACATCAGTGTGTTTAGATGTGTGGTTTATTAATGTCCTTGGCTGTGCCAGATTTCATAGGAAGTTACTCAGAGTGAAGCTGAGGTCAATTTTCCTGTTTTTCTATCTGAAACTTTTTTCCTTGGAAGTAGACCAGTAACTACATGGTATGAGGACTGAAAACATTAATTCTTTTAAAATATAATATCAATAAACTACACAGCCAGTTTCTCTCTCTGACCCAGAGGGGCTGGGAGCCAGCCTTGGAAAGGAATACGCAGAGGCCTCCCTGGAATGTGGCCATTGATGGGGCTGGAGGTTTTGCCGGGAGGGGGCAGTCAGCTTGGGCCTCCTCCTTGGCTGCATCGCACCAAGGGCTGGTCACTTACTTTTCCTCCTCATTCTCGTTCACTAATTTGTTATCCACAAGGCCCGGTGAAGCCTTCTGCAGCCCAAGACATAGTCACTATACATACCCTTCTTTTCAAGCAAGAAACATAAAACACTCCCCAACTCGGAGACGCAGAAAGCTAAGATGCCAGGGTTTCAAGTATGTTCTTGGGTCTCTGAGTCTCCAACCTTCTCTCCGTCCCGTACCCTTGTCATGTTGTTCCTGCAGCTACAAGACCTAAGCTCCAAGAAACAGCAGTCTCACAGCATTCTGGACCTGCTCCGAACCCAGAATATCCGGATGGTCACCATCATGTCCATAATACTGTGGTGCGTAAGTGAGACATACCTAAGGCCTCCAGACAAAGCTTCTGGCAGTGTCTGTCAGGCCTCACATTTGCAGACATCTCAGATCAGAATTGAAAGCCTGTGTCATCAGAAAGTGGCAGGGATGTGCCTTGCAATAAAAGAAGTGGGCATGTCCCAGTTCTTAACGGAATCTCAGAAGAGGAGAACGAAAACTGTTGTGGGGGCTTTGGGGGGAAGATATGGGATCTTTGGGGATCCCTCCGGGTCAGAAGGCAAATCGCTGTTCATTGGGTCCCTAGTTTAGTTGTTCCTGTTGCCTGTGCATCAGACAGTGACTGAGGCCTTTAAGAAGTTCTAAGTGAAGACACCGTGTCCTTTCAGTTATAGAGGCTGCTAAGTATGTTCTGGAAATGTGGAAGCAGGACATCCTCCCTCTGGGATATTTGGAGACTGTCCTGGAGGCAGAGCCATGGCCTACACGTCCTTGTCAGGTTCCTTCTAACGAGGCATTTCACCAGGTGTGTCAGGGAGGGATCTGTGATTTACCAGAGAAAAGGAACACATCCAAGTGCCTAGGTAGCATTTGCTTAGTGGCCAGACCCTTGGGATTACAAGTGACTACCTGAGCCTGCGGGGGAGGAAGGCAGACTTCATCTCAGAGTGCTTATTGCTGGAGTCAACAAGCCTTGGCAGCCAGCCACCCATTTCCAAGGAATGGCACGGGATCCCTTAGGGCAGTGCACCGCCCCTGAGTCGGCCTCAAACAAAACCAGCTTTCAGCCTGCACCACAGACCTGCCAGCCTGCGATGAGTCACCCTTCCATGGTTCACCCAGGCACCCCTCTTGCTCTGGATTTCCCAGGGACTCCTGTACATGCCCTTTTCCCTGATTGTACCAGCTGTGGTTTCAACCTGCAGATGAGTTAAAAACAGTCTGATTCATACTGGTCTGGTTTGCCAAAGAATGTTGACCATCAATAGAGAGAATGCCTACTGGGGACAGGGTCTAGGCCAGGGGCAGCGGGGGGCATGCAGATGGCCCACTGGGAGCTCCCTCTCCTCCCCACGAGTCCGGTGGGGTTGGGGTCACCTGCTTCTGACCAGCCTCTTCCTGGCTGGTCGCCCCAGAGGGTCCGCCAGGGATCTTTCTCTAAATGTTTGACCTAATGATTGTTCCTTATTTTATCTCATCAGTCTTATCACACCCCACTTGCTATCTGCCTCCTTACTCATACCCTAGCTCCTTCTGCAGTTGTTGGATTTGGGAGGTTCAGAGAGTAGGGAAATAGGCTTTTGTGAGTGCTTTAGCTTAGGATTTTTAAAGCTGAAAGGCAGGTTGGAGTATTTTTGGTTTTTGATTTTTTTTTTCCAACAAAGTGAATCTATCTGAATTATATGTCTTTTTGCTGGAACGCTTTGTTTAGAAAGCTCTGAAAGTGCTCTGACCCAGAAGGTACCCTGGTCTTGGGGGAAGTTATCTTTCTTTCTAAGAAGTAAGACTCAGGGTTAAATCTGCTGCCCTCCTGGTAAGGATAGTTTTGAATTTCCTGCAATAATTATATTTTAAAAGTTGTCCAGGTTGGGAGGCACGTGGATGCCACTTCTCCAGCTATTTTCTGCATTCTGTTTCAGGATGACCATATCAGTGGGCTATTTTGGGCTTTCCCTTGACACTCCTAACTTGCATGGGAATGTCTATTTGAACTGCTTCCTCTCGGCTGTGGTTGAAGTCCCAGCATATGTGTTGGCCTGGCTGCTCCTGCAGCACCTGCCCCGACGCTATTCCATGGCCACCGCCCTGTTCCTGGGTGGCAGCGTTCTTCTCTTCGTGCAGCTGGTGCCCCCAGGTAGGTACCATACATGTCTGCAGTCTGGGATATCCATTGAGTCACTCAGTCTCTACCATACTGTCTCAGCCAATTAATAAAGAGAATAAAATTATGCCATTACAGCTCGCCTGCATATCTGTGTTCTCAGCCCACAAGTCAAGAGAAAGTGTCTCCTGGGACCAGACAGTCATCATGGCCTGGGCTTTGGGGTAGAAGGGAGAGTGACCTTGTGGGGCTGACGGTTGATTGTACTCTACCCAAGTTAATGTGTGTGTGTGTGTGTTTATTTGCAGAGTGAGGGGGAGGAAAGAGGGCCATCCCCATGTCTTTTTAACCTGGCCCCATCTTAGTCATTTATTCATTCAATAAGTAGCTGTGGAGTGTTTACTGTGGGGGAGGCACTGTGCTTGGGGCTGACGGTGCAGAAGTAAAGGAGTCGGGCAGAGCCCCAGGCCCTCCTGGCGCTCAGACTCCAGTTGAGAAGACAGACAACAAACAAGTAAATAAAATGCTTGTTATAGTACAGACTGTGTTACCTTTAATAATGACACTGAAGGACAATGGAGAGCTAGTTTATATAGAGTGGTCACAGACAGTGGCCCTAAAGAGGGGAAAGTCTAGCAGAAACAGATGAAACGATGGAGAAACCCATGAGAAAGTCTAGGAGCAGAACATTTCAGGCCGAAAAAGAGCAAAGGCCAAGACCCTGAGGAGGCAATGAGCCTGGCACACTTGGTAAGAGATGAGGAGAGGGAAAAGGGCAGGGCCAGGCCACGGCGTGGCTCTCACAGGCCAGTAGCAGGAGTTTATTTGTAAAACCATCTTGGTATCCCACAGAAGGGTAGGAGGCAGCCCTCTGAAAATTCATAAAACGGTTTATGGATCCTCATGTCCATTATGGTACCGAGAGTTGTCATGGGTTTGGGGACCTCTGGTAATCATTTGTGGGCCCCTGAGGCTGGCAACACTCTGCACAGGAAGAGCACCCACTGCAGCATGGCTGGGAGCCCAGGAATGTATGTAGAGGTTCACACCAGAGCTCAGGGAGACCCACAGGCCACTCACAGCATCTCCTCATTGGCACAGTGAGCAGGAGAGATCCGAGGATCATTCATGAGGGTCTGCTGGTCTGTGAAGTGTTGCATGGAGTGAAAGCGTGAAGTGAGTTATAATTGAACTTCCCATTCATCCACAAATCTTTAGTTAATTCCACAGTGCCTGCAGCATGAGGTTCTGGGGTGCCAGCTGCCCCCTCTGACACACATGTCTTTAATGACTTTTGGACTGGAGAGCAGGTTTCTCTGGGTTATTGAGGGGCTCGCTCACTCTGGTGGTCTTTAGGCTGAGGAGAAGAGCATGTCCTCACACAGCTGCAGGTCCCAGCCTCCTCTCGGTAATCAACTTGGAGGGACATAAGCCCCTTATCCCACAATAGGAAGTTATAGAAACTTTCCTCCCCCACCCTTCCCAGGGAGAAAGTATGTCTGTTTCAGGCAAAAAACTAGTAGCAGTGTGCCTTGGGTTGGTGCCTTCTCCTACTTTCTTCCCTTTGCTCTTCAGACTTGTATTATTTGGCTACCATCCTGGTGATGGTGGGTAAGTTTGGAGTCACTGCTGCCTTCTCCATGGTCTACGTGTACACAGCCGAGCTGTACCCCACAGTGGTCAGGAACATGGGCGTGGGAGTCAGCTCCACGGCATCCCGCCTGGGCAGCATCCTGTCTCCCTACTTCATTTACCTTGGTAAGTCCCGTGGGTCGAGCGCACACAGGAGGGATGGGGTGGAAGCACTGATTGGCTTTAATGCGACCTGGGGATGGCTTGTTAACAGGAAAGCAAACACTCAGCAAATGGGATCCATCCAATACTGGATCTATGCCTGGAGAAGGTTCCTGTCTGGGTGTACTGTGGTGGAAGCGCTCATGTGGAAAACAACCTATAGACAGCTAGAAATTGATGACAGTTGAGGGTTTTTGTATCTGTTTTAGCCTTCCCAGGCCTTCCATCAGAGAAGGTAATTCCCCTATCCTAAGAAATTGCAGTGTCGTTTAGGGAGCCAGTGTACTAATTGGGGAAATTTCTTCTTGGAATCATAGTTTATAAGGAACAGGAAGGGAAAGATGTCTATTCTAGAGGTCTGATGAACCGAGAATTTCTGTAACTTGAAGCACTTAACACAGCAGTTTTACACTGTGCAAAGATCTGCCTCGTACCATTTTATGTAATAGGGCCCCAGTTTTATCTTTCTCAGAGTTATTTCCTCATGGCAGCTGCTGTCCCCCTGCACATGCCTAGCTGGCACATCTCTGGGGACGGGTGGCACCCACCTTGGGAGTACTCAGAGTGCTTTGTGAACACGCTACATAGACCTGACAAGCAGAAACACCTTCTGATCTGGCCTGGAGACAAATCGAGTGGGTTGTGACACATCTGGAGAGGTGGAGGAGTTATTCCTATCCCTGGACACATACCTTGAGTTCCTTGGAATCCCAGCATTAGGAAATAGGGTGTTTTGTGGGTTTTTTTAATTAATTAATTTTTGGCTGCATTGGGTTTTTTTAAATTAATTTGTTGATTAACTTATTTATTTTTGGCTAGAAAATAGGAATAGAGGGACTTCCCTGGTGGTCCACTGCTCCCAGTGCAGGGGGCACAGGTTCGATCCCTGGTCGGGGAACTAAGATCCCACATGGCACACAGCACGGCCAATAAAAAGGAAATAGGAATAGGAATGGCCCAGGCCCATCCTCCCAGGCTGCACCCATCCCCTGCACCGAGGTGTTGCTGCTCGGTGCCAACTCTGGGTTCTGTGACCTGCCTAGGTGCAAGATTCCAATATGGCAGCTCAGACTGGGAGATGCTGAGGCTGAGAAGGCAGGTGATCCCTGTTAGAGTCCTGGGGACACAAAGGGAGGGAGAGAGACCATGTCAAACTGCACTCCCGGCTTGGGGCTCTGTCTGCTTTGCCACAGGTGCTTACGACCGCTTCCTGCCCTACATTCTCATGGGGAGTCTGACCATCCTGACAGCCATCCTCACCTTGTTCCTCCCAGAGAGCTTCGGCACCCCACTCCCAGACACCATTGACCAGATGCTAAGGGTCAAAGGGTAAGGGGGCCTCCTTCTTCACAAAGTTAATGCACTGGGTCTGGGCCTGGCAGAGAGTTCCCCACGAACTCAGAAACGCCATGGACTAGTTTAGCCATAATAGGATCAGACATGGCCGGGTACTTACAGCCTGTTCTCTCTGGCCAGACCCAGACCACTGGGTCACCATGAACATCTCGACAGCAGTAGCAACTCGGATAGTACAGAGACAAGAAGAAACCTTTCAGAATCTGCTGTATGATATTTTCCCTTTAGTGAGATAACCTCAGCTCTGGGGCATTTTTTCTTTGTTTTGAGACTGGTAGGCATCTTTTTAAGATTTGTTTCTAACATTTGTTTGGCTTGTTCTTCTAGAATAAAATACAGGCAAACTCCAAGCCACACAAGGATGTTAAAAGATGGTGAAGAAAGCCCCACAGTCCTTAAAAACACAGGCTTCTAACACAACCTCCAGTGAGAAGGTAAAGAGGAAAGACCATCTTGTCAGAAGTGGCTTGTGCAGACACTGAGTCCTTCAGTGGCAAAGGTCTTTGCTGTTCATTCTGCGGACGCTGTGTCTGCCTTGCTCACGGATGGATACCCAGACTCAGCTGCATATGGTCCTAGAGCACCACCTTCCCTCCAGGGACACCATGGCTACTGACGGACAACTTTGGGTAAATCCTAACTATTACAGTGATGGACTTGGCACTTCCTAAGACGTTAACTACTCATTAGAACCAGTAGGATTTGGAAGAATATGAATTAAAACTTTACATTTTAATTTCAGACTGCCTGAAAAGGCCCCTGATAGAACTGGGGGTCTAGTTCTCCACCTCCTCACCCTGCCAAAAAATCCTTTCCCTGTTTCCCACTAATGGTGCACTTTAGAGGAAAAGAAATAATTTCACAGGGAGTCTGATTTCTCATACTTTCTCAGTTACAAAGGATATTAAATGGGATTGTTGCTTCCCCAGGGCAGGAGAGCACAAGTCTGGGGAAACCTAGAGGTATTTCATATGGAGAGGACTCAGCAGATACAGAACAGAGACAAGTGCATTAACTTATGAGCTCTTGGACCACTCAGAGTGACTACTGGGTAGACTTGTTTACATCTGGTCAAAGCACTGGTCTTGTGCAGGCCCATAAGAGATTCATCACTGAATCTACTATTCTTGTTTTCCACTACTACGTGAATCAAGTCTCCTAGCTACTATGGTTTCTGATGTATGGTTTGAAGGAAGTATATCAATGAGAAAGAGAGACGAGCGAACTTGTCTCTTCTCCCAAAACTATAATATGGATTTTGATTGTGTTTTGCTTGTTGTTTGTTATTATGTCTTTTTTTCTCCTTAAGTTATTTGCACTTCAGAATAGACTTAGGAAAGGCTGGTTCCTTAGCCTCCTGGTTTGTGTCTTTTGTTTGTTTCAACCCAGAATCACTCTGGCAATGGTCCACAGTTGCCACTTATGCAAGGCCTCACCAGCCTTAGCTACTAGCACTTTTCTGGGTGCCAAAAATGACATCATTGTGTGTGTTCCTTTCATGAAACTCAATCATGGAAACAAATTACAAAGAAGAAAATTAAGTCGTGTTCACAGTCTTTCAGAGTTGCTCACTTCAGTGGTGTAACATTGGGAGATATTTTGTGTTCAGCGTAAAATTGTCTTCCCTTTTCTGATTATGCTACCATGGTACTTCTAAAGCATATGCTTCACCTGGTTAAAAACAAAAAAGTATTTTTGTGAAAGCTACTGAAGTGCCTTGGGAAATGAAGATGTTTTAATAAATTAAATGATTTTTTAAAATAATAACAACTGCCCACAACTTTTATTTCCACAGTTTGGTGAGCCATGCCACACCACCATATCACTTTTCTCTATATTAGCTTGGGCTAATTCTAACAGTGGTTTATGATTAGTCTCTAAAGCTAAACTTTAATCCCCATGTACTAGAGACCTTCACTCTATTGACTATGGACTGAGGCAGCATTCTTGCACAAGTGTCTTAGCCTGGGTTCCTCAGAAAGCAGAGCCTGAGGCCAGTGCTTCTGCGCAGGTAGGTAATTTATTTGGGAATAAGATTCTAAGAAGCAGAAGTAAAGGATAGGGGGAGGAAACAGGGAAGGAGGGAGACCCAATACCAGGATGCATTATCAGGATGGCCAGCACCAAGGGCACTGTTCCATCCAGCCAGGATTTCTCAGGAGCCTTATGAAATGTATCTCAAAACCGTCTGCACTATGATGAAAGGGGAAAGCATTTACATATTGGCCTTCATTCCCCATTCGTCAAAGGCAGCCCCACAGGTGTCAATTCCCACAGTTCCAGGTTGCACATGGATGAGTCCCAAACAGGTTCTGTCCCCTGGATAGAAAGCAAGAAGTAATGTACTGCAGGCCTGAGGTGAAGCACTGTCAGGCTGCACTTCAGTGAAGCTGGTCAGAGTGTGTGAACTGGTTGCTGCAACAGTGACTTGGAGTAAGCGGTGGGGCTGAGGGGACTGGGGATTGGACGTGGTGCACAAGGTATATATATAATGTGTCACAGGGAGATCTGAGCTAGAATGTGTACAGACATGGGTAAAAAGCTCCAGGGTTGGATAGATAACTCAAAAAACGTGTAGCATAACAAAACGAGCAGCATCAAACTCAGGTGGGGAGGGAAGGAAGCTTGGTTTCTGTAACAGCGTTAACTTCTCTACTCTCCTCACACCCGGTTCTGTGCAGGGTTCCTGATTAACTGACATCACAGTGCCTCCAGAATATAATTACGGTCCTTCCTGCTCTTTCTCCTGTTGCACAAATGAGCAGTTCTGAGTTTTCTCTCTTATTCTCAATGTCACTGATCAGTCATTTGTGACCTTTTGGGCGCAAAAATCATAACTACCTGAATGCTTCAATCTCTTCCAGTGGCAGGGCAATAGCCCAAGTCCCTGCTCCCGGGCTGAACCAAGTATCCGAAAACTCCAAGGCCTCTGTGCAGGCCTGCTGGACTCTTGTGTGACTTGTTTCCATCAGTCATGATTTTGGGAAACTGACCAGATTATCCTGCCCAGGGATCTCCTCTCAAGGAACCCAGAGGGATGTTTGGTGCGTGGTAAGGTGCTCAGTTAATGCCCATAAGAATTAGAAACCAGGATACCCACAGAAATGCAAAGGACAAAGCAAAGGCAGTGGAGGAACAATTCAGATTTTAAAAATAATAAAAAGTCTTCTACCACAGATCAAAGTGCAAACAGGAGTGTACCCCATAATCTTTTCCTATTCTTGGCAACTAGTTCCTGCCTCCCAGACCTCCCTGGAACACTATCCTGAATTCCAGAAGGGCTGGTGTTTGCCAAAGAGAATTAGTCTGCTTAACACCTAGAATAAGTGATGATGAATGCCTTGGGCAGAGGGCCATGTTCCCTGTCAGGTAGTAAATATCACAACAAATCTTTCCCCTAGGTGTTTGTCATTTAACTGATTTTCTTAAAGGGCTTTTTAAGGTAACAGAAAGAGGCTTGATGCAATTCAACATTAACAATACCTTATGTTGTGTGCCATTGCTATAAAAGCACTTTGGAAAAATACATCTATATTTTCATTTGATCCTCATAAAAGTCTTATGAGATTGAGAAAGGATGCCCAGGATGACAAATCAGAGGTTTCTCAGCAGAAATCATGTCTTCCTGGAGTCTCAGGCAGACCCACCCCAGAAGGTCTCACCTTGGGAAGAAGGGGCCTCATCTCAAGGACAGGTGTGCAAGAGGCTTCCAGAGACACTGGGACATCATCTCTCTGCTGGGCCAGCCGGAAGGCAACAGCCAGGCACCAGACTGACTCTTTTAACCCCAGAAGTCTCACATAAGAAACTCTTCTCATGGATGTGTAGGGGAGGTGTGGACATACACTCTATACATCAAGGAGAGTTTGCTAAATGCATGCAGCGGTATCAGTATTTCACAGGGCTAGTCTACTGAAACTTCAGAACTATTGTATTCATAATCATGTAACCTTTGATTATGAACGAAATAGTTCTGAAAACAACAAATGTCATCATAGAATTGCCCTCCCCTAGACCAAACAAAATGAGCATAAAAAAGTAAAAACCTATGAATATTTTTCACCAAAATTAACCAAACAAGAAAGCAGCATAACTTAAAACAATACACTTTAAAAGTCGATGGAAGGAAAGAAACGGAAGATTCTAACATTGCTCCGCAGCTCTTTAGCCATACTGGAAAGGCATCAACATCTGAAACAGTCTCTCTCCTTACTCCCATATCTGGCAAACAGCAGACAGGGTGAAGGTCTCTATTTATTTCCCTGTTCAAAGATTTTTGGCAACTACTGTAGAGAACAAATGGATGAAACAGAGAAAATGGACAACGAGGCTGATTACTCTGAAAGAATTGAGACCTGCTCTATGAGAAATGCTAAAGGGAGTCCTTCAGGCTGAAATGAAAGGACAACAGCAGGACTTTCCTGGTGGCGCAGTGGTTAAGAATCCGTCTGCCAATGCAGGGGACACGGGTTCGAGCCCTGGTCTGGGAATATCCCATATGCCACGGAGCATGCTCTGTGTTCCACAACTACTGAGCCTGCATGCCACAACTACTGAAGCCCGTGTGCCTAGAGCCCATGCTCCACAACAAGAGAAGCCACCACAATGAAAAGCCCACGCACTGCAATGAAAAGTAGCCCGTGCTCACCACAACTAGAGAAAGTCCATGCGCAGCAACAAAGACCCAATGCAGCCAAAAATAAAAATAAATAAAATAAAATAAATTTATTTTAAAAAAAGGACAAGAGCAATGCAAATCCACATGAAGGAATAAAGAACATGGAAAAAGGGAACTACCTAATAAATATAAAAGACAGTATTAATAAGAGTGAGGAAATGAATACCAATCTTACAGAAAAAAGGATTATAAAAGAATACTATAAACAACTGTATGCAAACAAATTAGATAACCTAGATGAACTGAACAAATTCCTAGAAACACAAATTATCAAAATCATCTCAAGAAGAAATAAAATCTGAACAGACTTAAAGAGATTGAATTAATAAACAAAACCTCCCAACAAAGAAACGCCCAGAATCAGATGGCTTCACTGGTGAATTCTACCAAATATTTAAAGAAGAATTAACACCAATCCTTCTCAACTTCTTCCCCAGAATAGAAGAGGAGAAGACACTTCCTAACTCATTCTATGAGGCCAGCATTTCCCTGAGACCAAATCCAGACAAAGACATCAAAGGAAAAGAAATCTATAGATCTAATCCCTTATGAACATAGATGTAAAATATTCAACAAAATACTAGCAAGCCAAATCCAGCAGTATAATAAGAGAATTACATACTGTGACCAAGTGGGATTTATCCCAGGAATACAAGGGAAGTTCAATGTATAAACATTAATCAATGTAATACAACACATTAATAGAATGAAGGTTTTAAAAAATGATCATATAAATTAATGCAGAGAATCATTTGATAGGGAATTCCCTGGTGGTCCCGTGGTTAGGGTTCCATGCTTCCACTGCAGGGGGCACGGGTTTGATCCCTGGTCAGGGAACTAAGATCCTGCAAGCCACGCAGTGCGGCCAAAAATAAAAATCATTTGACAATATCCAACACCTTTTCTTGATAAAAACAAAACACTCAACAGACTAGAAATACAAGGGGAACTCCCTCGACATGACAGATGGCATCTATGAAAACCTCATAGCTAATGTTATACTCACTGGTGAAACTGAAAGCTCATCCCCTAAGATCAGTAATACAACAAGGATGTTCATCAACAGAAGGATGGCCACTTCTGTTCAACACTGTACTGGGAGTTCTGACCATAATAATTAAGCAAGAAGAAGAAATAAAATGTAGTCAAATTGTGAAGAATAAAATAAAGCTACAGTAATCAAAACACTGCGGTACTTGCAGAAAGACAGACATATAGATCAATGAAATAGAATAGAGAGCCCAGAAATAAACCTTCACATACATAGTCAAATGATTTTTTTAAAAAAATGCCAAGATCGGGCTTCCCTGGTGGCGCAGTGGTTGAGAGTCCGCCTGCCAATGCAGGGGACACGGGTTTGTGCCCCAGTCCGGGAAGATCCCACATGCCGCGGAGCGGCTGGGCCCGTGAGCCATGGCTGCTGAGCCTGCGCATCCGGAGCCTGTGCTCCACAATGGGAGAGGCCACAACAGTGAGAGGCCCGCGTACCACAAAAAAAATAAAAAAAATTTTAAAATGCCAAGACCATTTAAAGGGGAAAGGACAGTCTTTTCAACAATGCTGCTTGGAAAACTGGATGTCCACATGCAAAAGAATGAAGTTGGACTCTTACCTTTTACACCATATGCAAAAATTAACTCAAAGATGGATTAAAAAAAAAAAAAAGCTAAACATAAGAGCTAAAACCCTAAGACTTTTTCGAAGAAAACAGGGGGAATTTCCATGACACTGGATTTAGAAATGATTTCTTGGATATGGCACAGGCAACAAAAGAAAAAAATAGATAAATTGGACTTCATCAAAATTAAAAACTTTTGTTTATATCAATTACATCTCAATAAAGCTGGGGGAAAAAGTTTTGTGCATCAAAGAACATTACCAAGAGATGAAAAGGCAACCTATAGAATGGGAGAAAATGTTTGCAAATCATATTTCCAATAATGGGTTAATATCCAAAATATATAAGGAACTCCTACAACTCAACAATTAAAAAAAGTTTTTTTTAACGGGCAGAGGACTTGAGGAGACATTTCTTCAAATAAGATATACAAATGGCCAATAAGCACATGAAAAGATGTGCTAATCATTAGGGAAATGCAAATCAAACCACAAATAAGATACCATTTCACACCCAGTAGGATGACTGTTATTAAAAACAAAACAAAACAGAAAATAATAAGTATTGGTGAAGATGAGGGGAAATTGGAACCCTTGCGCATTGCTAGTGGGAATATAAAGCAGTGCAACTGCTATGGAAAACAGCATGGCCTTTCCTCAGAAAAACCAAACACAGAATTACCACATGATCCAGCAATTCTAGTTCTAGGTATACACCCAAAGAAAATGAAAGCATAGACTTAAACATATTTGTACACCTATGTTTACAGCAGCATTATTTACAATAGACAAAAGGTGGAAACAACCCCAAGTGTCCATCAACAGATGCGTGGATAAACAAACTGTGGTATATATACACACAATGGAATACTATTCAGCCTTAAAAAGGAATGGAGTTCTGAGACATGCTATAGCATGGATGAGCCTTGAAAACATTGTTAAGTGAAATAAACCAGACACAAAAGGACAAATATTGTATGATACCATTTATATGAGATACCTAGAATAGTCAAATTAACAGAGACAGAAGATAGAATAATGGTTACTGGGGGCTAAGGGGGAAGAGTTAATGGGTAAATAGTTTCAGCTTGAGATGATAAAAAAAAACTCTGGAGATGGATGGTGGTATTGACTGCACAACAATTTGAATGTACTTAATGCCATTGAATTGTACACTTAAAATGGTTAAAATGGGACTTCTCTGGTGGCATGGTGGATAAGACTCCACACTCTCAATGAGGGGGCCCAGGTTCCATCTCTGGTCAGGGAACTAGATCCCACATGCATGCCACAACTAAGGAGCCCACGTGCCACAACTAAGACCCACTGCAACTAAATAAATAAATAATTTTTAAAAAGCTTAAAATGATAAATTTTACGTTACATATATTGTACCATAATAATTTTTTTAAAAGAATTGTTCAAGTATAATGGAAATAAACATTCTTCAATATTAAATTCAAGCAATAAGGTACCCATGAATCCTTTTTGAAAGAAATTATTTAAAAATTAAAGCCAGCCCATTATTAAATGAATCCATTCACAACCCATATAACAAAGAGCTAATTTACCTAGCATAAAAAGATCTACTACAAATAAATAAGAAATCAACAACCCCAATGGAAAATTGGGCAAGAAACATAAATAATACACAGGTATTGAAGCACAGATGACTTTTAAACATATGAGAAGATTCTATACCTCTCTCCTAATAAGAGAAATACAAATGAAAACTATACTGAGATATCATTTTTCACCTGTCCATCCATCCTCCTCTCTGTACAAATGCAAAGAAAAATGTATCTAATGATATTTTCCTAATATTAGTAGTAATAATTTTTAGATAGTAGGATCTGGGGAGCTTTTAAAAACATCTATTGTTGTATTTGCTATAGTGTTTATATTCCTTATAAAGAGTATGTACACATTTTTAAGTAGCTTTAGTTAAAAAATAAAACTGGAGAGCTCCCCTGGTGGCGCAGTGGTTGGGAGTCCACCTGCCGATGCAGGGGACACGGGTTCATGCCCCGGTCCGGGGGGATCCCACATGCCGTGGAGCAGCTGGGCCCGTGGGCCGTGGCTACTGGGCCTGCGTGTCCAGAGCCTGTGCTCTGCAGCGGGAGAGGCCACAGCAGTGAGAGGCCCGCGTACCACAAGAAAAACAAAAAACATAACAAAAAAATAATAAAACTGGAGGTAAATATGCAAGATGAGGACAAAGATGAATTATTTTCTTCTGTGTAATTTTGAGTATTTTTTTTTAGACTCCTCCAACCCCCTCCCAAACTTTCACATATTTTAATGTATTTCAACTCCTGATGTGACACACTTCCAGTTTTATATTTCTTTTTGACATTCCTGCCTTCATACATACATCGTCCTCCTTCATCTCTGATTATCCTAATTCTATCCCTGTTCAAGGTTCACCTCAAAGCACATCCTCTTGGGAGGCACTATAGCTTATTGGCTAAGTGTCCACACCTGGAGCAGATATGTGGTCCCTGAGGTCCAAAAGTAGGCTTCTCCACTTACTAGTTCTATAAGTTTGAGCAACTTACTTAACCATTCTGAGACTCAGTTTCCTCATCTGTAGAATAGATGATCGATCTAATTAGGTTTTTATAAGGATTCAACTGGATCATGCATGTAAAGTACACAGCAGAACTAAATTTGTGTTGAAAATAATATTGCTATTCCTCCTGACCCCCCCCCCAATGTAATTATTGACTCTACAAATAATTAATCTTTATTTTCTGTTTGGTTTCATGAGGGGAATTATAACTACCTTTGGGAGGAAAGACAAGTCTTCTACCCATAAAGTACTTAAGTAGTACATTCACTTTACATTTGGTAGTTTTTCTTTTTGTTCAACAGATATTTTTACTCATTCATCCCTTAATGAGAGGCAGACCCCTCAGGAAAATATAATTCATGATGCCCACACCGACTTCTTTTTCTTTTTAGTCCAAGCAGATTAATGGTACCTGGGCTTCTCGAAAGCTTTGGTAACAAAACATGTAAACTCACTGTCAGCCTCCAGCCTTCACAGTGAGATGGGTTTGGGCTGTCTGGTGTCTGGGATTAGTGAAGGAAATGTTTGACCTATGAGAAAGCTCAGTAGTAGTCATGATCTGTGTTCAAGCCTGTTTCAATGGGATAAGCCAATGTTGGACCAGAAGAGCTCTGCCCTCTCACAGGTGATTCACTCAAACAGCAAGTCTCCACAGCAAGGTCATCCTATGCCACCCAGCTCTCCAGAGGCACCTTGCTCAGGGAGAAAGATGTCAGAACAAGAGTGCCTTTTGGTGTGCTAACTTCTTTTCCGTACAGAATGACAGAGATTTCCATCTGTATTGCCAAATATATGTCTTTCCCTTTGGGAACACTTATAAAAGGCTAGTTCTTTTCCCCAGAGAACCAGGGACACCCAAAGCAAAATTATTTACCTTTGATTGTTCAAGAACAATTGCTCACCCCTTTCTTTCTTTCTTTCTTTCTTTCTTTTTTTTTTTTTGTGGTACGCGGGCTTCTCACTGCTGCGGCCTCTCCCGTTGTGGAGCACAGGCTCCGGACGCGCAGGCTCAGTGGCCACGGCTCCTGGGCCCAGTCGCTCCGCGTCACTGGGTGGGATCTTCCCGGACCGTGGCATGAACCCATGTGCCCTGCATCGGCAGGCGGACTCTCAACCACTGAGCCACCAGGGAAGCCCTCCCTTTCTATTTTTTGACTTTTGCCTCCTCCTCAAGAAAGTTAAGAGATATTTTTGCTATTGGCAGGTCGTATTTTTCTAGAGGCAAACAGTTATAGTATTGAGTTCTAAAGTGAGGTTTGAAGGTTATCCATGGAACAAGCGTTTTATAAAGACACTAGCTCACGCAGAGGACATAGCTGATAGTTTAATAGTAAAGCAGAACATATCTTATGAATGGGAAAGTGGATACAGAGGTCCCCTGCCCACCTGACACCTCACCCAACATGGGCAGAACAGAACCCCTACAAAACTTGGTCCTTTTCAAGATTCTCCAACTCAGTGAAGGACATCATTGTGTCAGTTTGAGTCCTCCTAGAGCAGACAGCAAGATGGTATTAAATGTGTGAGTTTAATGGGAAAAATGTTCATGAAGTGTAAAGAGGAGAGGGAGCAAGAGAAGGCAGAGAGAGACTCAAACCACGATGCAGGTATGTCCCCTGTGAAAGGGGAGAGGGAAGGAAGGAGGATTAGGTAGGAAGATCCTCAGACTGCAGAGCTCTGAGAAAGTGCTGGCCACACTGATGGGAAGCCCCAGAATACAGATTTCCTGTTGGAGGAGTCCCACCTTGGGCAGAAATGGCCTGGCTCTTGTACCCACACTGTGATCATTCATTGACTGGGAGCAGCCAGAACGTTGAGGCCTTGTGTAAATACTGCAGTGGATCTGAAGGTGCAGTGGCTGGAGGCTCTCAGCTAACTATATTCATCGTAGAAGGGTCTCTTGAAGAGACATCTGAGTACCTACATTCCTGCCACAATCATTCATTCAATTACACAACCTGGGAGTCATGCTTGGTACCTCCTTTTCCGTTATCTCTAAGACCCAATCCATTGCTAAGTTCCTGACCATTTTACCTCCTAAACAGCTCTCACATCTGTCCATTTCTCTCTGTCTCCCCTACCACTACCACCGTCATCTTGCTCCCAACAGGTGACCATCTTTCAATCCATTCACCACACAGCAGACAAAGCAGTCATTTCAAAACACAAGTCAGATGCTACAACCCCTTGCTTAAACAACATAGTGCTCATGGGATAAAGACCTAAGTCCTGAGCATGACCTTTAAGGCCCTACCTGTTATGGCTTTGCCTTACTCTATAGCCTCCTGTGGACTTGGGTTCTTCTTATGGCTCAACTGACCCTTTGAGTTTCAGATAGACAATGGTTCAGATCCAGTCTTCTTCCAGTTCCCCAAATGTTCCAAGTTCTTTCCTGCCTCAGGACCTTTGCACATGCTGTTTCCTCCACTAATTATCTCTTCTCCAACCCCATGCCCCTTTACCCAGTTAACTAATCCTCATTCCTTAGCTCCCAGTTCAAACAACCCTTCTTCTGAGAAGCCTTCTAGGACCCCGCCCCCCCACCCCTCCAGGGAGGTTCAAATCCTTCTCATAGAATGAAATGTCCTTTGTAACATTTAGGATGGTATTCTATAATTGACTGATTATTTGGTCGTCTGACTACATCACTAAAGTGTGTTTCCTGAGGGCAGAGACTGTGTCTATTTTCACTCATTATTGAATCCCCAGGATTAGCAGAGCGGCTGCATTTTGCAGTTGCCACAAAATACTTGTTGAATGAATGAAGTATCTAAAAGAGTTTTTTTATTTTTTTCCTTTTTATTTGAATCACACCAGGTGTTTTCTTTTCTAACCATTTCTTTCCATTTATACTGTTCTCTAGCTGTGTTGCCTGATCTCCTCCACCCCAGCCCCATCCCCACTCTCTGCCCATGATAAAGTTTTTGAGTGCTGGCCTTGGACTTGGATTTTCAGGTCTTCATTGATGAGCACTACAGGCCTGGATAAAGTGCTTGCTGCAGAACTTGCTATTGCATAAGATTGTATTCTAGATTTAGAAGGTCAGGGAGGGTAAGAAAGAAAAGAAAGTGAGTTGCCCTCAAAGAATTGGGATACAAAATCAAGTCAATCAGAGCAAAGATATGCTTCCATAAAGAGAAATAAGGACTCCAGGACTTACAAGGCCTAACAGTACTGTTATTCAGTAAGGCCTTATTTTATCTAAAAAAGAAATGTGTCCATCTGAGAAGGAGCAACCCATGTAGCATAATAAAAAAGATGGGAGTGTTGATCAGGCACCATCCCGAGGAGAAGGGCCAGCCAGGCCAGCAGGAATGAGTGCCCAGTCCCCCCAGCAGGTCATCTGACCTTTGCTGTGGAAGAAGACGCAGCAGGCTACCCAAGCCTGAGATCATTAAACATTTAAGGCAGATAATTCACTCTTCCGATTCTATTTCAAGCTCGCCAAGCCACTTTCTGAAAATTAGGCTCCAAACTGCACAGTTCAAAATGCACAGAACAGAGTGCATTCATCAGACAAACTCTAGAGTCTGGTGTTCTGGGCGGTTTTGCTTCTAACAGGAATAGTTAAGCTCCAGGTTTTGGAATCAGCCTTTATTTGAACCCTGACTCTACCACTTATATACATATTAACTGTGTGACCTTGGGGATTTCCTTCATTTTTTCCCCCAACTGAAAAAAGATGGCAAGGCACTACAGGACTGTAGAGAGAATTAAATGAGACAATGTATGTAATGCACTTAACATAGATTCTAGCAAATAGTTAATGAAATCAATAAGTTTGCATCCTGATTTTACACTTCGCTGATTTTTAGTCAATGCTGGAACACTGAAAGATGAAATGTTTGACCCCACAAGGTTGAAGACCAAATCTAGACCTTGGGAAATCACCAAGACTCCAGGCTAGCCATCACCTCTTGGCACCTCTCTGTTCCCATGTGTAACATCTATAAAAGGCAACCAGGATTTGGCTTTATCTTCTTGTGACTTTTTTTTCTCTCTTTCTGCCCCTCTTCTCCCAGACATACTTTTTTTTTTTGCGGTATGCGGGCCTCTCACTGTTGTGGCCTCTCCCGTTGCAGAGCACAGGCTCTGGACACGCAGGCTCAGCGGCCATGGCTCACGGGCCCAGCTGCTACGCGGCATGTGGGATCTTCCCGGACCAGGGCATGAACCCGTGTCCCCTGCATCGGCAGGCGGACTCTCAACCACTGTGCCACCAGGGAAGACCCCCAGACATACTTTTGATGTAACTTTAGCTCTACTTGCTCTCACGGAGTCAAGAATTATTGTCCTATAACAAGGAAGAGGCTCCAAGGCTTGCCTTGATGATTTTTTTTTTTTTTTTTCCTTTTTGCTTCATACCACAGACCAAAAGCATCATCTTCTGGAGGGGAAAACGTGTTTTTCTAAGGTCATCCTTTGGCCTGCCCTACTGCCCCACCTGCTCTTGAGGGAAACACTGCAAGGACACATGAAAAGCCACAACATCAGTCACAGATCAAGGCCTCCATCACACAGGGAATGTGCCCAAATTACAAACAGGCAAACCAAAGTGACTGGCAGATTAAGCAGTTTGTTTTGTTTTTCTGTTCCAGTTATCACACTGCTCTATGACAAAAAATAACAAAGAAACACATGGCAAATTGTTTTTTGGGTACGGAGTCTTGACAGTGTTTTTCGGTTTCTACAGAAGTGCTTACAAAAGTATTTTTCAGCTGTCAGTGGCTGATGCTGGACAGAGCTGTAGAGACTTCTGTCAAACTTTGTTAGCAGTGGCATAATTATAGGGGTTAATTGTCAGGCTAAGTGTGAGGTGCCTTCCAAAAAGACTGCAGTGCCCTCCCCATCCCCCCCTCCAGTTCTTCTAAGTGAAGATAACACAGTTCGAACTTTGAAAACTATCCTTTTATCAACTGACTATTAGACAATGTCTATCAAGCATCCAGAAAAACAATGATTTGGTCGCTGCCCTCAAAGAACCCACCTACAGCCAATAGAAAATACCAAATATTTTCTCCCTTATATCGTTTCATTTAATTCCCACAACCCTGAGGTAGGTATGGTTATTATCCCCATCCTACAGGAGAAGAAACTAAAGCTAAGGGAGTAAATATTTCGCTCCAAATCACACAGCCAACAAGTGCCAGAGTCAGGGCTTTAACCTGGAATCTCTAAATCCTCGGGTATTGATAGGCACCACTCAGACCAGGATTCCAAACCTTAAACTTGCTGTTCCAGTTTTTCTTATCAAACGAAGCGCCCCTCATTTCACCGACATCACTGACTTTTAGTTCCCCGCTGACCCAGGATGAAGAGCCTGGTACCTCGTGGTCAGGAACGGGCTGTCGGCGGTGCCTGTGCCCCCAGCGGGGCAGAGGGACCAGTGCGCATGCCTGGGCTGGGGAGCGCCGGACCCCCGGGGTCGGCGAACGAAACCTGCAGCACCTCCCACCGGGACCCCTCAGAGGCTTGCCCCCGAACGCCCAGGCCAGCACCCGCCCGCTCAGGCCAGAAACCCACGAAGCGCCGCCGGCAGTCAGATCCCGGGCCCGCCTCCAGCTGCGAGGCCCCGGCGGGCGCTAAATGAAGGGCAGATGAGAAAGCAGCCCGGGGGGATTGAGGCGCCGTGGGCCGCGTAGCCGGGCGAGGGCGCAATGCGCGGCCGCGACGTGCGCAACGGGCTGACTAGCGGTGTCTCGGGTGGACGTGGCTCCAGCCGAACGCCGCCCGGACGGCCGCGTGCAGACCCGAGGCCCGGGCCCCCGCCTCTGGCTGACGGCCCCGCGCTCCGCGTTCACCGCGCGCTCGGGCTCAAGCCCGCCTCTCGGCCGCTTTCACTTTCGCTTTCGCTTTCCTGCCGACAGTGTTGAGGAAAATGAAAGTGGCGGTGTCCAACAGCCGGCGTATCAGCCGTCGGGGCGAGGGGCGCAGGGTACGGGCGGTGGGCCTGGGGCTAGCGAGCTGAGACCACAGCCCGCGCCCGGCGAGGTAAGCGCAGCCCTTTCGTGGTCGCCTCGCGGGCTCCTCCTTGCGGACCGCGCGGGCGGGACGCCAGGCGGAGGTTGGGCGAGGGCCGGCCTGGCCGGGGGTTCCTGCGGCGGGGCTAGGAGGGCCTGAGATGCGGTACCGCTGGGCTCTTGTGGCTCTGATCCTCCAGGCAGGGCTGGAAGCCCAGGGCGGGGTGGCGGGGGGCTTGGACAAACGCGCCAAGGATCTGGCTGCGTGGGGTCGAGGTGGGGCGGGGGCTAGCCAGGCCACCGCTCCTATCACACGTTTTCTTTTTGTAGAAGGCCGACACCCACCCCACCCCACGCCTCCACCGAGTTTCTGTAAAAATCAAAGTGGAAGGATGTATGTAAAATGCTGAGCAGAATGTCTCACCTGAGCCCAGCAGGGAGGAATTCATAATTTACGCCTTCTTATCTCTATCAAACTCCTCTGCTTGGGCACGCAGCCCCATACCTGGCTTGTTTGGCTACGTTTTTCAGATCTGGTGTACTTGGGCGCACCTGGGGTGCCTTTCAGGTGTTCCCTGAGCTGGCAAGCTTGCAGCTCATCTCCCTTGGTCGTAGGCATGGAGAGTAACTAGGCCAGGATGCCGCTCCCTCCCCAAGGCTCTGCCCAGGTGAAAACAGGGGCTGACTCTGCAGGGGCCCCAACCCCAGGGCTGGCAGAAATGGTCAGGGGTGGATGCACTCGGGGACTCAGTCCATCCCAAACAGGACACTTTCTGTCCACTCTGTCCACCAGCAGAAGGGTGAAAGATGAATGCCCAGGTCTTTGCCCTTGGTCATGCCAGCTCAAAATTGGGCTCCACCTCAAGGCTATGGAGACAGCCGCTGCCCTTGGGTGTCCCCCATTCCCTGGCAAGAGAAAATATATATGCAAGGTGCCCACAAGACCAGTTGTGTAGATGGGAAAAGACCCTAAGTGTTAGGAGTAAAGTGACTAAATCTGCAGACACTTGACTTACTTTGGAGTGATGATGGTTTTTGTAGGCAATACTAAGAGCACCCGCCTTTTACTTAACTTTTGTCTCAGCCTAATCACATGGATCTGATCATAAGACCCATTACTGAAAGAACACTTGAATAACCTTAACTTTGAAAACAGCCTTGACAAAAGATCAAGGTCCTAATTTTTAAAACATGGAGTTTCCCCTCTGTACACCCCTTCAGGGTGGTGGTGAGCATTTATTGCTTTTAGAAAATACCACCTTTATCATGAGCCAGAAAATCGGATTCTTTGATTTTGTGATGTACTTTCAATGAGCTATTCCTTTTCTTTAGAATTCGTTAATGTCTCTTCTCTCTCCTATTAACTAAATTTAAGCTGAAATGCATGGTTCTCTCCCTTTCCTCTCTTCTGTCTGTGGGTGGAGAGGGAGAGGTTTGTAGTCGACACCATCCACAGCATTTTCACCACCCCAGGTTCTTGCTTCCATGTTCCTGAAAACCGAATGAATCCGCTAAAGACCGTGCAAGCCTCCCTACTACCTTCTTTTCTCGTGGCTTTATTATTCATTGGTTTAGCCACCAGCACGTGATGTACTTTATTACATTTTTCACAAGAAAATGATGCATGGAATTTTATTTTCCTTAGGATCTCAGGCCTTCAAAATTGAATTGCTCATACTCTTCAGTCACGGCACACTATAACCCTTGGTCCATTTAGAGTCTGTCATTTTGTTTCATTTCGTTATTTCCTTTTATCCTCCATTTCTCAACACGCTCCTTCCCGTGCACGCACACTTAGGCAGCCATGGTGACATATTTGTTTGTTTTACAAACTACCTTTCCTTATATCTTCTCAGAAAATGTTTATCTTTGAAATGTATGTCATGTTTTGCTTTTGTTGTACTTAATAAATACTGCTGTGCTATAAATCTCATACTGTTTCTTTGATTCCCTCAGCATTATGTTTTTAAGTCGAACCATATTGATATATGTAAGTCTGATTCATTAATCCTGGCTGTTGCATAATTTTCTATCAAGAGTGTACACCGCAAGTACTTAACTAGTCCCCTGGAAATAGACATTAAGTGGCCTCCAACTCCTTGCTTCCACAAACAGTGCTGCACCAGATATCCTTTCCAGTGTCTCTGTGTGTTCTCTGGCAAGAATGTCTCTGAGATAGATAGATCCATAGATAGGTATGAGGTTGCTAATTCTGGGATACTTGTAGGATGTCTTTTACTAAAAACTGCTACTTTGTGCTGCTGAATGGCTTCATCTGTTTCCTCCCACCAGGAGTCCATGAAGAGTCCCTTTTCCAATGTCTGTCAGCGCTTATTATTATCTAATTTACTAATTTTTTGTCAAACTAGTGGGTTAAGCAGTACTCCATTTCTGTTTTAATTGAGCATCTCATCATATTGTTTTGCCATTTGTGAATTGCCTATTTGTCTCATTACTCTTCTTCTAGGTTTCTGATATTTTCTATCTGGTTTTCATTTTGATCCTTATATATTGGTATGCTCACTAAAATGTTAATCCTTCGTGAAATGTCAATGTTGTAAATCTTCCCGTAGTCTGGTCTCCTATCTGTTAGCTTCATTTATGGTCTCCTTTTTATTATTATTAACAACTTTATTAAGATATAATTTACATACCATAAAATTCACCCATTAAAAGGATACAATTCAGTGGTTTGTGGTATATTTACAGAGGGTGTAACCATCATCTAATTTTAGAACATCTTTATTACTCCATTAGCAATCATTCTCCAGTATCCCTTAATATTCCCCTCCCCAGCCCTAGGCAAGCACTAATCTACTTTCAGTCTCTATATACTTGCCTATTTCTGGACATTTCATATAAATGGGATTGTAACAATATGTGGTTTGTTGTGACTGGCTTCATACACTTAGCATAATGTTTTGGAGGTTTATCCACACTACAGCATGTGTCAGTAGTTTGTTCCTTTTTTAAAAAAATTTTTGGCTGCATTGGGTCTTCGTTGCTGCACGCGGGCTTTCTCTAGTTGTGGCGAGTGGGGGCTACTCTTCGTTGCGGTGCGCGGGCTTGTCATTGCGGTGGCTTCTCATTGCAGAGCACAGGCTCTAGGCACGCGGGCTTCAGTAGTTGTAGCACGCAGGCTCAGTAGTTGCGGCTCCCAGGCTCTAGAGCATAGGCTTAGTAGTTGTGGCACATGTGTTTAGTTGCTCCGTGGCATGTGGGATCTTCCTGGAGCAGGGCTCGAATCCATGTCCCCTGCATTGGCAGGCGGATTCTTAACCACTGCACCACCAGGAAAGCCCCAGTTTGTTCCTTTTTATTGCCCAGTATATTCCATCATGTGGATTTATCATGTGGATAAACATTTTGTTTATCCATTCATCAGTTGAGGGACACTTAGATTGTTTCTGCTTTTTGGCTGTTACTAATAATGCTTCTATGAACATTCATATACAAATTTTTGTGTAAACATATATTTTCACGTCTCTTGGGTATATACCTAGAAGTGGAATTGCTGGATCATATGGTATGTCTTTGTTTAAACTTCCAAAGTAGCTGCAACATTTTACAGTCCCACTAGCAATGCATGAGTGTTTCAATTTGTCTACATCCTCACCAACACTTGTCTATATTTTTGATTATAGCCATCCTAACAGGTGTAAATTTTGAGCTCATTGTGGTTTTAATTTGCACTTCCCAGATGGTTAATGATATTGAGCATCTTTTAATATGCTTATTAGCCATTTGTATATCTTCTTTGGAATAATGTCTATTCAGATCTACTTGGAAAATTTGATTGTCTTTTGTTATTGAGTTGTGTTATTTATATATTCCTTTTTTTTTCTTATGACCTCTTCTGGAATCATCAAGGTGTCTTTGTCCCCATTCCTTCCTTCCTGCATTTCATTTAGTGACTTGGAATTCTGTATCCTATTAGGAGCCCTCATTAAGTTCTAAGCATAGGTAAACATATTTTCCTATAAATGCTAAAAATTAATCAGAATGTCCAACTTCATTTCAAACATAAGAAACTTTTTAGCATGTTTTTAATCCTCCTCTCCCACAGGCACATACACACGTGTCTGCCTAAGAATTATTGAAATAATCTGGAAGCTTCCTATTGTTATTAACTCTTCATGCTTCAAAATACGCTTTTATTTTTCTATTTTAGAAGTCTTAACAGTTGCATTAATCTGTAACCTATTTGTGCAGTTGCTCATTACACCAAGATAGGAAGGCTTAAACACATGTTTATTTTAGAGTTTTCATTGACTTACTGAAAAGTTTTAGTGTTTTGTGTCTCAGGAGTAATGCCTCTCTGGGTCTCTTATTTCTCAAAAGTATTCTTTGGAATCCATGCTATTCTGATCCTCATTTGACCTTTGCCTGCACAAAAGCATTCTAAAATATTTGCAAATGCTAAAGTCACTTCCTCATGTTTTACTGAGTTTACTTTAGCTTGGTTAAACCAAGTGCAATATCAGTTTGTGTAAATTTACCACTAGCTGAGGTTCATATAATTGCCCTCCCCAGGGTCAGAAACTGGCTGGAGGAGTATGAAAATAGCTTTGAAAATTCAGCTGCTGAATATCTTACACTAAAAAGCTTAACATTTTAACATTTTTGTTTATAACAGTATCTGAGGGTGAAGTAAAGTGGGCACTCTCATAGTAAAACTATGGTAAAACTAACTTGGATGGAGTTTATCAAAACCTTTTTAAAGTGTCCATACATTTTATCCCCATAATTCTGATTTCAACATGTATCCTAAAACATGTTTGCCTTTGGGCTTATTTCAGGTGGTGCAGGGTAATTCGAGGTGGGATACATTTGCAGCATCATCTAACACTGACTCCCATGGTAAGAAAGTTATTCCTCTGGTCAATTCCTTTCCAATCTTCTGACCAAGGGGAGGAGAAAAATCTCATCTTGGAGCTAATACGTCTTTAACACCTTGTTAAGCCTTCCTAATCTCCCACTTGATATAAAAGGATGAGCAAAGGGATAGCAATATCAACTGTATTTTCGTGACACTGTTGTGTTTTCCATTGTATTTATTTATTGTGCCTGCCTTCATTTATGACATTTGATGCTGGTTTTCCATTGACAATAGTAAATAAGGTTTGCTTTTAAAACACTTTTATTTAAGGGCAAAAATGAGTTGATTTAAAGAGAAATGTTAAGTACGGTACAGATGGCATTTAATTATGGCAAAATAATAATATTGATGTATGGATGACTGAAAGGTGTGAAACACAACCCTAAGAAATAATCTGAGCTTCAGACACAGATTTTAAATGGGGAGGTGTTCTTATATATGGGGCTGTTCTTCCCAGTGTGACTTCCGTTATCATAAAGTTAGAAACCACTCCGTTGTCTAACAATAAGGGATTAGTTAAGTGATTTTGATACCATGGAAAATAGTGATAGAATAGTGCCAAATCTTAAAGTATATCTACTGACATGGAAAAATTATATACTGTTAGATAAAACAAAGCTGGTTGCAAAAGAAAAATATGCACACTATCCTAATGTTGTTAAAAAGAAAGTGTGTATGTGTGTATGCCTGTGTGTTTGTGTGTGAAAAATTGGAAGAAATATTTACAGATAAGTTATCTCTGGACTGTTGGGAGTACAGGAAATTTTTGGGGTTTCCACTAATAAACATATGTCACTTTTGTCAACAGAAAAACAATTTAAACATATAACTATTTTTAAATTAATGTGTCCTAACCTTAACAGGACTGCCTGGTATTTTGCCATCTGCAGGCACTCCTGGGTCCTTATATGCTCCTAGAATCTAGTTAGGTCCCTGTGGCCTCCTGCAAAGCCATGGGAGGATGACAAGACTTTCTTGCCACCCTTCAGTATCCTCCAGGGTATTTGTCTTGGTAGGTATATATTTATACTTTTGGAGTAAAATAGAATATATCTAAAATCCTTTGAAATAATTTTTATTGCCTCTTCTTCTCAATAGCCCTTTTAGGCTGGACCAGATTAGGATCCCACTTTTTCAGTAGATCTGAATCATTAAATAACAATGGAGGAAATGCTGGGAGAGGGTCTCCTAGTTTCTCCTTTATTCTCTTTCTTTAACTTCTGCATTATGCTACTGACCGTGAAATTTCTACATGTTAGATATAATCATGGTTCTGTTTCACCTGGGTTGAAGATAGGTATATTTAAATTTAGATGCCTCCTTTCCAGGATTACAAAATCTCTCTTAGGAAGAAAAAAAGGTTCACTGCAAGGCCTAATGCTTGGCAGAAACAATTGCTGCTTTTTTCCTAGTCGAAATTCTGAGAGTGTTAGTTCTTAGAGTGTTCCTGGAAATCCCTGGACTCCTTTGTGGGAAAGGGGTTGGCAGGTCCCTGTTAAGTGAGCAGATGGTGTCTCTATCTGGAGGTGGTCTTACAGCCCTAGTGCAAGCTTCCGCCTTCTACAAAGGGTGGTAAGCGCTGCCCAGGGTGAGCCAGGCAGGTCCTGAGCCTAAAGAAGGCCTGCTGCTGCATTCCAATAATGTCTGGAACTTGACTGGCCGACTCCTCCCCTCCTGGGGTCCTTCAGCTCCTCTCCACCTCACTGCCACCGCTGTGGTTCAATCTCTCACATCTCTTGTCTGGATGACACAGTGACCTCCAGCTGGTCCCTGCCTCCCCTTCCCATAACCTCTAGCCTGTGTTTTACAAAAACCAGGGTGTATTAGTCTCCTGTTTTTGCTGTAACAAATGAACACAAAATTAGTAGCTTGAAACAATCCAAATTTATTATTTTACAGCTCTGAAGGTTTCAGAAGGGCCCTTTTCCTTCTGTAGACTCTGGAGGAGAATCATTTTGCTGACTTTTCCAGCTTCTGGAGGCTTCCTGCATTCCTTGGCTCATGGACCCTTCCTCCACCTTTAAAACTAACAAGTCTTTCTCACACTGCATCGCTCTGACACTCATCTGTAGTTGAATCTCTCTTTGTGTTCCTCTTATAAGGACACTTGTGATTACATTGGGCCCACCTGGATAATCTCCCCATTTCGAGATCCTTAACCTAATCACATCTGCAATGTCCTTTTTGTCATGTAAGGAGATATATTCATAGCTTCCGGGGATTCAGACATCATCATCTTTGGGGGGGCCATTATTCAGCCTACCACATAGTGTAATCTTTTAAAAACACAGGCATCCAACCATCTTACTCCTCTGCCTAAGGCCCTTGTGTGGTGCTCCAGTTCTCAGACGATAAGGACATCTTGTGGCTGGGAGTGCTGTGCAAGAGCCCACATCCCTTCTCCACCTCCATCTGCCTCCTCTCTCCCCACTCTGCCTCTGGCTTGCTGTCTGTGATCCAGCCTTTGCACATGGTCTGCTTTTTACCAAGGATGCTTGTCCTTCTCCCACTCCATCCCAGGCTTCTGAGCGTCCTAGGATGCCCTCACTGGGACCTGTGCCATTCTGCTATCACAGCTACCATGAGTTAACATCTTTGCATTTATTTGGGTGATCATATGCTTCTCCTGTGTGAGTAAGTAGCCCTTACAGGCAGGGGCCATGTCTATTTTTGGCCCATCATTGCATCCCAGCATAGTGCCTACTTGTGGTAGATGGTTAATAAGCACTTGGAAACGAATGAATAAATGAATGAATATTAGCAGCATTGTCATCACTCTCTATCCCCTTTACCCTGCTTTTTCTTCTGTACAACATTTATCACCTCTTCTGTTGTGGCCGCCCTCCACCAGAATGGAAGCTCTGTGAGAGCAGGGACTTTGTCTTTTGTGTCTGTGTCGCTATTCCCAGGTTCTAGAGCAGTGTCTGGTCCATAACAGGCACTTGATAAATATTCAGGGAATGACTGATCTGGAGGATGCTCAGAATCTCTCACAGAGTTTTCATAGTTGACCCTTCTTTGAAATCAGGTTTTATGAAGGTTTTCATTTTAATTATTCAGCCTAACTCAATAATCAGGCAAATTGGCAGAGACCTCCTAAAACATTCACTATTTTTTTTAAAAAAATTTATTTATTTATTTATTTATGGTTGCACTGGGTTTTAGTTGAGGCAGGCGGGCTCCTTAGTTGCAGCTTGCTGGGTCCTTAGTTGCAGCTCCAGGGCTCCTTAGTTGTGGCTCACCAACTCCTTATTTGTGGCATATGAACTCTTAGTTGTGGCATGCATATGGGATCTAGTTCCCTGACCAGGGATTGAACCTAGGCCCCCTGCACTGGGAGCGAGGAGTCATCCACTGTGCCACCAGGGAAGTCCCTCACCTATTTCTATGAGGATTAAATGAGTTAATAAATGTAAGTCATTCAGAGCAATGTCTGGCACATGTGTAAGGGTTTGCTGCTGTTGTTAAGAAATACTTGAGGACTTCCCTGGTGGCGCAGTGGTTGAGAATCCGCCTGCCAATGCAGGGGACACGGGTTAGAGCCCTGGTCTGGGAAGATCCCACATGCTGCGGAGCAACTAAGCCCGTGTGCCGCAACTACGGACCCAGCACTCTAGAGCCCGTGCTCTGTAGCAAGAGAAGCTGCCATAATGAGAAGCCTGTACTCCACAACGAAGAGTAGCCCCTCCTTACCGCAGCTAGAGAAAGCCAGCATGCGGCAACAGAGACCCAATGCAGCCAAAAATAAATAAATAAATTTATTTAAAAAAAAAAAATACTTGAGCCCTTGATCATTTAGAACTTTTACTATGTCTGTCACAACTCTGTGGTGGGGTCCCAAACACAGAACTGAGTGAGTTCTGTTTCTTACACCCGGACAGGCCCCAGGTCTTCCAGCTGCCTGGGGACAGGCCCAGGTTGGGGGCTTCAGGTGGATGATTTGAGCCATAACTTGTGTTTTTTCTGTTTTGCCTGCAGATGGCAGCAGGCCCTGGACTTCCCTGCACTTCAGGCAGTCGTGAGGCCGCAGAGAAACAAGAAAATGGACTCCCTCCTCCTGAGGACAAGAATGCCAGCCACCAGCCATGGGTGAGCTTAGAGGTTGACCAGAGTTTTTCTCTTATTTGTTCTACATTATTTGGGTTTTTTTTGTGTGTGTGTGTGTAAGAATTGGTGCAAATCACACATGTTTGATGTTGAGGTAGTTTGTTGATTTTCACAGTTTGTTTATAAAAACAAAAAAACAACAGCAGTGAAACCAGAAGTATTACTAGAATGTTGCAGAGGGGATGCAGGGCAAGGGGGGCATCCTCTGCAGTGTGAGTGTGGTGTCCCTTCCCTTCTGCTCCTTGGGCCTGCCCCCTTTTGTCATCCTAGGAGGTGGTACCCACCCAGACAGTCCCTTTAATTCAACAAGTGTGTGGTAAGCCAGAAATATGAGGTGTTCTTTGCGTGGACTTCGTTGGCCTTCTTCCAGTTGCTCATAGGGTGGACTGTTCGTGTACTGCTGGAGAGCCATCCCTGGCCCAGCAGGGCCCAGGGTTTCTGTCTGCTTGCCCTGACTTTGCAGCCCCCTTGGAGGGCTTCTGCATCTGATCTTCCCTCTCATCCCGCAGCTGGTAATTTCACAGCTCTAGTTTATCGATCCTAAGACTCCCCATTAGTGTTGTAATCTGAGCAGTTTGAGTGGAGATTGTTTATATTCTGTTTCCACCCTATTTGTTAGCTTTACCCTCAATAGACACTAATTCTAAGTTTTATATTTGGGAATAAGGGTACTTTCTGTCCTTAACGCTAAGGGCAACTACACCACTTATTGGCATTCTAATGAGGGGTCTGGCAAAAGCCTTCCTTGATTATCAGCATCTTCTAGGTTTGGTGGTGTCCTTCCCTTACCTGCAAACCTTTAGGGCCCTGCCTGACAAAGTTTCTCTGACATCTTCCCTCAGTGTCGCAAGTCTTTCTTTGCGAGGAACTTGATGATCCCCCCCTGCACCCAGCCTGTGCCAGCTTTGCCACAAGCCTCTGTGCATTAGGCACCACGCTCCACAGTTTACATCTTATTCAATCTCCACAAAAACTTGGTCAAATAATTCTTTTGTTACAAATATGGAAACCAAGACTCAGAGATTAGATTACTCACAGAGCTAAAATGTAGCAAGCCAGAGGGGCAGCCCAAGGTCTCTGTAGCTCTTGCCTCTTATCAGAAAATTAGGCTGACCACCTATGGGTAGAAGATGAATTATATTTGTTCTTATAGACTGAAAAAGGAACAAAGTGAAATTCATGGGAAACCACATTATAATTCCCAAACAACCCCCATCTCTAAATTTACTATCCTAATTTTACACAGTATTCTTTTTCTTTCTTATTTTATTTAACCTGAATTGTTGGCACACACTGGTAAAATTTGCCTTGATTACTGTTTGCCTTATGTGCATCATTATGTGTACCAATTGACGCAAGGTAGTTTAATTGTTCATTTGAAGAACCTGTAACCTCCATAAATTGGAAAAGTTTGATTTCAAAAATTTGAAAATTCTTCCTCTTTACCCAGGAGGTTCAGTAACCTGTTTGAGGATGAAGACACTGACAAACCCTAAACTCCCTGAGCATAACTCTGTCTCAGCCTAGTTCTAGTAACTGAGGCAACCCAAGTCTAAATTGTCAAAATCAACTGTTTTATAAACCAGGTCACTCATAAGTACCTGCTGATACCTGAATGTTTTAAAATCTTACAGTTAAAACTGCGGTCAGTGAAAGAAAAGCTGTCCTTTGTTCTGTGGGACCTTTCTGAGCACTGCTTTGGGGCACTTATTCTCAGGCCACTCAGGACAAATAGCCTCAAGGACACATTAACTCTGGATGTTTCAAACTAATAGACTTATACAATAGTCAGTCTCACAAACAACAGTCACTAATTTGAGATTGTGGGGTATTTTTTCCTGTGTCCTCTTTTTAAAAAAACTTTATTGAAGTATAGTTGATTTAAAATGTTGTGTTAATTTCTGCTATACAGCAAAGTACAGCAATGTATTCAGTTATACATATATATATTCTTTTCCATTATGGTTTATCACAGGATATTGAATATAGTTCCCTGTGCTATACAGTAGGACCTTGTTGTTAGTACACTTTATATATAATAGTTTGCATCTGCTAATCCCAAACTCCCAGTCGTTCCCTCTCCCATCCCCCCTTCAGCTTGGCAACCACAAGTCTGTTTTCTATGACTGTGAATCTGTTTCTGTTTGTAGATATGTTCATTTGTGTCGTACTTCATTTTATTTTTTTAAATAAGGTTTATTTTATTTTATTTTTAATTTATTTATTTATTTTTGGCTGCATTAGGTCTTCATTGCTGAGTGCAGGTTTTCTCTAGTTGTGGCAAGCAGGGCTACTCTTCATTGTGGTGTGTGGGTTTCTCATTGTGGTAGCTTCTCTTGTTGCGGAGCACGGGCTCTAGGCGTGCGGGCTTCAGTAGTTGTGGCACATGGGCTCAGTGGTTGTGGCTCACGGGTTCTGGAACGCAGGATCAGTAGTTGTGGCACACGGGCTTAGTTGCTCTGTGGCATGTTGGATCTTCCTGGACTAGGTCTCAAACCCATGTCCCCTGCATTGGCAGGTGGATTCCTAACCACTGTGCCACCAGGGAAGCCCTGTGTCGTATTTTAGATTCCACATGTGGGTGATATCATATGGTATTTGTCTTTCTCTTTCTGACGTACTTCTTTTAGTATGATAATCTCTAGGTCCATCCATGTTGCAAATGGCATTATTTTATTCTTTATGGCTGAGTAATACTCCATTGAATATACATACTACATGTTCTTTATCCATTCATCTGCTGATGGACATTTAGGTTGCTTCCATGTCTTGGCTATTGTGAATAGTGCTGCTATGAATATATGGGTGCATATATTTTTCGAATTATAGTTTTGCCTGGGTATATGCCGAGGAATGGGATTGCTGGATCATATGCCAACTCTGTTTTAGTTTTTTGAGGAATCTCCATACTGTTTTCCATAGTGGCTGCACCAATTTACATTCCCACCAACTGTGTAGGAGGGTTCCCTTTTCTACGCCCCCATCTTCAGCATTTGTTATTTGTAGACTTTTTAATGATGGCCATTCTGACCAGTGTGAGGTGGTACCTCATGGTAGTTTTGATTTACATTTCTCTAATAATTAGCGATGATGAGCATCTTTTCATGTGCCTATTGGTCATGTGTATGTCTTCTTTGGAGAAATATCTATTTAGGTCTTCTGCCGAGTTTTCAATTTTGTTGTTAATTTTTCTTTGTTATTGAGTTGTATGAGCTGTTTATATATTTTGGAAATTAAGCTCTTGTCGGTCGCATCATTTGCGAATATTTTCTCCCAGTCCATAGGTCATCTTTTTGTTTTGCTTATGGTTTCCTTGCTGTGCAAAAGCTTATGTTTGATTAGGTCCAATTTGTTTATTTGTGCTTTTATTTCTGTTGCCTTGGGAGATGTACGAAAACATCAGTACGATCTATGTCAGAGAATCTTTTGCCTGTGTTCTCTTCTAGGAGTTTTATGGTGTCATGTCTTATATTTAGGTCATGTCCTCTTTTTTTAAAAACAGCTTTATTGAGATATATTTCTCATACCATGCAATTCCATTTAAAATGTACAATTCACTGGTTTTTAGGCTGTTCACAGGATTGTGCATTCATCACCAGAGTCAATTCAGAACATTTTCATTACCCCAAAAAGAAACTGTACCCCTAAATTATCACCTCCCCAATCTCCCCATTTCCCCAGCCCCTGGCAACCACTAATTTACTTTGTGTCCCTATAGATTTGCCTATCCTGGATCATATAAATAGAACCATACAATATATGGCCTTTTGTGTCTAGCTTCTTGCACTTAGCATGATGTTTTCAAGGTACATCTATGTTGTAGCATGTGTCAGTACTCTATTCCTATTCTTTGCCAAATAATATTCCATTATATGGAAATACCACATTTTGTTTATTCATTCATCATTTGATGGACATTTGGGTTATTTCACTGTTTTGGCTATTACGAAAAATGCTGCAATGAGCATTTTTGTGTACAGGTTTTGTGTGGACTGTGTTTTATGACTCTGTAAGCTGTAGTGACCAAGTCCTGTTTTTAAAAATCTGAGAAAGGAGGAGAACTAAGTTGGTGTTTGAAATTTAAAGGGACAGTTTCTATGTGTAGATGTAGAACTGCATTCAAAAAGATTATCTATCTAATATGAGGTTAAAATCAAACGGTAGTAGATCTAATTCTTCTCCATATCACTTGAGTTTTCTAAGCTCTGTCTTTTAATATTCTTACTTAAAAAAACACAAGAGGTCTTCCCTGGTGGCGCAATGGTTGAGAGTCCGCCTGCCGATGCAGGGGACACGGGTTCGTGCCCCGGTCCAGGAAGATCCCACGTGCCACGGAGCGGCTGGGCCCGTGAGCCATGGCCGCCGAGCTGCGCATCCAGAGCCTGTGCTCCGCAACGGGAGAGGCCACAACAGTGAGAGGCCCGCGTACCGCCAAAAAAAAAAAAACCACAAGAAAGAAATATGTATTGGCCCTTAGGTCTCACTTGAAATAATGTAGAATTCGTTTGGGTGGAGGGTTGTGCAAGTACCTTTTTCCAGATGTCTTTAGCAAGTGGGTGGGGGAAGTGGAGGCATGGATCAGAGAGAGGAACAAGGCAGGAGGAGAGTCTGGGGTGTGCTGGTTCAGCTTCGCCAGGGCCTACGCTCATGGTCACAGGGCACTGGGCAGTCATACTTAGTGTGGCTATTGCTTGTTATGTGGGTGATGTGCTTTATAGCTGAGTGCTTCTGTGTCCAGTTTCACTCTGCTTCTGACTCACAAAGCTCTGGTGTTGGGCTGTTGGTTTTTAGTAAAAGCAGGTGTTGGGAAGGATATGTTGAAGGGTGAATCAGCCCCTAAGGGACTCTGAGAGACATGGTCCTAAAAACATTTCCTGGCTGTTTGTTGTGTTTTTTTTTTTAAACACCAGTTAACAGTTTTCAGTTTAACTGTGTTTTCCTTCCTGAAGTCTTTAAGTGAGACTAGTACTTGTGATTTATTCTATGCATTGTTTTCAGGGAGTTCCTTTACTTGTCAAGTCTGGGCTGGAGGTAGAGGTGGGTTTTTTTTCCACACCAAGTATGCAGAAATAGAAATGATTTGAATTTGTCTCCTATTTATTTTTATATCTTTATTTTCCTTCCCTTGGGTAATAGAGGTCATATTTGGGAGCATTTTAACTGAATTCTAACTTCAGGTGAGTCAGTCAGCAGGAATTTTTACGTATTATTTAATGCCTCGTTGCGGGGGACATCATAAGAGAAGAGACCCTCAAGGATCTCTTGATCCTTGTGCCCTCAAGGATCCCACATTCTGGTTGGAGAGTCAAAACTTTATTGCTATCTGTTAACATGCAATACTTACACCAGTGAGTGCCCAGAAAAGCCCATGTCAGGGGAGACTTGGTGAAGCTTGCCCCTGGGCTTTGGTAGGCTCAGGTAGGAGAGAAGAAGAAGAAGGCTACAGGTACACAGACGTGAGACAGAGCAGCAGTTTGACAGGGGGTCAGAGGGACCATAGCCGGTACACTGGGTTGACTGGATTTTGGTGGTGGTGGGATTTGACTGTCAAGCCAAGGAGTTTCACTTTAAATATCATAAAGAATAGGAAGGGAAGACTTTTGAATAGGAGGACAAGCTTACTGTATAAAGTAGGGCCGTTTATTTCCATTTTACACCTGAGGAAAGCAGTGTTTTTCAAATACTGTCTTTTCAAAAGATTCTCCAAAATCACATGGCTGGTGGAGGTTGGATCTGCCAGACCCCAGAGTCCACACACACACCTGCCCCTGCACTGGCCTGCGTTATCTGCAGAGCACAGGCTGGTCTCCGGATCACCAAGGCTTCCCGCAACTCTGACCTCATGTGACCCTCTGAATCTATACATGACTGCATTTTTTTGTTAGTGTCACTCCCTGGGCTGAACTCATCTAGGGGAGAAAGGGGACTTTGGGTAAGTCACTTCCCAGCCTATCTGAGGCCCTGGGAAAGCAGGGGCAGGAACCCAGCCAGGCCTTCATGGTCTGCACAGCAACAGTCTGGACAAGTTCCAAGAGCTGCAGAGATTGTCAGGGGAGTTTTGGAGCTACAGGTCCCCAGGCATGTCTTCCCTCCAAAGTGGGAGCTGCAGGGCAGATCGAGATCCGGGCAGGGTGACAGCACAGCTGCAGCCACAACACAAATTGACTCTTGCTGCTACCCCAATCCTCCAGCTCGGGCAGGAGAACATGAGGACTTGGTTTGTATTGATGTTTTCCATTCATTCCTTTGTTTATTCCTTTATAAAGTATTCAGCAAACAGTTAAGCACCTAAAAGTTATCAGTCTGTGGGCTTAGAGCAGCAAACGAAGCAGCCTGCCCTCATGGAGTTTGCAGTCTGATTCCGGAGACAGGCAATACTTTATAGAGTATCTGGGAGCAGTAGGTGCTATGAGTAAGAGTCAAGCAGGGAAAGGGGTTAAAGTGACAGGCTAGTCCAGGAAGACTTCTCGAAGGAGGGGGTCTTTGAGCAGAAATCTGGGTGAAGCCAGGGAGCAAGCAATGTGATTGTCTGTGTTCCAGGAAGAGGGAACACCAAGTTCATAGCCCTGAGTTGGGATTGCTGGCAGAGCAGGAAGGAGGCGGGTGCACCAGGGAGCTAGGAGAAGAGTGGGAGGAGGGGCTGCCCTTGCAGGGCACTGTAGGAAGGTAGGATTTTGTTCTTGGCCCAGCTCTAAGGTGTGGTTGAGGCATTGTTCCTGGCTGGTTGGCCTCTAAATCTGCAGGCCTTGCAGATCCTGCACATCTCAGTATCCTTCTGTATAGACCCTCTTCTGGCAGTATTAACCACCATTTGTTCTGTTGTCTGCAATTGTGAGCCTTATCTGATACAGAGCTTTGCCAGGAGAGAGAGGACCAACTACATTCAGAACTCAATATTGACCAGCTTTGTAGTGAAATAAAATTTGTTTTTAAGGTTAGAAAAGGTGTACTTGAATATTATGTTAAAATGTTTAAATTCTGGTTGGAGGGGCTCCACCTTGACAAAAAAAATGGGTCTTTTATCATCACTGTCCCCTCTTCTAGGAGCCAGGAATCCTGGTTCTGTCTCCCTCCTAACCTGCCAGCTGAGGGCCTAAGTTGGTCACCCTCGCTTGACCTTTCTGGTGCCACCTGTAGAATTTGGCTAGTCATGACATTCTTGCTCAAAGGGAAGGAGGGAGAAAAACAAATGGCTAATTGAAGGTCTTTCCCATTTTGGAGGTCTCTGATTCTGTGGACAGATTCCACAGAATGTGCTTCAGGGGGTTAGGATTATACCTTAAGTGATGTCCAGGGGGTTGTGATTTATATTTGTATTTTGCATCCACCCCCCTCCCCTTTTTTTTTTTGCTTTCAAACATTTTTACAACTGTCTTTGATCTTTATGAAGTAACTCTGTATGTCACAGTGGTGAAAAGCTTAGAAAAACAGACATGGTCCTGAGAGCCAGATCCACCTTTACTAACTGTGTGACTGTGGGCATGTCCCCTAACTTTCCTGTTCCTCCACAGTTTCCTGAAAATGGGAATGAAAATAGTACCTGCCTCAAAGGATACTCTGAGGATGAATGTGATGATGCATCCAGCATAGGGCCTGGCTCAGAGTAATCCCTCAGTGAGTGGCAGCTACAATGATGATTATATGTAATCATTCCCATTTGACAGGAAGGAAACTCTAGACCAGGGAGGTCAAGTGACTTGCTTAAGGTCATGTGGAGAGTTAGAGGCAAAGCTGGAAATAGGAACCATGGCTCATGGAGTCCCAGGCCAGTGTTCCCTCCCCAGGATTCACTTTGGTCTCCAGGACAAAATGTTAATATACAGAAACAGTTCTGAGTCTAATCCTTTGGCAGCTGGTTCTGGCTATTGTAGGGGATTGGGGGACAGGGCTTCCTCAACACATAGGACCATCATTCTTGGGCATTAAGAGCCCCTCAGGGAGGGTCATCCATGGTAGCAGAGGCAGGGAGCCTCCTTCTTTGTTTTCTAAGAGGCGGAGTGGGGCTGGGGCTGGTGTGCTCCCAGTGCTCCTCTTCCCCATTCCCCACCCTTGCCTGGTGTTGGCCAGACCCTGCACCACCCCCTGCCCCCTCCCCGGGGCAACAGAGACTGAACATGGAGTGGGGAGGGGACAGGTACAGACATGCAGATGGCAGGTGGGTACTCTAGAACTCTCTGTCCCTGAGCAAAGCTGGGCCCTTACTCCTGCAGCAAGCTGACGTGGGAGGAGTCTCCATAAGACCCTTTAGAAAAAGAAGCCTGACTTTTGCCCTATGGGTCAGGAGTGGCAGATGCCCTTTCCATCTGCCCTAGTCACACTGTCACCTGAGGACTGCTCCCATTGGTCTTAGATACACAGTTGTGGCCCTTGCTCCTAGAAAAGTAGACTTAAGGACTACCCAAGTGGGTTTTCCCAGGGTATGGACAACTCTTAGAATTTTGCTTCAGATGGTATAGCACAGTGGAGAAGTCCACAGTCAATTAGGCCTGGGCTTGAATCCCAGTTCTGCTTCTTTGTGTGTGTACACAGGTGAGTGGGGGGGTGTACTTGGGAAATTATTCAGCTTCTTCACCTCTAAGTTTCTGCATCTGTAAAATGGGAACAAGAACAACCTACCTCACAGATTTGCAGTTTGAATTAAATAAAATAACCTGTGTGAACTGTGCGTGGCCCATGGTAGCTATCTTTTATCATCCTTGTCATTCTTATTAAGCATATCAGTAGGCTCCACTAGTCTGTGGGTGGAAACAGCTTTCACGTGTGGCTCAGCTTCACGTAGGCTGTGCATCTGCCATGACTCAGGAGCCTAGAATGACTGAGCCAGAAAGCTCAAACCTGTCTTTGCTGTACTATTATTTGCAGTCATTTCTGGTAGCTGGGGTGGGTAATGAAGTTTCTGCTGATGTGTAATGCCACGCCATTCATTTCCCTGTTTCTTTTCTGTTTAGTTCAGTGTTCTTGAAAGAAAAAATAGTTATATAGTGAAAATGTATTGAGAGTTTATACTAAAAGTTTTATGTATATTATCTTCTTTAGTTCACATAATGACCAAATGAAGAAACAGAGGTTAGATGAAGCCTAAGCTACACTGCTTTCATGCAGCAGACCTGGGCTTCACAGGTCCAGTTCCACAGTCCACACTCAGCCCTGTACTGCTTCCCTAAACAGGGCAGTGGTTGACTTTGGTGGCCTTGAGAGATCAGGTAATCTGGTCTATCCCCCAACCCCCTTTCTGTGTGTCACAGAGGGGAGAATCTGTCCCACTTTAGAAACTTTCCTGAGAACACTGTGGCTCTTCCTTTGGTAGCCATTTCAGGGTCTGTGGGGACAGTGGCTTCTCTCTTAGTTCCCTTGTAGTGTCCTCTTGAGGCCAGCTGTCCATCCTCAAGGGTTGTTCTGTCGAGAGTGTGCTCTTGTCCTCAGGTGGATAAGCAGACAGTGAGGGTGACATTCCACTGGCACGCAGGTGGGGGGGGTCCTCTGCCGCTCTCGCTGTGGTGCGTGGCATCCAGTGCAACTGTGGCCAGACATCGTCCCTGTTTGCCCTCCAGCCGAGTTGCCTGACCACAGCTGACTCCTTCCTCAAAGGTGTGTATCCACCTGGTTCTGGGAGCAGAGGAAGTGGCCTGTGGGCCAACTGAGTCACTTGAGGAGATGAGTGGCCATGTTCAGGATGGCCTGCAGTCCCTGGGGTGACCCAGGTAAGGGTGGATCTGCTGCAGCCACAGCAGCCACTGAAGGCTTATCTAAGGAGCCTTGAAGCCTGAGAGCCAAGATACACCCTGGGGGATGCTTCATTCAACAAGCAGTTATTGAGCACCTATTGTGTGCCTCAAGAGGCCACCTGAAGGAGGCGTCAGGCATGACTTGGTGTAGGGCTGCGTCCAGCCCAGAGGGCAGGACCGCCAGTGGCCACCAGGGAGCATCACCACACTCAGCAGGACCCGAGGCTGGCAGAGAAGCCAGGTTGGCTATGTTGCTGTTTATCTGAGCTGCTTCCATGACAACCAGGAGATAAATACCTGAGGTCAAGCAAATCCTGGAGCAAGATTAGGGTGTCTGCACAGGGTGGGGCCTGTACTGTGATTTGGAGACCCTTAAGTGACCAGAATCTTCTGGGTGGCCTATTCAGTATGTTTAATTAGTTTGTTAATTAATTAATGTCCCACTCTATTCCAGCAAGGATTCAAAGTGGACTCCATTTAGCAGCTATCTTAGAGGGAAGAAAAGTATCCTAAGTTTGCTCTGAGTCAAATGTTGGGGTTTAGACCCCACGTGGGTCACTTACCAGCTCAGCTCCATGCTCCCAGGGCTGGCTCCTTGGGAAGCATGGCCTTTGCTGCCAAAGCTGGTTTGCAGCGTTTCTGTGATCACCTCCTGGTTCCTTTGCAACAAGTGGCCCCAACGTCTTCCTGCCTTGAAGCAAACCACGTGACTTAAGAGAAGCAAATCTGACCTCAATTACCAGGTGCAAATATCAGTCACTGGGAGTAACCAGGAGGCCAGTGTCCCTGGTCGTTTCAGCCTCTGGCGTTAAACATTAAGAGTGCACTGTTCAGTGTGATAAAGGCTGTCTCTCACAGTTTATGATTTCCAGTAAACCAAAGGACTTCAAGGAAGGGCCAGGGACAGGTGAGAGACTCCAGTCCGGGCCCTCCACTGAGCTGGCAGAGCAATTTCTGTAGGAGCAGAGGCCGCAGCTTCTCAAGGCTGTTCTAAAGCAGAGCCAGAGAACCACGCTGCCAAGCCACGTGAGGCAGGGCCAGCTTCTGCACCCAGCCAGGCAGCTACGTGTACTCTCAAGGTGGCAATATGGAAAAGGAAGATTTCTGTTCTCAGTGTGCTGGCCACTACACTTGCTTCCTGATGGGTGCCAAGCCAGCTAGTAGCCCTGAGCACATTCCTCTGTCAGTCTGGGCAATGGGCATCTGGAGCTGCTCTCACAGAAAGCTGGAGGAGCATTTCCAGAATCTGGAGGCTGCAGATACGTGGGCCAAGATTCCTCAGCATCTGGTCACAGGGAAGCTGTGGGTAGGCAACATACCCCACCTTGGCCTAGGAAGGGAACTGAGGTCCCCCTCTCACCCTCCAATGCCACGAGGGAGACCCTTCTCAGTTTCTCTGGAGCACCTAATCCAAGAGCAAAGAGAGAAGGCAAACATCAAATTAAATCAGAATGCAGTTAACAGTAGCATGCATTCATTTAACAAACATTTAATGAACACTCCACTCTATAGCACACACTTTGTCAGATGCTGGGCATACAACTGTGGACAAGGTTCCTGCTCACATGGAGCTTACGGTCTAGTGCTGGAGATAGAAAATAATTAAACAAACACATAAATAAAATAGCAACACAGTGAGTGCTGTGTAGCAAATCAAAATAACTGATGTGTAATCAAGCGACTGAATGACTACTTTGGATCAGGTGGTCAGAGATAGCCCCTGAGGAAGTGGCATTTAAGAGGATTCCTGCAAAAGAAGAAGACCGAGGAAAGAGCAGGTGAGCAGTCATAAGGTTACCAGTCCTGACTGCTATTGGAGCAGGAGAGCCAGGGTGACAAGAGGAGAGGAAGAATGTTCTAGAACATATGTTCTTGATGAATATATGTTCATCAAGTTTGGTTAACTTGATGCTTTGGGATTTGTGACACTTCTTTTCTATTTTCTGAATTATTCCCTAAACATTCATTCAGTAAAACTTTATTGAGTGTCCTTTGTGTGCCAGGCACTCTGCTGAATTGTGGTGAAACCAACATGAATATGTCAACGTCCCTCAAGAGGTTTTCGGTCTGTTGGGGGAGTTAGGCCAGGAAACCAAGACTGTGGTACATGCTGTGGTGAGATAATCAAAGAGGGTTCGTGGGAGCATACAGAGGGCTTCCCAATCCCTTTGAGTGTTGAGGGGAGGAGACAAGTTCAGTAAGGCTCCCTGGAGGCAATGACACCTGAGGGGTCTTGGAGGATGAGGTGAAGTTAGCCAGGTGAAGAATACAGAGTGTATGTTCTAGGTGGAGAGAGTGGCTTGTGCAAAGGCCTGGAGGAGAAGAGTCAGCGCATGTGAGAAGGATGCTGGAGCGGAACAGATAGCCAAGAATGCTCTGCTCTGGAGCCTATACTAGACACTCAAGAATAGCTTGTAGGCTTCCCTGGTGGCGCAGTGGTTGAGGGTCCGCCTGCCGATGCGGGGGACACGGGTTCGTGCCCCGGTCCGGGAGGATCCCACATGCCGCAGAGTGGCTGGGCCCGTGAGCCATGGCCGCTGAGCCTGCGCGTCTGGAGCCTGTGCTCCGCAACGGGAGAGGCCACAACAGTGAGAGGCCCGCGTAGAGCAAAAAAAAAAAAAAAAAAAAAAATAGCTTGTAGAGTTAAGACAGATTCCTAAGGAGCCAAGTCAGCAACAGGCAAAGGCTTAAGGAAAGGATGCCGGGGTTCATGAGCTCAGACCACTCTCTGGGCCTCCCTACCCACCAGGAGTCATCCCATGGGAGGACCAACTCACTCCAGGCAGACATTACCTGAATCAGAATATAAGATTCACCTGAAGCAGGCACACATACGGGAGCATGCAAGTATTTGAACATCCACACGAACAAATTTAACTACTTGGTTTTTGGAGGAAAGGGGGCACTGAGATAAAACCTATTAATGGATGTTTAGTGGCTGGTTTTCATGCTTGGTTTGTGACACTCCAAGCAAAGGAGCAGAGGTTCTTTTTAGTTCTGAAACTGCTGATTCAGTTTGCATGAGGATATTACTTTTTAAGGAACTTTCAAAAACACCTAAAATTTAATTGTAGCCATAGTTGAGTTAGAGAATCCCTGGGTGCAGAATTTTCTCCACCTTCCAGTGTTTATAGAATCTGACATCACTTGGGGTTGGAGGGAGACTCTGGGGAGAAAGGCTAGGAGCCACTCAGCAGGTGGAAGGGCCTTACCCTGGGACTCTATCTGTGGGCAGCTGTATGGAGGTTGTTATTAAGACTGTCAGTTTCTGAGTGTCCTCTTGATGGCTTGTCTGGCCAGCCCTTCAAGATCTTAGCAGGAGAAGCCTGTAAGAAGGATGCTTTACATTTATTTATTAGTAAAGTTGACCCTTTAAAAAAGTTTTACATTTGTATTTCTTTTGAGAATTCTGTTCACATGTATGTTAGAAATTGCTAGTTGTTTCCAATATCCATTCCCCCCTCTTTCTTAGTAATAAACCCAATTTTTAGCTGAGCCCTTTGCCATCCAACTGAAAGGCTATATTTCCCAGGCTCCTTTGCAGCTAGGTATGGCCATGTGACTGATCTCTGGCCAATGAGATGTAATCGTCATGTGGGACTTCTAATAAGTCTCCTTAAAAGGAGAGGGGTGTGCCCTTCTATCCACCCTCCCTTTCTCCATCCTACTTCCCTAAATGAGGGCACGATGACTAGAGCTCTAGCAACCAACATGGACCATGAGAGCTGTGCCCTATGGATGGGGCAGAATGAGCTGGAAGAAACCTAAGTCTCTAATGATTCCTGGAGTTACTATACCAACCCTGAACTGACTGTGAACTTTTTTTTCTTTTTTTTAATGTGTGAGAGAGAAATAAAATTCCATCTTGTTTAAGCCACTGTTGTTTTCCATTATATGTAATTGAACCAAATTGTAATTAATACAAAATGCTCTGTTTTCTTCTGAACCATCTTTTTCGTTACTGATCTGTGTTTTGTTTTGTTTTGTTTTGAAGGATATTTCCTCTCCGTAAATATTGTGAATATTTTTCCAGTTTTTGCTTGCCTTTTGATTTTGTTTGTGAGTTCTGTTTTTAAAGAATAGGTGTTTATTTTTAATGTTGTAATATTGACAGACTTTTAAAATGCTATTTGCTTTTGTATTTAAAGTCCTTCTCCATTCAGATCAGGTAACATTCACCAGTGTTTTTTCTAGTTTTTTTTTTTGTTAACAGTTTCCCTGTTTATATTTAGCATTTTCATCCATTGGTGAGTGCTCTTGGTGAGTTTTGACTCTTTCTTAGGTCATAAGTTTCTAGCCCCAGCTACTCTCCTAGCTGTGGGACAGGAGCCAGCATCACTTCTCGTTTACACCACCTGGCCTGGCCTGAGCCTCCACACTCAGGCCAGCACACTCAGCACACATCCCGTCTCCGCCTCCTTCCCCCACTCACCCCTCCTGTATGGGTCATCTACCCACTACCCAGGATAGCACTCTGGGCTTCTTCTGGAACTTCTGTCTTTGCCACCCTGTGTTCAGCTCTATTCCAGATCATCTCTAATTCCTGTTTACTTAGACCAGGCCATTGACAGACATCCCAAATATCCTAGGAGCTTTTTGTTATATTTTTCTCTGAATAGGAAATATGAAGAATTTTTATATATTTTTTCCAGGTGAACATAGAGCTTTTTAAATTAAAATCTTGTTTTCTTTTAAGAGGAATGAACTATGTTTATCACTTAAAAATTGGTAAGTACAGAAAAACACCAAACTAAATAAAAATAAAAGCCTGACTCTCTCTATTACTAGTACTTTGTAAAAACATAAAAAGTAAAAGCCCTCCACTCCGAGAAATAACCTTTATCAACAGTTGACGTTATCTCCTTCTAGACTTATTTATACAAGCACGTGTAGAAGATATGTATATGCACAATTTTGTTTGTGAAAACTGGATCTTGCAGTATATTTGTTCAGCAACTAGCTTTTTACAAACAGCAATATAATGTGTACATCTTTCTAAGACAGTACAAAGAGACCTGCTACATTCTTTTTAAAGGCTGTATGGTATTATTCCATTGTGTGGATGTACCATTTTTTATCTTCCTTCCTACAGATGAATATGGAGTTTTCTGATGTCATCCTAATATATATGAGGCTACTATAAACATCCTCATCCTTATACTTTCATGCATTTGTGCTACCGTTTCTGTAAGATTTCTAAAATTGGGATTGTTGAGTTAAAGAGTATATACGTAGAAAATTATAGATGCTGCCAGTTTCTTCTTGTCAAAATCTTGTTCCAGTAAATGCACTGTCCTTTTAAATGGTCCTTTTGCCACCATTTTCCCTCCCACTGGTTCATTCCTTACTCTGTTGCTAGATAATGTTTATAAAATTCAGATCTGATCATGGCTTCCCCTGTTTAAAAGATCTCAACGGTTCCTCCTTGCCAACAAGACAGAGCCCAGACACTGAGCATTCATCCAGGATCCTTCTCAGTCAGTTTGGGTCCTCTGGGAAGAGGACACCAAGATGGAATTTGAAGTGCAGGAGATTTACTTGGGGGCTGGAGGGTAATACCTATGAAAGATAAAAGGAAGGGAGCAGGCATAGATAGGGAGAAGGCAGCCTTCCGAGGGCAATCCAGCAATGGAGGTCTACCTCCTGGGAAAGGAGGGGGGGAAGGAAGGAGGACTGGGTAGGAAGATCCTCTGACTGTGATACAGCTTTGAGAACATCTCAGTCAGCTCAATGGGAAGCTTCAGCATAAAGATTGCCCATTAGAGGAGTCCCACTTTGAGCAGAAATGGACAAGCCCTACCAACCCCTGCCATAATCTGCCACTGGTTGGGAGCTTCCTAGGAGGCAGTGGGGCCTTGACTTAAATGGTAAGTATAGAAGATGCTGAAGCTGCAGGCTGGTCCTCTGAATGGCTCTTATCCATGGCTATCATAAACCGCAGCCTGCCTTTTATTTCCTCTTTCCCTGATCCCAGACCCCATGCTCTGGCGCCATTGGCTTGACTACATGCCGTACCCCACATGACCAACTGTCCATACCACCCCTCCCAGCCGTAACCTTTGCTCACTCAGTTCTTTCTGCTTGGAATGCCATTCCTTCCCAGCTGTACCCATCAAAATCCTACTATGTTTTTAAAGCCCAACTTAAATGTCACTTCTCTAGATCACCTTCCCTGATCCCACCATGCAGAATTAATTGTTTCTTGCACCTGTGGTGCTATGTGTAGATTAGTACTTCCCAGGTTGAATTATTCTTAGCTGCTCTTTTCTCAGATTCTTGTCCCTTCAAACTTTAAAACCTAGCACAATGTAGGTACACAGAAAATGTTGACTGAACTGTTTTCCTGCTCCTCTCAAAACACCTAGAGGTTGCAGAGCTCCAACTCCTGGAATGGTAGGAAGCACACATTCAGTGGTCAATAAATGTTTGTTCAATTGTCCAGGACCTCATGTTGGGCTAGACAAAGTGAGCTGAAGGGTGCTGGGGAGAGGTTGTTTACTGTTGTTAGGGGTCACCTAGTTTGGGACCAAGTCAGAGTTTTAAGACTAGAGCATGTCTTTCCCTGTTTATATTTTCCTCCATGATTTGGAAAGACCCCAAAGAATTTTTTTTTAAGTCATCATTTTATTGCCTCAACAGATGGGAACTTTTGGGGGGCTTCCCTTTTTCAAACACATTTTTATGTGTTGGAATTTTGCATTTCTTCATTCAGTCATTCTCCTTATGGGTGTAAGAAGAGCCATGAAGATACCTGGCATGAGATCTCCAGGTCAGATCCAGTCATTTTCTAACTGGGTGTTTATAGAGTGGAGAGAATTGGGAGGGATAGAAATATTTTTCCTCTTCCTCTTTCCCACGCCCACCAGTTAAAGAACTTCCCTGGGAGGGGACCTGTGGGAAGTGGCCGAGGGTTTCCAGGGTAGGCATAGTAGGGCTGACATCGGGGCTTGGTGGGGATAAGGGTGGGTGGAGAGAACAGAGAGGAAGGACTGCTGACCCAGACTCTTCACCCTCCTTCAGATGTCCCTTGGCCACTGTCCCTCAGCTGAAGGAGGTTAGGGCTGGGGTGGCCACACCCTCCCTTCTCTCCTCAACCTCTCCAAGCTGTTGGGCCCTCAGGAGAAACACTAGGGTTTTCTCATCAAGGCATGAGGGCCCTGTGCCTCTGCCTTCTCTCTCACGGTGTTCAGTGCAAGTGGAAGCAGGGACGTTCTAGGCTGAGGCCTTAACTGCTGGTGCTTGTTTGGCAGTGGTTAGGAATACTCAGAGGCTTTGTGTTATCAAGAAGCCCGCCCAAGGCCGAGGTTCTTATCTCTGTGTCCACAGGCTCATCTTCGTGGGCTGTGAACCCACCCTCTCCCCTCAGGTAGTATTAAATTGTGCATTTGGTGGAGGCATAGCTCTCATCAGATTCTTTTTTACCAGAAAAGTCTGTGATCCAAACCACTGCTTTAACCCAAAGAAGAATAGCTTTTCTAATTAAAAAAAAAAAAAAAAGAGGATGTTTTCCTAACAAAAGCTGGATTCTAGTTGGATTGCCAGCACTGGGTAATGGAGATCCCAGGGTGATTCTAGAAAGAAACCCAGATCATTACCTTCACGCTGTGATTGTCCCCCAGGAACTTTGCATTTCCCCGTAATCAGAGTTTGTGGTTTAGGGACTATATGGATTTGGTTGGTACAGATCCAGAGAGCTGAACCCCTGAGAGTTGCACCAAGTGGTCTGACATCCACCTCCAAGGAGGACAACCCGGAGACAGAGCAGACCCTGCAGGTGTGTGGAGGCGGAGAAGGGGACCATGCTGACTCTGGTGGGCATGGTCTATGAGAATAGAATATTCCCAGGCTTTTAAATGAATTCCAGCATAGCCATGCTAAAACCCCCTAAAAACCTGAGTTCTGGGCAGATTCTGGTCTCCATTTCAGGGAGACAGTTCTGATGTTATGAAAGCACCAAACTTTAATGTGACGGCCTCTCCAATTTTGACAACCCCTCTACTTTTATTTTTTAAGTCCTGGCCACAGTTGTAAATAGGGAACCATATCTGCTGAGACTTCCCAAGAATTACATAAACAGTTTGGATGGTTATCTTTTTTTTAAACAACAGTTTCTGAAAACACTGAAGAAAATCCCACTTACTTAACAGTGTGATGCCTGAGCCAGCCCTGGGAGTCCCTGGGAGGCTTGCAGAATCACTTCCTCCTGACTGCCCTGGCTTGGTCATGAAGCTCACTGATGAAATGGAGGAGGAAGAGCCCAGTGCAGGGGGAGGGAGGACGAGGCCGCAGATTGTTCCTCCGCAGTGTGGCTGCTGAGAGTGGGGACCCAGGATGCAGCAGACATAGCTTTTCCTGGGGCTTGGCACTCTGGGGAGGGAGCATGTGCTTCAGACACACTCTTCCCATTTGAGGACTGGTATGATTGTAGAAACAGGGTTCCTGGGCCCCTATGTCACAGTGAGAATCTTCCCTTCTTTCTAAGGTCTTAGCAGCCTCAGTGGCCTTGAAGATTTCTTGAACCTGAGGGGCTGGGCTTCATCTGAGAAATGCCCGTGTCTCTTCTGACACATCCTAGTCACCAACTCCCGTCTCTACTCCAGTAGACTTCGAAAAACCATACAGACAGACAAACTGACCTTCTGCACCAGTGGGAGTGGCTGAAAGGATAGCAAGGAGGCCTCCTGCTTCAGTGTCATCCTCCCCACCTCAGGTTTCAGCTGTACTTCCATTTTGTCATTAGAGAGATGTTTTCAGTTAAGCATTCTCCTTCTCCAGGTGTTATTTTGGAAGTGCAGTTAGCTGAAGATGCATAAGTCATTAGTGTAAATTAACTTTATCTTTAAATAGAGGGCTTGGTCCAGTGGTTCTTAGCATTTTTGAGGTCACTCACCCCTTTCAGAATCTAAGGAAACAGATGGACTCTTTCCTCAGGAAAACGCACAAATATCCAGAACTTTGTATACCATTTGTGGATTTCAAGGGCCCCTTTGACCCTACCCTGGAGTTCTGAGTTCTCACGAGAGGATGGTAAATGGGAAAAGGTAGTGGTTAGGGGTAGGGAAGCAGGACAAACAAGGAACCTGGGTGCTGCTACAGACCACTTTGTGGTTTTCCCCAAGACCAGTCGTACAAACATATCAGAAACAAATATCTGTCACCTGGCTGTGGTCACTGCCCTGACCCAGAGAGAAGGTATGCTTCTATGGGTAGCGATGCTGGGGACCCTGTGCACTACATCTCTGAGCTCCCAAGACCATGTGCGGCATATCTCCATGAAGCTGGATAAGGAGAAAACTGCCCCGGGGACGCTGGGGCTGCCTTTCTGCTGGAGGAGGCAGAAGGCAGCTTGTGTCTGTCTGGTGGGCCGGGGTCCCCTTGGCAAGGTGGCAGGGGCCACCAGCCGGCCACCACCCCCCAGCAGAAGAGGCGGGGGCTTGGTTACTCTAGACTGCATACTTACCACAACCTTGAGTCTGAGATTTCTTTTATTTCCTTTGGGGAAGTCAATTTTATGAGGCAGCTTGTGATTCCCTGGGTATTGTTCTGTTCAAACTGGGGGAAACATGGGGAAAGTTTTTGGACCTAGACTTTATCTGAAAGCCTCACAGGGGATTTTGGAAATGATGCAGCATAGTGAAACAAGCATAGCGATCATTTGTAGTCCCGTGCTTGTTCTGTGAAGCTCCTTCTGTTTGTGGTGACTCAAGGAGGGGAGAATTTCCCCATCTTGAGCCAGTTGGACAAGTGTGAACACTGCTGTCTTTGCAGGCTCTGGCACAGAGGAGGAGAAGCAGGGCCTGGACTAGGGGGAGCCCCCAGGGTTTGGGGAGCTAGACCCAGGTTAACACACATGAAATGGGGTGGTCCTTCTCTTGAGCCAGTCAGCCAGGGCCCCCCTGTCCCCTCACAGCCATCCTCAGACCGGGCACAGCACCCTATCCAAACTGCACACCAACACCTGCTTGTTGAACCGATCGGAGGCTCACCTGTCACCCACATCACGTCATAGAGCAAAGCCCGGGCTTTGCACGTCACACTCAAGTGGGCACACCCTCATGGTGAGATGCAGTCTTTCTCCCACTTACTGCTTTTTATTTTTATTGCATTTTTTAAAGATTTTTTTTATTTTAAAGGCTTTATTGAATTTGTTACAATATTGCTTCTGTTTTTATGTTTTGGTTTTTTGGCCACAAGGCATGTAGGATCTTAGTTCCCCGACCAGGGATCAAACCCGCACCCCCTGCATTGAAAGGTGAAGTCTTAACCACTGGACCGCCAGGGAAGTCCCTGTATTTTTAAATATTAGTTGGGTTTTTTTTTTTTATTTCTATGTTCACTGTATTTCTTGACATTAAAATAAAGATTTCTTAAACAAGATACAAAAAGCACTAGTCATAGATGAAAAGATAGAGAAATTGAACTTTCATGTTCATCAAAAGATACCATTAAAAGGATGAAAAGGTAAGCCACAGACTGATACTTTCAGTGACATACCCGAGAGAGGACTTGTATCCAGGGTATATGAGGAACTCCTATAGGTCAATAAGAAAAAGACAGGCAAAATCAGCAAAAGTCTTGAACAAGAACATCTTTAAAGTGGATATCTAAGTAGCCAGTAAGCAAATTAAAACTTATAATACTATATATCCACCCCAAAGGACCAAGACCTAAAAGATTGAGAAACCAAATGTTGGCAAATCCTCATATATTGCTGGTAGGAGTGTAAATTTGAGTGTTTGGAAATTTGGAAAACTGTTTAGCAGTATCTACTAAAGCTGAGATTATACCCATTCCATAAACTACCAATTCCACTCCTAAGTATATACTCAAGAGGACTGAGTGCATATGTCCACCAATGCTTGTAGTGTTCTTATTCGTCATAGACCCAACTGGAAACAGCCCAAATGCCCATCAACAACAGAATGGATAAATAAATTGTATCATATCCATACAATGGAATACACCACAGCAATTTAAAAAAGAACAAACTATGCTGACATATAGCAACACAGATGAATCTCAGACATGTTGAGTAAAAGAAGCTGGACACCAAAAAAGTACATATTATATGAACCTGTTCTCCTGGAGGATAGGACCACACCTTTTATCTCTGAAACTCCAGAGCCCTGCCACATATAGCAGGTGCTCAATAGATGTTTGTTGACAGAGTGAGTGAAGTAAGACGTGGCCTTTACTCCTGAAGGTGTTTTTCAGAGTAATGTTTATGTGTGCGTTAGGGTGAAATCAGTCTGGGAGGCAGTTAGCAAATGCTCACAGCTTGCTGTAAAATGAAGCAGAAAATACACGTAAAAAAAGAAGCAGAAATGAATCCCTTTTACCTTAATGGGGATGGGGATGGCAAAAGGGCTGTGGGATTCAGAAAGAGACATTCACAGGTGCTCAGGGGACAGGAGGGCTTCCTGAGAGGGATAATATTGAGCTGAACTTTGAAAAGTGGTTGAAATGACAACAAGCAGGAAAGGCCTGAGAAGGGCAACCCAGGCTTAGGGAATGGCATAACCAGTTGGTTCTCAGACTTTAGTGTGTGTCAGAATTATCTGGAGGACCTGTGAAAACACAAGCAGCAGCGCCCCACCCAGAGATTCTGGTTCAGTAGCTCTAGGGTGGGACCTGAGAATTTGTATTTCTAGCAAATGTCAGGTGATGCCGATGCTGATGCTGCTGGTCTGGGAACCACACTTTGGGACCCACTGGTTTAAGTCACAGCTGGCTGGTCCAGGCAATTGCATCTCACTTGAGCCACACTGTTAGGTACGTGAAGTGCAAGATGGGAGGGGGGTGTGGGCAGGTGGAGTGGGCCATGGCCTGGAGGCCTTTGGCTGCTGAGAAGTTTAGACCTAATCCTATAGACTTAATTTAGGGCCACATGTTTAGACATGTGTAATATCTGGTTTCCAGGATGTTCCACTGTAGGGTCTAGGTACCCTCAGCCTGAGGCTTAAGGCTATACAGATGTGCAGGTGATAAATGCATACTGAGTCTGGCCTTATAGAGACAAGCCCTGCATACAGCACACCTGCAGAGGGCAAAACAGTTTACACTGATGGACAAACAAGGATTGAAGAAAGGCATTATTTTAAATATGCAACATCAGAATTATTTGTAGCCATGCAACACATACATGCTGTGGGGATGGCAGGTGGAAAAAGAACCCGCCCATCTGACCATTCAGACAGAAGCAGCACTTTTACTTTCAATAAAGATATAATTGCTCTGAATATTTCTTTCGCATGGCCCACAGCCCTCCAGATTCCCAAGGACAAGGATGTTACACCACACACCCAGTCTGTTTCTATCGCCAGGGAGACACAGAGAGCCAGGAGATTTTCCCCAAATGGTATTTCTTTGGCTAAGGAAGGGAGAATTAGTCACCTGGGTGGGATTTGAGGAGGGAGGCACATGTGGTGAATGGCCAGATAAAGAGTCCCTGCCCTTCCCTGGAGCCATTCTTGTCAGGACACCGGACTAGCAGGACTGCCCTTTCTGGGATGACCCAGGCACATAGAGCAGATGCCATCTGTCATCCTATGCACTGGCTTCCAGTTATACCTCCAATAAACAACACTTACTGAATACCATCTCTCTGCGAAGTAATCTACTGGGTGTGGTCGAGACGCAGATGAATCAGCCACAGACCTGCCCTCCACAAACGTATAATCTAATAAGGGGGAGGAGAGACAGAGGTCATTCTTGGTCATTAAAAACCCTCCTACCTGGTCCCTTGTTTACTCCCTCCACATGCCTGGTTTAGGTCTAGCTCCTTCCTCTCCCTTACACCCCATTGTTGGAGGCTGGGGGTCTCATTCAGTAGGATCCTGTAGTCACAGAGATGAGTAAATCAAGATGCTTGTGGTCTGATACGGAACTCTTCCTGCCCCATAGCTGAAGATAGGCCAGCCCTGAACAGGTGCCCTACAGCTCCCACCCCTGCTGCTGGGTGCATGACCATCAACTCTGGGCTAAGGAAACCTGAGTCCCCTTGCTGGCTGGGTTCCACATTGAAAGATGGTGCCTGGGGGCCCCACCTTTGCATCAGCCTGTCCCAGAGCAGCAAAACCATAGGCCCCTGGGGGTTGCAGCTGTTGCATGCATGATGATCCACAGGAAGATGAGAGGGGGCTCAGGTGACTGCTGGTGCCCTGACAACTCTCCAACTCCCCGAGGAACTTATTCCTCAGTCAGGCTGAGTTCTGCCTGACTTTTCCCTCAGGGACATGGTAACTGGCTTGCTTCCTCCTCACCCCCACTCCTATTTGCAAGAGAGTCACCTAAAAGAGGGCAGGGGCCCAGAAATCAGAAGCAGGTTTAGATCTTGCTCTGCCACTCCCTGTTTGTTTAGGGCAAGGCACCTAACCTTTCTCCAACCTCAGTTTCCTCATCTGTAGAATGGGAATAAGGACCTTGCTTACTTCGTAGTGTTGTTCAGAGACCAGAGGATACAGACAAAATTCTTGTCTTTAAACTGCCCTGAAGTCTAATGGGGTAGTTGGAAAACCACACACATAGTGTGATGTGTACCACACCAGAGGCATGTTTGGGGTGCAGTAGTGAGCAGAATAAAGGTAAACAATTCTAACAAGGGGAAACTACAGAGCTTCATGTCAGTGCCAGGGTCAGGGCATGGTGGAAGCAACTCTCCAGGGCTTTGGCCTCTAGTGTTTCTTTGAATACCGGACACTGTCAAGTATTTTACCGGTGTTTTATTTTTTAATTCACAACAAGCCTGTGAGAAGGTATTATCATTCCCATTTTACAGATAAGCAAACAGAGGCTCAGAAAGGCTCATGCATTGACCTGGCATAGTATTTACTGAGCACCTACTATGTGCTAAATGTTGCAGATAAAACAGTAAACAAAAGATATGCAAGTCCCTCCCTCATGGAGCTTGCATTCCACAGGAAAAGTCACTTGCCCAAGGTGAGGCTGGAATGTGCCAGAGCTGGGATTCAAACCCAGGTCTAGTGACCTCCTGGGCTTGTGCTTTTCCCACTCACCCCAGAACTCACTGTCCCTGAGGACATTCTTCACATGGGGAGGCATAAAATGTTCCTGCCAGCCCCTCTGGGGAATTCAAGGATTCAGGAGCAAGGCTGGATCAGGGATAAGAGAGGAGCTGCTATTCTTGTAGAACCCTGTATTTCACAGTCACTCCCCAGTATCCCTGCCCCAAAGAAAGATTGACTGCCTAACCACTCAGATATTTACCCCAGGGAGGGATGGAGGGATGAGCTTCCCCAAGGGGATTTCAAGAGAGGATAGGGGTAGCTGTCCGTGCTCAGGTCAGACAGTGACACCCTCTTCCTGGCTCAGGTGGGGAATCCCTTTGAATTTCACTTGGCTTTTGGGAGGGTCTATTGTTTACCTACTCCTCAGGCCCTCCAGGGAGCAAAACTCAGGACTGGGGTATGTCAGAGGATTAAATCAGACTCTGGCATCTGAGTGAACTCTGGGCCCCTTGGGTTCATGGGTCAGCTCTGCCCGCAGCCTCAGGCTGCCTCTAGATGCCGTGAGACCTGTGGCACTCCCACTGGGCAGTGACATTTTCTTTTAACCCAAGGAAACAATCAGAGATTTGCAAGCCTCCCCCACTAAAGAAAAAAGATACATATAGGATTATTCATTATAGTATTTACTCATAGTAGCAGCCACTTGGAAACAATCTAAATGGCCAATATTTGGGAATTAAATAAAATATGGTAAAAGTATACCTTCAGTAAAAATACTATGTAGCCATTAAAAATCATCATGTAGAAGAAAATTATATGATGAATGCTTATAATAGATTTAGTCAGAATTCATGACTAAAACAATGTACACAAAACAGAATGTACAACATGATCCCATCTTTTAAACATTTGTCTATATGTGCATAGAAATATGTCTAGAAAGATGCACACCACATGTGAATAGTAGCTGTCTCTGGGTAGTGGAATTGTAAGTAACTTCTGTTTTCAATATTTTCCAAATCTTTCAGTGAAAAATTCATGTATTTTCGAATCATGGAGAAAATCCCCACAATATATATTAGAGAGAGAAGAGAATATCTCTTTTTGGGCCTATACTTAGCTGGCCCCAGGCCCTATCCTACCTTGAGAGATTTGCAAGCTCAAGAACAGTGTGGGATGGGGGACAGCTTGAGGAGAATTAGCTGGGCACCATCCTCCAGGTCTCATCTGAAATGTCATCTCCCAGAGAGGCCATCTGAACACACACCCTGGCTGAAGGAGGCCCCTCCCATGTTCTCTCTCCCTCTTTCACCACATTTTATTGTCTTCATTGCACTTACCTACGTCTGCAGTGACCTGCCTGCTCATCTATTGCTAGGTGATTATTCCTCTTCTCCACCAGAAAGCAGACTCCATGAGAGCAGGAACCCAGCCTGTCTTGTTCCCTCTGACTTCCCATCAGGAGAAGAGACCCAAGTGAGATCTTGGTTTATATGAGGACTGTTCAGCAGCCCTCTGAAGTTGTGGGCATTGATCCTAAGGCTACTGGTGACCTTGAGAAAATGGGAATAACTTCTTGGGAGTCTAGAGACAAGCTGATTATTATCTCCTGGGGCCAGAACTGGTTGAAGCTCAGCAACGTAGGGAAGCTGGTCCAGCTTGGTAGCAACAGCTGCCAGATGGTTACATGTGTTGTGGAAGTGCCAACTTTGTGCTTCACAGTTTATAAATGAGAGAAGTGAAGCTAGAAGCAGTTTATCTGATCATCCCTTTCCCCTTTGCTTCCGGAGCTCCTACGGCTGCCAGCCCACTCTGTCCTCTAGCTCACAACTTGAGCTCCTCTCTTTTGAACCTGTTCCAGTCGGGTTCTCATCCCAGCCATTCTACTGAATCTGCCCTTGACCAAGATCACCTATGACTCCAAGACAGTAAATCCAGTTATTAGCTCTCTGTCCTCATATGACTTGACCTATCACAGTGAACTGCTCCATCTCCTTGAAACCCTTTCTCCTGGTTTCCTTCCTATTGTACTTGCTACTCCTTCTTGGTCTCCTTTGCTGAGCAATTGAATGGGGGCTCAGTCCTCATGGACTGAGGGCAGCTTCTCTATTGACAGTCCCCCCCTTGGTGATCTCCTCTAATATCGTGGCTTTATAAGAGCTACATGCTGAGCGCTCGCAAATCTTCATTTCCAGCCTGGACCTCTCCCCTGAACTCCAGACTCATATATCCACCTGCCTCCAGGCCTCTCCACTTGAGTGTCTAAAAGTCATCTCATACTTAACATGTCCAAAACTGAGTTCCTTATCTCCCCGCCAAACATGCTCCATCATCCGGCTTCTGCGTTCAAATAATGGCTATTCCATCCTCCCATTTGCTCAGGCCAAAAATCTCAGTCCTCTTTGACTCCTTTGTTTCATATCTCACTTCCAAATCCATGAGCAAATCCTGCTGGCTCCACTTTCTAGAATCTGCCTAGATCTCAACAGCCCCCATGCAATCTCTCTAGTCCAAGCCACCATTGTCTCTTGCCAGGATTTCTGCAGTATCCTCCCAACTGGTTTGGCCTATGCTCCCCAGTTTACTCTCAACACAACATCCAGAGTGACCTTATTAAAGTGGGAGTCACGTCATGTCACTTCTCTGTGTACAACTTTCCAGTGGCTCCCATTTTGAGTCAAAGCTCCAGTTCAATCCGTGATGAAGTTTAATGCCCTGCACACTCCGGAGCCTCTCACTGCCTCTAGGATCCCCTCTCTTACTTCCCCTTCATTCATTCTACTCTGGTCACACTCCCCTCCTCTCTGATCTTTACCGTGTCAGGCAGGCTCTCACCTTCAGGCCTTTGCACATGCTGTTGACTCCACCTGGGAAGCTTCTTCCCCACTAATTCTCAGGGTGCATGTCCTCATTTCTTTCAGGCTTTGTTCATAAGTCATCTTCTCAGATGTCCGGGCTTCCCTGGCCACACTATTTACAGTTTCAGTACTCCTTCCCACCTTCTCCTCCAACATTTCCTTCTGCCATCTTTTGCTTTATTTTTCCTCCAGAGCAGTTAACTCTTCTGACTACTATTTAATTAATTTATTTATTTGGTTGATTGGTTGGTTGGTTGGTGGGTTGTTGGTCTCCCGCAATAGACATCAAGTTCCACAAGGGCAGGTTTTTTGTCTGTTTTGTCTACTACTGTATCCCCAGAGCCCAAGGACAGTGCCTGGCATGTGGTAGGTACTCAGTAAATATTTGATGGATGGACATATGAATAAAAATGTATGACAGGGACTTCCCTGGTGGTCCAGTGGTTAAGACTCTGTGCTTCCACTATAGGGGGCACGGGTTCGATCCCTGCTCGGGGAATTAAGATCCCACATGCTGCATGGTGCGGCCAAAAAAAAAAAATGTATGACAGAACCACTTACTGTTTATACAAGGCCTTGAGACAAGGGGAAAGAGCATTGGGTTTCTGCCAGCATAGGAGCATTAACAAGCCAAGTGAGAAGGAACTGCCCCAAGCGGGAGAAGGCCCCTTTGTGGACGTCAGGGGCCTGTTTCTGCCTTGGCCAGCATGCAGCCAACTCACACTTCAGTGGCTTGTGAAGAACTTGCCCCTGGTGAGCACTCATCACTCAGCTTCCATTCAGGTTGGCTTTGCCCCAAGGCTCCCCCTCAGTGCTCTGCGCAATCGCAATCGCTTACTTTCCTTTTTCCCTCCAGATGGCAGAGTTAGCAGCCTATTGAAGGAAAACAACATCAAGGTAAAAGAACAATAAGACTGTGTCTAGTTTAGAACTTCCCAACCTAAGAGGCCTTGAAAGGTATTCAAGGAAGACCCAGAGTGCTGAATGTGTTGGCAACTGGCAGCGGGATAAAGTGAAGGTCCGGGAACTCGCATTACAGGGTGAGTGCTAGGGACAGTGAGGTACAGCTCAGTATCGAGGAGTGGATCATCAGAGCTGGCTCTCAGGTCTTCAGACCCAGGAAGACAGTGCTTCCCTTGGGAAAACCTGGTGACCTCCCCCATGCCAGTCAGTCGTGGGCCCACAGCCTGGCCCTCCTCCTCTGCTTTCCTCCCTCCAGGCCTCTCCCCTTCCTTGCTCTTTCTGGAGGTTCTGCCCTGCCTGCTGAAATCAGAGCAGGCCTTGGCAGAGTGTTTGGGCTTTTTTTTTTTTTTTAAGCAAGGTTGGTTTGGTTCTAAATCTAGAGGAATACACTAGGATGCTTCCAGCATAGGGGGTCTCTGTTTCTGTGTTAAATCACAGTCCAAATTTTAAAAAGTGAAAATACTCAGTAAATAATGGATGTGGGGGAACATGCAATGATGTGTACTTGCTGATGTGACTGGAAAAGGAATTTATCCTATGAAAATAACCACATTTTTGCAGAGATGTATGAACAAAGATATTTATAACTGCATTGTTTATAATAGAAAAAAAAGGAAACATTAGAAAGCCCTGCAAAAGGAGTTGGTTATTTAAACTCTAGCATATCCACTCACAGGCATGTCATGCAGCAGGATGATCTACGTGTATATTTATTGACAAGAAAGATGTTTGCATGTATTGCTTAGAAAGAAAGAAGGAAGGAAGGGAGGGAGGAAGGGAGGAAAGAAAGAGAGAGAATGAAAAAGAAAGAAAGAGAGAGAGAGGGAGGGAAAGAGAGAGGGAGGGAGGGAGGGAGGAAGGAAGGAAGGAAGGAAGGAAGGAAGGAAGGAAGGAAGGAAGGAGGGAAGGAAGGAAGGAAGGAAGGAGGGAAGGAAGGAAGGAAGAGTATGGTCAGGCTACTCAGGATGGCTATTCTTTTGTTCTCTGTACATCCCCTGCTCAGTCAGTGCCTGCTTCACCTACACCTACCCTACTCACATGACTGACCTTCCTACATACTTGCCCCGGGCCTCAGCTAGAGATAGTTCTTATCAAAGAGGTGGTGAGGGGCGTGCCCCTCTGCTAGTTTCCCTGGTAACCTGATGTCAGTTCCCCCTATAACTGGCAATCTCCCCTTCCCTCTGGGAGCGAAGACTGCTGCCTTGTCCTGTCCACCGTCACACAGTGGGGTGTCGCTCCAGGACCTTGCTTCACACATGTAAGGTCCCCCTATCCACTAAATCATTGATGTCCCTGTCGCTGACTCCAGGCTCTTTATTCGGTCTTGAAGCTGGGCAAGTGCAGGCCTTGTAGGCCTGTGAGGTGCAGCCCAACAGAAAGAAAAAGAGAAATGGAAAAATCTTAAACATGCAAGGAAAGTAGCTTTGTACTCAGCCTGGAGGGTTGAAATCCAAAACTGTCTCTTAACCAACATGAGGACACAGGCAAGTGATATGATCTCCCTAGCCTCTGCTTCCTGCCTGTAAAATGGGCATAATAATGCCTGCCTCACACAGTTGTGAGGATTTGGTGGGATTAACACCTCTAAAGGCCCAGCTCAGGGTCTGGCATGTGGTGAGTGCCCAGCAGTGGGTACCCAGATGAGATGTGGACCAGTAGTATTTTTACTGGGTACCTGTGAGGAAGCCTGGAAACATTCTGGAAATTCATAGACAAATATTGGTTTTATTGGGCTAACTGGAATTATGGGTGATTTTCAATATTTTACAATTTTTCTACAAGGAATACATATTACTTATGTTGACTGAAAAAACATGCACAGCCTAAAAATTGAGAATTACGTTTTATTCGGTGGACCTTCTGAGAACTTCAAGCCCAGGAGGCAGCCTCTCAGATAGCTCTGAGGGACTGTTTCAAAGAGGGTAAGGTAAGGGAGGAGCCAGGATATAAAGGAAGGAGTTTTGCAACAAAGACCAGGTAGTCGGAACGTCAAAAGATTACTGTTAATTAAAGAAAAGCAGACATCTCGAGTTAATGAATTCAGTGCTTTTCTGTGTATGGGAAGATGCAAGAGTCTGTGCTCACTGAAATCATTCCCTTGATATGCACCTTAGCTATCTAAGGGCAGTATTCTTTCTTTCCCTTCCTGATTTCACTCGCACTCACTGTTGGGGGCCTTGTTAGTGGCTGATGGCCTGATGGCTGCAGCATCCTTTGCTTGCTGATATGGCAGGAGGCATTTTTCATCCACACTTAAATAATGATGATGTAGTTTTTAAAAAGGAAGTAACAATTGAAAAGGTTAAAAAAAAAAATTGCAGGCAAGCCAACAGAGCAGCCCCCAGGGCAAAGCTCCTGAGGACTGAGGTAGGGGTTGGGGGTGTGTGGAGAGGGAGAATAGGCCGTGGGTGAAGGAAAAGAAGGAAAAGGATGATTAGACCTGAGGGCTGGTGCCCAAGGAGATGCACCTCAGAGGTCAGGCTCAAGGCCTCCCAAGCATGTTCCCCACTTTGGCCCCTCCTGGGGGAGTTTCTGGTAGGAGATACGGTGACCCGTCAGATGACCATGAGGGTGTGCAGCCACTTTTGACTGGTGAGAGAGCCTGACTCCGGCATTTCCAGGGAGCGGCCCTGTAGCTCCAGCCCTGGGTTCAGCTCTTCACCCACTCTCAGAAACCCAGCATCTTGTCTGTGTCCAGAGGAGGAAAGGCAGGGAATCCTAGTGAATTCCCATCTTTGGCATCCTGGTAGGATCCATACTCAAGGGCAGGATCTCCCAAGCGAATACAACCTGCTGGGAAAGGGATCCTGTGACTACCAAAGGGCTGCTGTGCCATCTCGCATCCCCACCTGCACCCGCCAACTGCCTGCTGGCCAGTGACATCAGGAAACATTTTTCCACATTAATGAGGTGTATGCTGCTTATGCCAGTTTATTGAGCATTCTCGGGGCATGGCTTATCCATATAAGTGAATTTTCCAAATAATTTAATTCCATCACACTACAATTTTTTTTATTGGACTCATTTTTAGTTAATTTTTATTTTACCAAATTTATCAAAATAATGCATGCATATGGTTTAAATAAAATAGAGAGGTTTATAATAAAAGTACCCTCTTGACCTTTCTCTGTCTCACTCTCTTCAGAGGGAGCCTCTTTCAACCCTTTTATTAGTTTCTATTTCTGTTTATGTTGTTATTTCTTGATTTACCAGTTTTAGACCTCTGTGGGCTTGCTGTGGTAGATAGAATTGAGCTCACCTACAAAACCACCTCTAGTTCTCCTCCCTCCATCCTTCCAGTAAGACTAACGCGATTTTTGTTAACTTAATACATAGTGAACGTAGACATTCTTCGCTGCGGTGCTAAGTAGTGTGTTATGTGTCCGTCCTTGAGTTCTGGAAAAAAATTATATTAATTCTTTGATAATTTTCTCCCCTCTGTTTTATCTGTTGAACATACTGGGTTAATCATCTAGTTTTCTTTTTTATTTACCCTCCCTTTGCCTTTTGGGTCTACTTTCCTGGAAAAACTTCCTTGCCTTTATCTTCCAATCCTTCTATTGACATTTTTTAATTTGGGCTTTTATATTTTTGGCTTGTATATATATATATATATATATTTTAATAAATTTATTTATTTTTGGCTGCATTGGGTCTTTGTTGCTGCTCACGGGCTTTCTCTAGTTGCAGTGAGCGGGGCTACTCTTCGTTGCGGTGGCTTCTCTTGTTGCAGAGCATGGGCTCTAGGTGTGTGGGCTTCAGTAGTTGTGGCGCACAGGCTCTGGAGCACAGGCTCAGTAGTTGTGGCTCACGGGCTCTAGAGCGCAGGCTCAGTAGTTGTGGTGTAGGGGCTTAGTTGCTTCATGGCATGTGGGATCTTCCCGGACCAGGGCTCGAACCCGTGTCCCCTGCATTGGCAGGCAGATTTTTAACCACTTCGCCACCAGGGAAGCCCTGATGTGCCAAATTTTAATTCAGATACTTCAGCAAATCTCTTCAGTTTCTATCTTAAAATTTATTGTTTATTGGCCTTGGTATTTCTCTTCTCAGGGAAGCCCTTGGCTTGTATATTTTTAATATACAAGTACTCATTCTTGTTTCTGATTTTTCCTTTATCATAATATTACAGTCTTGTTTTATGGATATACCATCTGCCGCTTTTCTCTCCGAAGGTATTACTTATTTTTCCTGTGTCTATTAGTTTTGTTTTAATATTCTTGTATTCTCTCTAAATTGTCTTTTCTTCCCCCGGCTTCTTTTTGTTTGTTTTCTCTCTCTCCTTCCTGTTGGAGGCTTTCCTCAAACATCAAAAATATCTATTGATATTTATGAATGAAGCAATAAAAAGCTGAATTAAACTGTATTTGGGAAAACTTATCAACTGGGGCATCACTATAGGAAGGAAGCCAGTCTTTTTTTTTTTTTAATACATCTTTGTTGGAGTATAATTGCTTCACAATACTCTGTTAGCGTCTGTTGTTCAACCAAGTGAATCAGCCATAAGCATGCATGTATCCCCATATCCCCTCCCTCTTGAGCCTCCCTCCCACCCTCCCTACCCCACCCCTCTAGGTCCTCGCAAAGACCCAGCTAATCTCCCTGGGCTATGCTACTGCTTCCCACTAGCTATCTATTCTACATTTGGTAGTGTATGTATGTTGATGCTACTCTCACTTTGCCCCAGCTTCCCCCTCCCCACCCCGTGTCCTCAAGTCCATTCTCTATGTCTACGTCTTTATTCCTGCCCTTGCCACTAGGTTCATCAGTAACTTTTTTTTTTCTTTATTAGATTCCATATATATGCGTTAGCATATGGTATTTCTTTTTCTCTTTCTGACTTACTTCACTCTGTATGACATATTCTAGGTCCACCCTCCTCACTACAAATAACTCAATTTCATTTCTTTTATGGCTGAGTAATACTCCATTGTATATATGTGCCACATCTTCTTTATCCATTCATCTGTCGATGGACATTTAGGTTGGTTCCATGGCCTGGCTATTGTAAATAGTGCTGCAGTGAACATTGGGGTACATGACTCTTTTTGAATTATAGTTTTCTCAGGGTATATGCCCAGTAGTGGGACTGCTGGGTCATATGGTACTTCTATTTTTAGTTTTTTAAGGAATCTCCATATTGTTCTCCATAGTAGTTGTATCAATTTACATTCCCACCAACAGTGCAGGAGGGTTCCCTTTTCACCACACGCTTTCCAGCATTTATTATTTGTAGATTTTTTGACGATGGACATTCTGACTGGTGTGAGGTGATACCTCATTGTAGTTTTGATTTGCATTTCTCTAATAGTTAGTGATGCTGAGCATCTTTTCATGTGCCTCTTGGCCATCTGTATGTCTTCTTTGGTGAAATGTCTATTTAGGTCTTCCGTCCATTTTTTTTTTTTTTTTTTTTTGCGGTACGCGGGCCTCTCACTGTTGTGGCCTCTCCCGTTGCGGAGCACAGGCTCCAGATGCGCCGGCTCAGTGGCCATGACTCACGGGCCTAGCTGCTCTGCAGCATGTGGGATCTTCCCGGACCAGGGCACGAACCCGTGTGCCCTGCATCGGCAGGTGGACTCTCAACCACTGCGCCACCAGGGAAGCCCCATCCACTTTTTAATTGGGTTGTTTGTTTTTTTGATATTGAGCTCCATGAGCTGTTCGTATATTTTGGAGATTAATCCTTTGTCCGTTGTTTCATTTGCAAATATTTTCTCCCATTCTGAGGGTTGTCTTTTCATCTTGTTTATGGTTTCCTTTGCTGTACAAAAGCTTTTAAGTTTCATTAGGTCCCATTTGTTTATTTTTGTTTTAATTTTCATTACTCTAGGAGGAGAGTCAAAAAAGATCTTGCTGTGGTTTATGTCAAAGAGTGTTTTTCCTATGTTTTTCTCTAAGAGTTTTATAGTGTCTAGTCTTACATTTAGGTCTTTAATCCATTTGGAGTATATTTATTTATTTATTTATTTTGCGGTACGTGGGCCTCTCACTGCTGTGACCTCTCCCGTTGCGGAGCACAGGCTCTGGACGCGCAGGCCCAGCGGCCATGGCTCACGGACCCAGCCGCTCCGCGGCATGTGGGATCTTCCCGGACCGGGGCACGAACCCTTGTCCCCTGCATCGGCAGGCGGACTCTCAACCACTGCCCCACCAGGGAAGCCCTGGAGCTTATTTTTGTGTATGGTGTTAGGTAGTGTTCTAATTTCATTCTTTTACATGTAGCTGTCCAGTTTTCCCAGCACCATTATTGAAGAGGCTGTTTTTTCTCCATTGTATGTTCTTGTCTCCTTTGTTGTAAATTAGGTGACCTTATGTGTGTGGGTTTATCTCTGGGCTTTCTATCCTATACCATTGATCTATAATTCTGTTTTTGTGCCAGTACAATACTGTCTTGATTACTGTAACTTTATAGTATAGTTTGAAGTTGGGCAGCCTGATTCCTCCAGCTGCTTTTTTCTTTCTCAAGATTGCTTTGGCTATTCAGGGTCTTTTGTGTTTCCATACGAATTGTAAAATTTTTGCTCTAATTCTGTGAAGAATGCCATTAGTAGTTTGATAGGGATTGCATTGAATCTGTAGATTGCTTTGGGTAGTATAGTCATTTTCACAATATTGATTCTTCCAGTCCAAGAACATGGTATATTTCTCCATCTGTTTATGTCATCTTTGATTTCTTTCATCAGTATTTTACAGTTTTCTGAGTACAAGTCTTTCTCCTCGTTAGGCAGGTTTATTCCTAGGTATTTTATTCTTTTAGTTGCCATGGTAAATGGGATTGTTTCCTTAATTTCTCTTTCTGATTTTTCACTGTTAGTGTATAGGAATGCCAGAGATTTCTGTGCATTAATTTTGTATCCTGCAACCTTACCAAATTCATTGGTTAGTTCTAGTAGTTTTCTGGTGGCATGGCATCTTTAGGATTTTCTATGTATAGTATCATGTCATCTTCAAACAGTGACAGTTTTACTTTTTCTTTTCCAATTTGTATACCTTTTATTTCTTTTTCTTCTGATTGCCGTGGCTAGGACTTCTAAAACTATGTTGACTAAGAGTGGACATCCTTGTCTTGTTCCTGATATTAGTGGAAATACTTTCAGTGTTTCACAATGAAGTATGATGTTTGCTGTGGGTTTGACATATATGGCCTTTATTATGTTGAAGTGGATTCCCTCTATGCCCATTTTGTGGAGTATTTTTTATCATAAATGGGTGTTGAATTTTGTCAAAAGCTTTTTCTGCATCTGTTGAGATGATCATATGATTTTGACTCCTTAATTTGTTAATGTGGTATATTGTATTGATTTATTTGCATACATTGAAGAATCCTTGCACCCTGGGATAGATCCCACTTGATCGTGATGTATGGTCCTTTTAATATGTTGCTGGATTCTGTTGGCTAGTGTTTTGTTCAGGATTTTTGCATCTATGTTCATCAGTGATATTGGTCTATAATTTTCTTTTTTTGTGGTATCTTTTTCTGGTTTTGGTATCAGGGTGATGGTGGCTTTGTAGAACGAATTTGGGAGTGTTCCTCCCTCTGCAATTTTTTGGAAGAGTTTGAGAAGGATTGGTGTTAGCTCTTCTCTAAATGTTTGATAGAATTCGCCTGTGAAGCCATCTGGTCCTGGACTTTTGTTTGTTGGAAGATTTTTAATTACAGTTTCAATTTCATTACTTGTGATAGGTCTGTTTCTATTTTCTAATTCTTCCTGGTTCAGTCTTGGAAAATTGTACCTTTCCAAGAATTTGTCCATTTCTTTGTGGCTGTCCATTTTATTGGCATATATTTGTTTGTAGTAGTCTCTTAAAATCCTTTGTATTTCTGCGGTGTCAGTTGTGATTTCTCCTTTTTCATTTCTAATTTTTATTGATTTGCATCCTCCCCCTTTTCTTCTTATTTATTTATTTATTTATTTTTGACTGCATTGGGTCTTCATTGCTGCGTGTGGGCTTTCTCTCGTTGCAGCGAGCAGGGGCTACTCTTCATTGTGGTGAGCGAGCTTCTCTTTGGGGTGTCTTCTCTTGTTGCAGAGCACGGGGTATGGGCACACGGGCTTCAGTAGTTGTGGCATTCGGGTTCAGTAGTTGTGGCTCGCAAGCTCTAGAGCAGAGGCTCAGTAGTTGTGGCGCACCAGCTAAGTTGCTCCACAGCATGTGGAATCTTCCCAGATCATGGCTCAAACCTGTGTCCACTGCATTGGCAGGTGGATTCTTAACCACTGCACCAGCAGGGAAGTCCCTCCCTTTTTTTCTTGATGAGGCTGGCTAAGGGTTTATCAATTTTGTTTATCTTTTGAAAGAACCAGCTTTTAGTTTTATTGATCTTTGCTATTGTTTTCTTTGTTTCTATTTCATTTATTTCTGCTCTGATCTTTATGATTTCTTTCCTTCTACTGACTTTGGGTTTCCTTTGTTCTTCTTTTTCTTGTTGCTTTAGGTGTAGGGCTAGATTGTTTATTTGAGATTTTTCTTGTTTCTTGAGGTGAGATTGAATTGCTATAAACTTCCCTCTTAGAACTGCTTTTGCTGCGTCCCATAGGTTTTGGGTCATTGTGTTTTCATTGTCATTTGTTTCTATGTATTTTTTTATTTCTTCTTTTTTGATTTCTTCAGTGACCTTTTGGTCATTTAGTAGCGTACTGTTTAGCCTCCATGTATTTGTGTTTTTTACAGTTTTTTTCCTGTAACTGATTTTCAATGTCGTAACATTGTGGTCAGAAAAGATGCTTGATACGATTTCAGTTTTCTTAAATTTTCCGAGGCTTGATTTGTGACCCAAGATGTGATCTATCCTGGAGAATGTTCCACGTGCACTTGAGAAGAAAGTGTATTCTGCCACTTTTGGGTGGAATGTTCTATAAATATCAATTAAATCTATCTGGTCTATTGTGTCATTTAAAGCTTGTGTTTCCTTATTTATTTTCTGTTTGGATGTTATGTCCATTGGTGTAAATGGGGTGTTAAAGTCCCCTACTATTATTGTGTTACAGTCGATTTCCCCTTTCATGGTTGTTAGCATTTATTTGCCTTATGTATTGAGGTACTCCTATGTTGGGTTCATAAACATTTATAATTTTTATATCTTCTTGGATTGATCCCTTGATCATTATGTAGTGTCCTTCCTTATCCCTTGTAACAGTCTTTATTTTAAAGTCTATTTTATCTGATATGAGTATTGCTACTCCAGCTTTCTTTTGATTTCCATTTGCATGGGATATCTTTTTCCATCCTTTCACTTTCAGCCTATATGTGTCCCTTGGTCTGAAGTGGGCCTCTTGTAGACAGCATATATATGGGTCTTGTTTTTGTATCCATTCAGCCAGTCTGTGTCTTTTGGTTGGGGCATTTAATCCATTTACATTCAAGGTTATTATCGATATGTGTGTTCCTATTACCATTTTTTTAATTGTTTTGAGTTTGTTTCTGTGGGTCTTTTTCTTCTCTTGTGTTTCCCGCGTAGAGAAGTTTCTTTAGCATTTGTTGTAAAGATGGTTTGGTGGTCCTGAATTCTCTTAGCTTTTGCTTGTCTGAAAAGCTTTTGATTTGTCCATTGAATCTGAATGAGATCTTTACCAGGTAGAGTCATCTTGGTTGTAGGTTTTCCTCTTTCATCACTTTAAGTATATCCTGCCACTCCCTTCTGGCCTGCAGAGTTTCTGCTGAAAAATCAGCTGATAACCTTATGGGGATTCCTTTTTATGTTATTTTTTGTTTTTTTTCCTTGCTGCTTTTAATATTTTTTCTTTGAATTTAATTTTTGTTAGTTTGATTAATATGTATCTTAGTGTGTTTCTCCTAGGGTTTATCCTGTATGGGACTCTCTGTGCTTCCTGGACTCAGGTCTATTTCCTTTGCCATGTTAGGGAAGTTTTCCACTATAATCTCTTCAAATATTTTCTCAGATCCTTTCTTTTTCTCTTCTTCTGGGACCCCTATAATTTGAATATTCGTGCGTTTAGTGTCGTCCCAGAGGTCTCTGAGATTGTCTTCAATTCTTTTCATTCCTTATTCTGCTCCTTGGCAGTTATTTCCACCATTTTGTCTTCCAGCTCACTTATACATTATTCTGCCTCAGTCATTCTGTTATTGATTCCTTCTAGTGTATTTTTCATTTCAGTTATTGTGTTGTTCATCTCTGTTTGTTTGTTCTTTAGTTCTTCTAGATCTTTATTAAACATTTCTTGTATTTTCTCAATCTGTGCCTCCATTCTATTTCTGAGATTCTGGATCATCTTTACTATCATTACTCTGAATTCTTTTTCAGGTAGATTGCCTATTTCCTCTTCATTTATTTGGTCTTGTAGGTTTTTACCTTGCTCCTTCATCTGTGACATATTTTGTGTGTGTGTGTGTGTGTGTGTGTGTGTGTGTGTGACATGTTTTTTTGCTTTCTCTTTTTTTTTTTTGATGGGTGGGATTGTGTTCCTGTCTTACTGGTTGTTTGGCCTGAGGCTTCCAACACTGGAGTTTGTAGGCTGTTGGGCAGAGCTGGGCCTTGGTGCTGAGATGAGGACCTCCAGGAGACCTCACTCTGATGAATATTCCCTGGGGTCTGAGGTTCTCTGTTAGTCCAGTGGTTTGGACTGGAGCTCCCACCACAGGAGCTTTGACCCAACCCCCGGCTTGACCGCCAGCACATGAACCAAGATCCCACAAGCCACGCGGGGTGGCAAAAAATAAAAGGAGAACAATAACAAAGAGTAAAAAATAAAATTAGACTAGGAAACAGATATCTTAGAAAGAATATAAAAGTATAGGTTAAGCAACAACTGGGAAGTAAATCAGAACCACAATAGTAAAAAAGAGTAGAAGCAAAAAAAAAAAAAAGGTGGAAAAGGCCTTGGCTGTGGAGGATGGGGCCTAGCAGAGGCAGGGTTTGGGTGGTAGGCAGGGTCTATGCTTAGGACCCACAGGCCTGGAAAAGGCTTGGGGTGGGGCTTAGGCTCAGTGGAACAGAAGGGGCCCAGGCAGTGCCTCTGGTCTCAGAGGGTGAGGTACCCCACCTTCCTTGACTTTATCTTGCAATCCTTCTACTGATTTTTTAAAATTTTGGCTTTTATATTTTTTGCTTATATATTTTTAATACAGAAGTACTCATTCTTGTTTTTGATTTTTCCTTTTTCATAATATTACAGTCATGTTTTATGGATATACTGTCTCCTGCTTATCTCTGTGAAGGTATTACTTATTTTTCATGTGTCTGTTAGTTTTGTTTTAATATTCTTGTATTCTCTAAATTCTTTTTTTCCACCTGGCTTCTTTTGGTTTCTCTCTCTCCTTCCTGTTGGAAGCTTTCCTCAAATATCAAAAATATCTATTGTGGGGCTTCCCTGGTGGTGCAGTGGTTGAGAGTTCACCTGCTGATGCAGGGGACACGGGTTCGTGCCCCGGTCCGGGAGGATCCCACATGCCGCGGAGCGGCTGGGCCTGTGAGCCATGGCTGCTGAGCCTGCGCGTCCGGAGCCTGTGCTCCGCAACGGCAGAGGCCACAGTGGTGACAGACCACGTACCGCAAAAAAAAAAACTATTGATATTTATGAATGAAGCAATGAAAAGCTGAATTAAACTGTATTTGGGGAAAACTTATCAACTGGGGCATCACTATAGGAAGCTAGCTAGTCTTTTCATTAACAAGCATCTGAATGTCAGACTCTTTTCTCTAGAGCTGGCTTTCTCAACTTTGGCATTTTGACATTTGGAGCCAAATAATTCTTTGTTGTCAGAAGCTCTTGTGCAGTGTAGAATGTTTAGCAGTATCACTGAACTCTGCCCACCAGGTGCCAATAGTAACCCCCTTCCCAGAGTTCAAAAAATGTCAATAAACGTTGCCATATGTCTCCTGGGGGGCAAAATCACCTTGTTGAGAACCATTGCTCTAGAGCCATGTGGCTTCTCAGGAGAAGCGTTCTAACTCCCTGTTCCGGTTACTGTTACTGCATAACTAACCACCCTAATACTTAGTACATAAACAACCACCATTTTGTTGTGCTTCAAGTCAGGAATTGGGAAAAAGCACGGCTCTTCTCTGCTCCACAGTGTCTGGGGCCTAGGCTGAGATGTCTGGAAGTTGGAACCAGCTGGGGCTGAAGGATCCGCTTCCAAGTTGGTTCTTCACTTGGCAGGGATAGTTGGAAGAGGGGGTGCAGCTGGGACTGGAGACCAGAGAGACTATACACGGCCTCTCTAGGACAACAGTCTGGTAGTTGGACCTCTTGTGTGGTAGCTCAGGACTCCAGTGTGAATATTCCAGCCAGCAATATGCAAGCTGCATGGCCTTTTATGGCCTGGCTTTTGATGTCACATAGCATCACTTCCACTATAGTCACAAGCCCGCCCAGATTCGGGGAAGGAGACAGAGACCTACCTCTCAATGGAAGAAGTGTCAAAAAAAATTGCAGCCATGTTTTAAACTCACTGTACTCTGGTACAAGGTGATATGTGCCTGCGGCAGGGTGGGGTATGCAAAGGGGGGAACATTGAGTCCCACTGTTCAGTCTTCAGACTTTGCCCTCATCCCTCTGTTTTCATCCTTGTGGTCATTTGCCTTCTCTCTTGCCAGGGTCTCTCCTGTTTAGTGTCTTCAGTCTCCTGGTGTGTGGGACAGAGTATGGGGTGGGATCTGGGAGGATTCCAAACATTTGCCCTGGTTCCTTACCCCACCTACTCGGTACCTGACCCCCACCGTCATAATACCTGGTCTCCCCAAGGTCTTAGCTCCCCCAGGGTTCTGAGGGGGAAGTGGCTTGCCTCCTGTCAGTATACCCCTCTGCGGGCCAATCTCCCGTCCACCAATGTCTCTTTACCATTCTGTTTGCTCTTGAGGATTTATACCATTTTACTTTTTGACTGGCATTTTAGTAGCACTTGAGGAGAGAAAGGAGATTGAGATGTGTGAATAACCTGACATGTTTAACCCAAAGCTTGTTACACTTCTTTTGGATGGATTTATGGTGTCTCTAAATTGTGTCATAATCTTCTCCCCTGTTGAAGCTCTGTCAAGTAGTACAGTGACCACATTTAATGTTTTGCTGATAATTTAGAATCATCTTTATGAACATACATGTTTACCTTGGAATTATTACACTGAGTAGAGCTATCTGTCCCCCTTCATGCTGGGGACTCAGATCACTGTGCTAAACCTCCTTAAACCTTTTTTCATGGTCGTCTCTGTCTCTGACTACCTCTTGTCCCATTTATTTGTGGCGAGGGTGCCACATTACAGCACATTAACTTCTAATTTACTCCTTTTAAATGGCTACTAAACTAGATGACCATGCCGGGTGTCCCCCCACCAGCCTGCCCCTACCCATTTTCTACCCTTTCCCACACTCCCAGTGTTTGACCTTTGTGGATTGCATCAACCAGGCTCCATGCCCTCATGCTGCCAGTTGGGTTTGGCCAATTGAAGACCCTTCAGGAGATAAGAGAGTGATTTTGGGGTGCATTAGGGTACTTTATCCGTAACCCCCTCACCAGCTCCCTCCCTCGCCAAGCCTCAGGTCAGGTCTGTGTTCTTCTCCCTAAAGCCACCACTCTTCCTAGTAGCCCTCTCCTGTAGCTCTCTCAGGGTCCTAGTAACACTCCCACCTCTTCCTCCCTCCAGGCGGTGGTAATTACTCCCCACTGTTGCTGGCTCCAGGGTGCTTCTCCTTCCCTTATCGGTTTCCTTAATGCTGCTCACCCCCTTGGAAACAGTCCTTCCTTAAGTTCTCCTTGTTACCTGTGCAATGTGCATCTGTTTCTTACTGGGACTCTGCCCATACAGAAACTTCTGATTTACATCTAAAACAAGAATGGTCCCTGCGTGAGCCCTGAGAGATCCTCCTCGGAATGCTGTGTGTGAGCTCTGTGACATCTCTGGGCTACTGGGGCTTTTGAAAATTCACTTCCTAGCTGTTAACTAGAATACATAGTAGAGGGTACTGGATTAGTGACGTCCCCATACAGGGAAATGTGACTTACTGGAATGTTTTGAGAAGGACAATAAACATGTAAATAGAAGGAAACCTGGAGAGAGAATTTGTAATGACTTTCAGAAATTATATGACAGGCTGGAAAATATCAACAGTTTCAGAAAAGGATTAAATACCTTCCTGGATAACAGACCCTTGCTGGGTCTTACGGTAAAGTGGATGTTTGGGGGAGATCCAGGCCATGTGTGGATGGGATTCCCCAAATGTGACATTAGAAGTCCCTCAGTTAGGACCTGCTGGGCCTCTGTGCTTCCAGGTCAGTAGCTTTTCTGATGGTTTTGCTCTGGGGAGTGCCATGTGCTTGTCTGTCCACTGGCCTGAGGATAAACTGGAGACCAGAGAGGCCCACGGCCTTGTAGCAGCATCACATCTCACGCCCCACAGCAGCCAAGCCGTCCGACGGCCACCTCTGAGATCAGCTTACACGACTCTCCTGCTGAAACACACTCTGGATTCTCTCACTTTCTCACCCTACTACCCTGTCAGCCCTCCGTTCTGTTGAATTGGTGCACCCGTTTGAAGCGCGTGTGCCTCTAGGGGAAAAGTAGAAACGATCTCTTTCTGGCCACCCATTTCCTGAAGCACAAAAAGGAAATGTATCATAAATGCTTCTTAAAGATGACAGGAAGGGGTAGTGCCACTCCGGGTGGCAAGGGCTGCCACTGTGGTATTTCACAGACCGGGAAGTGAGGTGGCACATGGGGGCTGAGGTCCCAGCCAGGGGCAGCCCTCAGGGTCCAGCCTTCCTGACCCACTCCAGCAGACTGTGGACCTTCAGCCCTTCTGGGCAGGAGGAAGAGGCCTGGGAGGCATTACCTCTATTTCACAGGGAGGAGCCCAAAGCCAGGGAAATCGAGAGCTGCAGCTTTGGTGAAGAGAGACACTCTCATACCCTGGCTTCCTTATTCATGATTCTTTTACCTTTAAGGATTTTTCTTTTTAATTTGAGGAGTGGGGACTGGGCAGTTGGAGATAGGCTTGTTTGTTTTTAGTGTGGCTACCCTCAAGCGATGTAGCCTTTTTCAGTTCAGCTTATTCTCTTTCGGCCCAGGCCACTCTGTGTCCTTTAGCCAAGTGAGCCCAACCGAGGCCCCTCAGCGTCCCGACCAGCAGAGGTGCAAGAGGCCCATCCTGTTCATTCTTGCTCTGTAAACGCAGTGCAGAAAGGCAGATATGCAGGAACATGGCCAGAGGAGCCAGCCCAGGGCTGGAAAGTGGAGGGCCCTGGAGGGCTGGGGGAGGCTTCTGAGGCCTCTCTGCACTGCTCCTCCCATAGCAGAATGTTCATGGTCCATGCACTTCTGGGAGGGTAGATGGGGCCCAAGTGGGCAGAACACCTGTTTAGTGTGTAAGTCCATGTCCTGTCTTGTCCTTTCCAAGAATTCAGCCATTGCTAGGTTGGCTGCCACTAACCACATGGAGTGGAAGGAAAATTCTCAAACCAGGCACTTGAGCCAAGCCTGCCGTGGTCCTCAGCCAGATGTTGCAAGTTCCTAATCTTGACCCAGAGGCCAGGGAGTTGGGGCATCATCTGGAGCCCAGAGTTGGCTGTTACCCACAAACATAGACACCCTGAGTGGGACCTACACACCCCGCCTTGCCTGAGGTGGGACCAGGGCCCACTTCGTTCCCATTACATACCATTACAAGATGATGCAACCAGGTTTCAACAGACACTGCCAGGGAAGAAACACATTACAACAGCATGCTTCAATACTTCCTCTGCCCATGCAGGAGGCTTCATCACATCAACAAAGTCGCACCTCTTCCCACCCCAGTATCTCACCCCACCAAGCTGGAAGTACCTTTTGTCAGGACCATTTACGGCCTTTGAATGGACCTGCTTTTCGCAAGAAATTAAACCAGTGGCTTTCCATCCTGGCAGCACATTACAGTCATCTAGAATATTAAAAAATACTGATGCCTGGGCCTCACTCTCACCCCAAAGATACTGACTGAATTGATCTGGGTTTTTTTTAAAAAAAAGATTTTATTTAAGTCTTTATTGAAAGATAATATACATGCAAAAAGAAGAAAAAGAAAAAAGCACAAACCACAAGTGTAAATCTTGGTGAATTTTGACAAAGTGAATTTACTCTGAGTAATTTGCTTCCAAATCAAGAAGCAACATCACCTGCATCCCCTGGTGCCCCAAAGGGTAACCACCATTCTCATTTCTAATAGTATAAATTAGTTTTGCTTGTTTTCAAGCTTTATATTATATAAATGGAATCATACAGAATATATTCTGGCTTCTTCCGATCCGCATTGTGTTTGTAAGGTTCATCAGAGCTGTTGCTTGTAGTTGTTAGTTAGTTTAGTTAGTTAATATTGTAGTAGTTAGTTTATCCTCATTGCTATAGGGTATTCCACCATGTGGATATTCCTCCATTTATCTATATTTGGGTATCTGGGTTGTTGTTGGCAATTTAGGGTTCTTATGACTACTGCTGCTGTGAGCATTCATTGGCGTCTTAGAGCATGTTTGCTTGTATTTCTGTTAAGTCCATACTTGGACATGGAATTGTTGGGCAGGTATGAAAATCAGTATGTTCGGCTTTAGTACCTTATGCCAAATAATTGTCCAAAGTGACTACCAATTTATACTCCCTCAGGGATGTATGAGAGCTCTGGTTGCTTCACATCTTTGCCAACAATTGGTATTTTCTAACTTTTTCATGTTAGCCGTTCAGGTGGGTGTGTGATGATATCACAGTGTGGTTTTAATTTGCATTTCCCTAATGACTAATACAGTTGAGCGCCTTTTCACATGTTTGTTAGCCATTAGTCTTCTCTTTGCACAGTGCCTGTTGAAGGGCTTGGACTTGAGTACTTTTAAGAAGTCCCTTAGGTGGCTCTAGTGTGCAGCCAAGGTTGAAAACCATCGAGCAATACCACAACTTAGCACCTGCTGTTCTGTTTCTCAGTGTCCTGTCTTTGAGCTTAGAGTATTTTGGATCTGAAGGGACCTAATGGACCTGGAGAAAGATAACTGTCACCCGCCACGCCAAGATGAGCCTACCAGAAAGAAGCAAGAGATTGGAGCTAGAGTTTAGGCAGTTGAGAATCTTTGGGAATGTGGTCTCCACTTCAGAAGAGTTCAGAGAGGGCCTGTGGTGTCCCCAGCTGCCACAGGCATTTCCTGACCACAAAAACGACCCCTTGCTGGTCACCCTGGAGCTCCAGGCAATCATGTGGAGGAAGTGGAGGGGCCCTATGCCAGGTACTTCCCGGTTTCCAGGCCAGCATGAGTGGGACCCAGCTCATGTGGCATTGTGGTCAGGCTGAGGACAGGGGAGCATGTGTTCCAGGGACCTGGGTGGGGCTGAGGGAGGCCTGCTGTCTGTGGCCTGTCTCCTGGTTCAAAGAGCGGCCTGTGAGCCTGTCCCACATGAGTCCAGGCCTGGCTAGCCCTTGAGTTCTGTGGGTTTCCATAAAAGTTCCAGTTGTTGTCTCCCTCACCTGTAATGGTCTCCTCTTCCTCTGCTCCAGGACCTTCCTTGGTCACCCTACCCCTACTTGACCCCTTACTCCTCTGAACTCCTGCAGCACTTAAGAGTGAGAGCACACGATGTGGCTCCTGATTACACTTTGCCTTCTATTAAGTCCTCATTGCATCATCGGTGCTCATCTCATCCCCTCTTCTGGACTGCAGCCTCATCCCAGGGCTGCTGGGTGCTTCTCTGTGCTCCCCGCACAGTGGGTTAAGTGGCATTTGGTAACTCAGTGATAACATCCTCCAAATTGGAAAGGGAGGTGCAGTAAAAATACAAACCACACACAGAATCCTTCCCTCAGACTGGAGCTATGCAGGTGTCAAGCAGCGCTGCCCTGTGCGGGGTCCGTGTTGGCACATGTGCCACTCATCTGGTAGGCAAGTTGGACTACCAGCAGGGGCTAGGATGCTGGTGCCTGACTGGGTGTGCATAGAGGCCTCTCAAGCAGAGGGGTTTTGCACACCCTGATGGAGTTCACCGGAGTGCCCAGGGCCCGCACCATGTGCTCCTTGAAAAGAGCAGAGTCCACCTTCTGCTGACTGAAGTCCTGCCAGCTGCCTGACGTGAGATGAGGCGCAAGGAGGCACGTGGGCACAGTTGACATTTTGGACCCTGGTGAGCACAGAGCCAACTCCGGGCTCTTGGTTGTTCCATGTCCCCTGGATTCAGGCCCATCTTGGAAATTGCTCTGGACACAGAGCGCTTCATGTCTGATAGTCCAAGTGCAGATGTTGGGGTTCCCTTGATTGGCCCAAATGGTAGCTTGAACCAACCAGCAACCAGAGTGCTGTCTGCAGCCTGGAAGAACACTCTCCTGGCCGTGTATGAGAGTTCTAGTTGCTTCAGTCCTTGTCAACGACTGGGATTTCCTGTCTTTTTCATATTGGCCATACGAGTCTCTTAAAAAGAGAGACCCCTCTTGTCCCACTGACCCTGCACCCCTGCCTCTCCCCTTTCACTCAGCCCCCTACCCAGCAGTCAAGCCCTTCAGTTCTCTCATACTTGGTCTTCAAACTCTCCTTCTCCCCTGGCTCCTGTAGTGCAGTGTTTGGCATGCACCTGTCTCCATCATCCCTGTAATGCTTCCCTCCACCCCCTTCCCCATGGAGTACAGCCATGCTGTCTGCCTCTCATGGCCAAGATTCTGGAAGGAGACATCTCCTCTCTCCTCTTCCTTCTCCTCACCCGCTCATTTATTCAGCAAGTATTCATTTTACCCCTGTCTGTGCTGGGCATAGCAGGGTTCAACAGTGAAAAAGACTAGCTGGCCGTGCTCTCATGAAGCTTATAATCGAGTAGGGAAGACAGACATAAATCATTAACAAGTGTTTATGTAGGGGCTGTCACAGCCCAACAGCACAGGCCAGTTCTTCTCTGCCCTCACGCACCTGCAAATGTCTGCTCGTCTTTTGGGGCTCAGCTCACATGCCACCTCATCTGTGCTGCCTTCCCCATGCTGCACCTGTAGACAGTGTGGCCCGCTGGGCCCACAGCAGCCTTGGGTATAACTATTTCCCACAGAGGTTGAAATCCGAGGGCAGAGACCAGACCACACTCACCTTGGAGCCCCCTGCCTGGCACAGAGCCCAGTGCATTGGAGGTGCTCAGTAGATGAATGCAGGTCCCTGCCAAGACTGAGCCAAAGTGTGTGAACATCTCCAGGGCCTGAGAATCCACATCTTTCTTCTTCCTCTGTTTTAATAGCCTTTTCTTTCTGCTTATCATTATAAAAGTAATTTGGGTTTGGTCACAACCGTGTGCATTTACTTAACAATACTGAACTTTACATTTATAAATGGTTATGAATGTAAATTTTATGTTATGTGTGTTTTACAACAATTTTAAAAACACATAGTGCAAAGATTAAGTACAAAAAAGGAGGAAAAGGTCCATATTATCAAGAAATAAAGGACAAAGGATTTGATTCAGGCAAAATTGTATTTAAAAAATAAGTAGTTTGGATTAGGGAAATGCAAATCAAAACCACTAGAGGGGCTTCCCTGGTGGCGCAGTGGTTAAGAATCCACCTGCCAAGGCAGGGGACACGGGTTCAAGCCCTGGTCTGGGAAGATACCACATGCTGTAGAGCAACTAAGCCCGTGTGCCACAACTACTGAGCCTGTGCTCTAAAGCCCGTGAGCCACTACTACTGAGCCCGCGTGCCACAACTACTGAAGCCTGTGCGCCTAGAGCCTGAGCTCTGCAACAAGAGAAGCCACTGCAATGAAAAGCCCGCGCACCGCAATAAAGAGTAGCCTCGCTCACTGTAGCTAGAGAAAGCCCGCGCACAGCAACAAAGACCCAATGCAGCCAAAAATAAATTTAAAAAAAGAAAAAAACCCCAAAAAACCCCACAGTGAGATAACACTTCGCACCCTTTAGAATGGCGATTATTAAAAAAAAGAAAAGAAAAATAACAAGTGTTGGTGAAGATGTGGAGAAATTAGAACCCCTGTGCCCTGCTGGTAAGAGTGTAAAATGGTACAGCCACTGTGGAAAACAGCATGGCAGTTCCTCAAAAAATTAAAAATAAACTTACAATATAATCCAGCACTTCTACCTCTGGCTATATATCCAAAAGAACTGAAAGCAGTGTCTCAAAGAGATATTTGTATACCCATATTCATATCAGCATTATTCACAATAGCCAAAAGGTGGAAACAATCCAAGTGTCAAGTGTCCATTGACAGATGAATGGATAAGCAAAATGTGGTATACACACACAATGGAATATTATTCAGCCTTTAAAAAGAATGAAATTCTGCCACATGCTACAACATGGATGAACCTTGAAAACCATTATGCTAAGAAGTGAAATAAGCCAGACACAAAAGGGCAAATATTGTACGATTCCAGTTATATGAGGTACCTAGAATAGTCAAATTCATAGAGACGGAAAGGAGAAGGGTGGTTGGCAACCACTGGCAGTAAGAGAGAATGACGAATTAGTTTACTGTGTTTGGAGTTTATGTTGAGGATGATGAAAAAATTCTGGGGCTGGATGGTAGTGATGGCTGCACCACAATGTATGTGTACTTAATACCATTGAATTGCACACTTAAAAATGATTAAAATGTTAAATTTTATGTATATTTTGCCATAAAAAAGTAATTTGTGTATATTACAGACATTTTAGAAACTATTGATAAACACAAAAGGGAAAAATTCAAATCATTTCATAATCTTACCAGCTAGAGAAAGCCCGCTGTTAAAATTTGAGTATGTGTCTTCCATTCCCTTCTTGTTCTCTCTCCCTTAAAACAAAAGTGTGTGTGTGTGTGTGTGTCTGTGTGTCTGTGTGTATCTATCTTTGGAGACCACACTGGACCTATAGAAAGTCTCCTCACGTCTATCTCTCGACTGTTCCCATTGATACTGCTTCCTTCCTTCCAGCCATTCAAAACAAGGCTATCCCTCTTCTGGACATCAATCCTTTGAACAATTTCTCACACCTAATTTCACTGCCCTGTACCTCTCTAGGGTCACACTGCTCTGAAAATGCCCATTCCTTCCATATGTCTGAAAATACGGTACAGAGCAGGCTCAGTAATATGTTGGAAGGGGTTGGAGAGAACAGTGAGTGCCCCTCCCACTTTCTCAGGTACTGCACATCTTAGATGCGTCCATCTGAGCATGTCATCTCCCTTGGATGATGCAGTTGTTGGGGTTCCTGCAAAGGTTGCTGACAGTTAAAACCCTAAGCCTGTTGGTCAAGACTGCCCTTGGCCCAGGTCCCCATGCCCTGCCTTGGTGTCCTTGCTTCTTGGACCTGGTGCTGGACCTCACATTATCCCTGTTGATTCTTACTCCTAGATTCAGCTTCTGCAGCCAGTCAAGAGCCTGTGGCCTCATGCCCAGATGAGCAGATCTACCCTGTCCACTCTGAGGGAGCTTGGAGAAGAGTGAAGGCCCCATAGGCTCTACCCCTGCTGGGCTCTGGGAGGAGCAGCCTCTTCCTCTCTTCTTCCCTTGAGAAGTGGGCCTCCCTCTTTACCCCAGGCACCACTCTGCCCTGCACAGCAGTGAGTCAGCAGGAATGAGCCAAGCTATCAGAAATGAGGGTGCCCTCCACCACATGGGTTCTGTGGGCTGAGGAGGCTGCCATCAGGCCTGGCCCCAGGGCCATGCCACAGCTGTCACGCCTTGTAGAAGTGCCCCCAGGCCCCTACATTTGTTACCACACATTTGGGCAAACTCCTTCCCCAGCTTTGCCACCTGGTCCAGGAGCCAGGGCATAGCCAGCTTCATTGGCAGTGAGAGGTGAAGCAAGAGGCCACAGCCACTCAGGTGACTAAAGTTCATGTCTGTGCCCAGCCTTCATTTGTTTCCAAATCCAGCCACAGACGTGAGACCCTTCTCTCTTGGCTCTGAGGCCTCCACGGAAGGGTTTATTTAAGGTTTTAACCAGAACCTTTATAGCCCAGCCCTGAGAAGATTATCTTTTTACTGCAACTTTGATTAATGATTGATCAAAAAGTGATACTAGAAACACTGAAGAACAAATTTGCCCTAGAGATTACAAAGGTCTACATCTGCCAGGCTTGGGGACCTGACCACCTGCTCCAAGGTCAAACCAGGGTAAGGGTGCATCGGAAGACCCACCCCACACACAGTCAGTCTCTCTCTCACACACACACAGGGGAAAATACAGATGTAAATGTCCTTAAATCCTTTTTGGAATTAGCAGGGACAGAGCAAAAGGACATAAGGGCTCTTAATAGAATTTTTCTTTCTTTTGTTTCTATTAATACGTATTACAAATTAGCATCTTAAAGGGAAATTTGGAGTGTGAGGAAGAGAGAGGGTTGTGTGAGGACCATGACCTGGGCTTCCTGCAGACCTCTAGCCCCAAAGAGCTGACATCTGAAATGTCACCAGGCAGGGAAGGGGGAACAAAGTTTCACAAGCACTTGTGGGAAGAGCCTTGCGGAGTGATTGGGCTGTGCTCAGCTGTGCTCTGGCTGTTTTGATGGTCACTGAGGCTGTGAGTCCTAGTGGGGCCCACAGGCCACATCAGAATCAAAGGGCCCAAATCTACCACCTCAGAGACTGGGGAGCCAGGAATCTGCATTTTAACAACCTCCCCTACCTGGGGTTCAGCCGGTCCCCACCCTCTGTGAGCCCCAGGGAGCAGGGTACTGGCTGGAACACTTTCTTCTTGCCCCTCAGCTCCTCTGGTGCCCTGGGGCATGATGAGTGGAGAGCTGGCAGAACAGCTTCTAAACGGAAACTGGAAAATGAAACTGGAAATCACAGCCTCACAACCCAAAGAGCTGGGGTTTCTTTTCCACAGGGAGAGTCCCTGAGGGAGAAAGCAGCAGAAGCGGGGAGAGAAGCATGTTTAGTGAAGGCAGCAAGGTGTTCCTTAAGGAGCCTAGCAGTGGGCACACTGATGTAGGGTTGCGACGGCAGCCTGCAAGGCGCGCAGTGCCAGCAAGGATGGCCACAGCGCTGCACCCACTTCCCCAAGGCTGGCTGGCTGCTGTCAGCCCTGGAGGGCTTCCTCTCCAGCAAAAGCTAATTTCACGCTTTATGCTGAATAGCTATTTTCAGAGGTACTTTAGGAAGGGCTCTGGCTCTCGGTTAATCTGAAAATGTTTGATTCTGAAAACACTTCTCAGAACTGAACGTTTCATACCAGCGTTTCATACCAGCAGCTTCGTGCCCCGCTGGCTACCTTCACCCACCTTGCCCCTCTGGGGCTCTCCCACATGCACACGTAGGACTTTGATGAGGAATGGAGGTGCTTGAGTTTAGCTGAGGATCAAAGATCAAACACGCTAATCTGCCCTCCCCTCTGGTCTCCTACACCACACACACCTGAGTTTGTGCTCACCCAGGCACAAACACTAAAAGCAGCTGCCGCAAAAGCACCGCTTGAGGCAACTTTGAAGATACTTAGCAGAGCAGCTTTCATGGAAGCAGATTTCCTGAACGGACAGGAATGCGGGGGAGAGGAGGGCAGTGGGATAGGGGCCAAGAACTGTCCCTACCTGCTAACTCCACACCATCCTGGCTTCCCCAGCCCCCAATCCCACACACTCCTTCTTTGGTTAGTACCCTGAAGGGGTATCCTCTCAAAGCACGCTGTGTTTTCCAGCTATTCGTGTAATTATTTGCCTCACGTCTGTGTCCCTCACTGGAACTAAACTCCTCAAGGCCTGAAACATGGTCTGTGTTATTTACTGCTGTATCTTTGATGCTTTGAATAGTGCCTGACTCTTGGTAGGGGCACAAAAAAATGTATGTTCCATGAGTGAGGGCAGCCTGAAATGCCCAGTAGAAAGACAGCACTCCAGCAAGGGATACGCACTGGCATATCTCAGTGTCCAGACCCCACCCCAGGCCCTCAGAGTGCCTTTAGCTGAGGATGTGGTGGACAGATAGACGCCCCAGCTCTGCTGCCTGCAGTCCCCAGACCCTTGCCCATGGAATGCTTTAACTGCTCCATGTGTACAGGCAAAGGCTTAGCAGGAGGAGGTGGGAGGTGTGGCGTTCTTCTGTCACTCACCCTCCATGGCCCTGGCTTTGCCCCCCTTACCTGACAGATGGGCTCACATAGCCTCTTCTCAGGAGGCCAGGACACCTGTCTCCCTGGGCTACCCAGAAAAGAAAGGCCACTTTATCATATTTTTTATTCTTATTTTTTTATTTTTGGCCACACAGCATGCAGGATCTTAGTTCCCCAACCAGGAATCGAACCTGCGCTCCCTGCAGTGGAAGCGCAGAGTCGTAACCACTGGACCGCCAGGGAAGTCCCAAGAAAGGCCACTTTTAGCCTGTGGGTCAGGAGGAGACAAGTTGGGGCTGGGTGCGGGGAAGAGGGGGAGGTGTGAGTGATTAAAAAAAAGAGGGGGGCAGAAGAAGGATGCCAGTGAATGGTCCTCCGGGAGGAGATGTGGACATGGGAAGCAGCCCTCATGTCAGGCCCCACACCTTTTATTCTTCTCAGCCTCACTTTCTCATCCATAAATAGGATTTGTTCTTGTGTATATGCCTTGAGGGGCAATATAACAGAAGATAAAAGGGCAGACTTTGGAATTGGGCTATCTGGGATAAAATCTCAGCTCTGCCTTTACAGACTAGTAATTGACCTTGAGTCAGTTACTGAATCTGTCTTTGCCTCATTTTTCTCTTCTGTCAAGTGGGAACAATTATAGTGGATTCTATGTGCTAATTCATGTTCCTGACACCTGGTGAGGGCTCAGTCATTGTTAAGCTATGATTACCTTAGCAAAGCTTGTGAGGATCCAACAAGATGGCAGCTATGAGCACAGTTCCCAGACCCGAAGGTGCTGTACGAATATGAGGAAAGAGGGGAGTATTATTTTGGAAATATTGAAGGCACAGCTTCCCTCCCACATTTGTCTGGGGTGGGGCAACAGTTTTACTTATTTAATGTTAAGCTAGAAGATGCACCAAAGGAAGGTGAAAAACTGAAACCGCCAACCGTTTGAGCGGTAGGCTGCACTGAAACAGTGTGGCCGGTGCAAATGTTAAGGGCCTGGGCAAGGCCCACTTCCTCCCTGCGTGCCATGGGTCTTCCTCATACCAGCAGCTTCCCAAGGCTACAGGAAGTGGGTCCAGGAACACTCGAGGGTGTGTGCAGGGAGGCTTGGGCCGGAGGGTGGCAGCTGCTGGGGAGAGAACAGGAGCCTTTCAGGTCCTTGGTGGGTCCTGGGGCCGCCTGTGCCGTAGCCCCTGCCCTCTCCCAGGGGCGGGAGAGGCCTGCCCAGGACGGGCGTGTAGCCGACTCCCCGCCAAGCCTCTTCTCTCTTGAGGTTGCAAGCCACTGTACAAAAGGCATCCAGCCCGAGAGAGGCAGGCTGGAGAGGAGAGCCGAATCTTTTCTCAAAGGAAGTGCAGTTGTGGTTTTGAGACGTTCACTTCACATCTGTGGTTGGCGTTTCCCAGAGCTCTCAGAGGTGAATGCAGGGTCAGCCCGATGTCGCCAAATAAGGTTCACCAGTGACCTTAGCAACAGGCTTCGCTGCCCATTGGCTGCCACTGCTGCTGCCAGCCAATGCGGCCTCTGCAGGCCGGCGCTGAAGCTGGGCTGAAGCTTCCTCATGTGCAGGGATCCAGCTGCTCCCTGTCAGGAATCACTGCCCTTTGAGGCAGCCACAGATAGGTAGAGAGCTCTGGGCAAAGGTGCGAGGGTGGCAGGACTGCCTGGGTGCCCACGTCTCAGAGTCGACCAGGCCAGCACTCCAGTGAGTCTTCACACAGCACCGATCTGCACCGTCAGCTTGATAGCCTGCTCCCAGCTTGCCAAGATGAGTTGTTCCCTACCACTCCCACCTTGTCCTAGCTGTCAACCTTGGAACTCCATAGTTCCTATTTCATAGTTCTGTTCATTCCTCCTTTGTGCCAGGCACTCTGCTAAGCTCCTTCTACACATTATCTCTTTTAACTCTCTCAATAACCCTGTAAGTGAATTAGCCGCATTTTACAGATGAGGAAACTGAGGCTAAAGAAGGTAACCAGCCCAGTGTTGCACCAGTAAGTAGGGAAGCCACAACTTAAACCCAATTTAAACAAATCCAGATCCTACACTATTAACTGTTGTACTATATTGCCAGTTGCTCCGTGTCTGTGTGTCTCAGTGTCTTCATCTGTGGCATGGGATGATAACACCTACCTCACGGGTTTGGGGTGTGGATTATGTGGAGTGACTTACGTGCAGGAACCTAGTGCAGAGCGGCGGCTTGTCCAGCGGCACAGCTTGGCACCTGTAGGCTTGGTGCCTGATAGGTGTGTTCCACAGGCACCCTGCACGTCCCTCTCGCATGGAGTGTGCTGCTGAAACATTGAGGTTTCTGGACCGGACTTCTCTGGGGCCCTCACATTTGCTTTCCACTTCCTCATTCTCAGCCTCCTCCCACTCTCACCCAACTACATCACTGAAGTAGGGAGGCTGGAGAGGAGCCTGCTGCTAGAGGCCCCGGCCTGTGAGTGCCAGAGGGGACAGGATGGCTGGGCTGGTGGGGACAAGTTTGGAGGACCGAATGAAGGCCAGTCAGACTGCAAGGGCAGGCATCCCTCATTTCCTCTATCCCAGATACAGCACTGCTTCCCTGAGAAACATTTTCAGAGTTGAAAAATACGTAAGTGATCTGGTAAAGATGAAAATACATGTACCCTGTAACCCAGCAGCCCCACTCCTCAGAATCTGCTCTAACCAAAGTCTCACTCATGTGCATCACAATATTCACAAATAAATTGTGCAGTATTCCTGCAGTGAAAATGAATGAACTACTGCGACCTGTAATACTGTAACATTGGATAATAATACTGTAATAGTACTGTGACTCTCATCAACATAATGTTAAATGAAACTGCAGAAGAATACACACAGTATAATTCCTTTCATGAAAAGTTTAACAGCTGGCAAAACTGAACTGTATTGTTTAAGGATATATGCAGAGGAGGTAAAACTATAAAAAGCACAGAAATTATTATCACAAAAGGCAATTTAGGGGACTTCCCCAGTAGCGCAGTGGTTAAGAATCCACCTGCCAATGCAGGGGACACGGGTTCAAGCTCTTGTCCCCTGAGGAGCCTTGGAAGAAATGGAAGGTCCGGGAAGATCCCACATGCCGCAGAGCAACTAAGCCCGTGTGCCACAACTACTGAGCCTGCGTGCTGCAATTACTGAAGCCCGTGCTCAGCAACAAGAGAAGCCACCACAATGAGAAGCCCACACACCACAACGAAGAGTAACCCCCGCCCTCTGCGACTAGAGAAAGCCTGCGCGCAGCACTGAAGACCCAACGCAGCCAAAAAAAAAAAAAAAGTCAATTTAGTCATGAGCACAGGGGAGGGTTGGGGTTGTGATAAGGAGGGGCATAGGGGTCTTTGAGGGTGTTGGCATTGTTTTATCTCTTAACCTGGTGGTGGTTATACAGATATTTGCTTTCTATTTTATACTTATTAAACTGAACATACGCTTTGTGCATTTTTCTGCATAATTATTGTTTTGCAAAAAAAAAAAGTGTACGTGTCATTTCCAGCACTGAACAGTGCAGTGAATGGACGGACGGCAGAATGAGCTCTACCCCACTTGAGACTTTTGGAACAGCATTCAGGAGTTTCCACACTGTTTGCTGAACCACAACTTTTACTGCAGATGAGGAGCCTTGGAAGGAATGGAAGATAAAAGACATTATGCAATTTAGGATTGAAGGATATCCTTTGACATATCACTGCAGCTGGGGATGAGGAACCAGTGCTTGTGGAAACAGGGACCGGATCACACCATGGTCAAGACCTGACTGGACTTGAGGGGATCTGAAGGGGCAGAAGGACACATGCAAAGACCGTACCTGGGACCCAGCCTGCTTGGTCCCCATAGAGGGTTAATTCAGCTGGAGTTCCCATCCCAGGATCCCCTCTTCAGGGATGTGTGTATTTGTTGATTGTCTGCCGTATGACTGACCCCTTCAGAATACTGAAAGAAAATGGCCTTCAGCAGTGGCTGAGACAGGGCCTTTTCGGATGCACAATAAGGAATCTAAGGCTACAGGATGAGGCCTTCCTGACTCTGCCTCCTAGGGTGCTGGCATTTCTAAGCTGGCAAGCTTGTTTTATTCATCCTTACTTCCCTAGCCTGGAGTAGGCCATGAATGACAGTTAATAAACGTTTGTGTGTGAGCCAATGTGTAGAATATATGCTGTAGAGAGTAAGGCCTCATCAGGTCCCAGAGAGGCAGCCTCCCAGACACCCTGCTTCTCTGGTCCATCTCCAGACACCCTGTTTCTCTGGTCCATCTCCAGACATCCCAGCCAGCTACAGCAGACTTCCTCAGGAGGTGCCCAGGGCTCTGGCCCAATGGCAGCCTGTCAGGTGTTAAAGATAACCCTCCTTTTTCTTCTCCGAGCTAAACATCACCAGTTTCCACAACCATTTGTCTTATAGATCCAGTATTCTGGTTATCCAGTCTGGAGAGGCAATAAGAGGATCCAGACATGGTCTGAACAGGCAGAACCATGGATGCAGATGGCAAATTTGGGTTTGTGTGCTTTGACCGTCAGTGTATTCAAGCTGTGATGGTGACAGCTGCTGGCATGGCCTCTGACGTGGTAGGAAGGTTCAGGGTCACTGCTGAGCGCCTTTCTTTCTTTCTTTGGTGTTCTCATGGGCTTTATGTAGACACTTTTTTGATGTAAAACCCCAAGCTGTAGTCCTTGTCACAGTGTTGTATTTCTCCTCAACTCTCCTGGAGACTCCCTGAGAGCTGGCTAGAAGTAAGCACTCCATAGGTATTAGCTCCTGTTATTTACTTTATTGTTTTCTTTATTTGAATGAACAATCATGAATTCAGTGTCATTTATTGAGCATATACTATATGTCAGGCACTGCTAGGTGCTGGAATATAGCAGTGAACAGAATAGGCTTGTCCCTTCACTCTGGGAAGACTTGTTGATTGAATGGTTGAACTCATTATGATCCACACCACCACCACCAGACATTCAGACATTCACTGGGTGCTCTCTGTGTGTTCAGTTCAGAATATATCCTCTCTGCCTTCCAGTGCTGGAATGTGGGAGTTGTTGAGAAAGATACCACTGTGGGAGTGAAAAAACACTGGACTTGAAATCTCTAGAGATCAAGTCCTAGCTCTGCCAGAAACCCACTGTGTGACCATGGGTGAGTTGGCTTGACCTCTCTGAGCCTCAGTTATCTTGTCAGTGAAATGAGAATAACAATACATCCCTCAGAGGCAAAAGAGGATCAAATAGGGTCACTACACTGCACAACTCCAGGGGGGTGCCATTCAAATTTTAGTCTCTGCAGCTGCTGGTGGCCTAGGATTAAATGAGACCACTTTTGCTGTGCGACCTGGAGTTAACAGTCAATAAACAATAGCTATTGTTATGTACAAGTTAGAGGGAAGCAGGGTTCACTGCAGGCCAGCAGGCTGCATAGGATTTGGCCAGGCTTTGTTCTTCAAGGAAGGGCAGGGCTCTGAGAAGTACAGACTGTGATGCAGGCAAGTGCCAGGAGCTAGCGACTCCCAGGGCAGGTCTGGGAGAAATGAGGCTGGTGAGGGAGGTGGTAAGGAGAAGCTACTGGAAGCTGAGCATGGAGTAGGGATGGATGAGACTAAGACGAATACTTTAATTATTGAGCTGCAGAGAATCCTAGAGAGCATCTTGTCCAGCATCCAGTCTCACCGGGCCAGCAGAGGCCAGGGAGGGAAAGTAGTTGAGTCTCCGAGATCCTGCAGCAAGGGCCAGGGTCAGGGCTCCTGCCTGTGCAGAACCCAGCTCAAATGACTCTTCTGGCCCAGTTTATGGTTCCACAAAAGGAAGTCCCTGGCATTTTTCACATATATATATATATATATATATATATATATATATATATATATATATATATATATATATATATATATTTTCTATATATAAAAGTACTTATAGGTCATTGTAGAGCATTTTTAAGTTATACAAATATAAAGAAGAAAATTTAATCACCTATAGTCCTACCAAAGCTACCACCATTAGTATTCTGATGCACTTCTTCCAGTAGGTATCCCACATATAAAATTATATATTATATATTCATTTGATTGGAATTGTATTGTGTATAGTTTCATGTTCCACCTTTTCCCTGTAAAATCGTGAGTATTTTATGAGAAGGAGGGACTGTTTTTTATGCAAAAGAAACTCTAGAAAATTTTTTTTCTTAGGGGAAAGAAAAGGTGCAAAGCCCCAGTCTGCGGGTGGTTGGGAGGACATCCTGCGGGCTGCAGGGTGGCTCTGTCTCACGTCCGGTCTGAGCTCTGAAGCAGTGGCTCAGAGAAAGACAAACCCTTCTCTCCTCTCCTGGCCAGGGTGCAGCCTCCTGCCTGTGGGCAAGGCAGAGTTGATGAGTCTGCACTCACCCTTCCTTCCCTGACACAGGATGTATGCTCATCCACTCCATACAGAAGTCTGTGGGGCCGTGATCGTTATTGCTCATTAATAACAACAGCTTCTCAGTCTGTGTAGCACAGCATTTTCTCATGCATTATCTGACCTGAGACTCACACACACTGTGAGGCAGGTAAGACAAAAGCTGTTAAACCTTTTCTGGATGAAGAAGCAGGCTCCAAGAGGTTTAGTGCCTTATTTGAGGCCACACAGCCAGTAAGTGGCAGAGCAGGGATTTTATGAAGATCTGGCTGACATCCACTTTAGTGATTTTTTTCCTCTAAACCTTTTTCTCTCTAGTCCTAGGTTTTCCTAAGCAAAACTGAATTCCCTTAGTGAGGCCAAAGACAGAGAGCTTTGAGCATTATGGGTGTGTGGAAAGGACACAGAATGCCACCCTGGGAGTCCTAAGGCAAGTCCTGCCAGCTCTGGCTGGATGTGCTGGGTAGCCTGACCTCAGGGCAGCTCTTCCTGGACAGCTCAGAGCCAGAACCTCTGGAGCTTTGGGGAATAGGTTCAAGGAGGCAGCTGTTTCCTGTAGGCACATCCAGCAGAGGCACTATTCTTCGGCATCCTTCTTGACCCACCCAAGTCACGGAGGCCCATTCCCTGCGCAGGGCTCCAGAGTCACAGTGTCTCCCAGGACAGAGTCGGCTCTTTCACAGAGCGACTGTGGGACTCTGTGAGACTGACTCTAACCAGGGGATTCTGAGCAGTTACATCCTTCAGGTGGTATCCCAGTATTGCTGCTATAACAAATTCCCATAAATTAAGTGGCTTAAAACAACACAAATTTATTATCTTACAGTTCTCTAGGTCAGAAGTCCAAAATGGGTCTTAACTGAATTAAACTCAAGGTGTCAGCAGGCTGCGTTCCCTTCTGGGGACTCAGTAGAGAATCTGCTTCTTCGCCCATGCTAGCTTCTAGAGACCACCTGCATTCCTTGCCTTGTAGCCCCTTCCTCCATCTTCAAAGCCAGCAATGGCTGGTCAAGTCTTTCACATAATGCTGCCTCCCTGATTCTGACTCTTCTGTCTCCTTCTTCATTTAAGGACCCTTGCGATTACACTGGACCCATCCAGATAATCCAGAATAATCTCTTTATTTTATTTTATTTTATTTTATTTTTTTGCGGTACGTGGGCCTCTCACTGTTTTGGCCTCTCCCGTATGCGGAGCACAGGCTCCGGACGCGCAGGCTCTGCGGCATGTGGGATCTTCCCGGACCGGGGCACGAACCCGCGTCCCCTGCATCGGCAGGTGGACTCTCAACCACTGCGCCACCAGGGAAGCCCAATCTCTTTATTTTAAAGTGAGCTAATTAGCAACCTCACTCCCCATTGCCATGTCACAGATTCCATGCATTAGGATGTGGACATCTTTATGCCACCATGGACCATTATTCTGCCTGCTCCTCTGGGTTCTCCAAGGGCTCCATTCTCAGGCATAGAAAGCAGGCCGGGCCAGACCACAGTCAGGATGTGCCCACCCTTATTAGGAGAGGTCCTTTATGCCTAGGTCCCCTCCCACCTGTTCTGCTCCTCACTCAGCTCAACCTGTCCTGGATTCCTCTTTTCCCATGCTCTGCGCCCAGTCTTGGGTGGAGATGGGCTAGGCAGGAAGCGCCAGCACGTGTGGACATGGACGAGGGGGGATGCAAGGCTGGATGCAGCAGGGCTCTGGGAAGACCTGGGGGCTGAGCACCTCCCACCCAAAGACCATAGGGCTTCCAAGGACTGGGGCCTCTGAGAACTAAGGCACTGAATTCTAAGGGAAGCTCCAAGCCTGGAGGGGCAGGCAGCCAGACACTGAAGTCCCTCCACCTCAGCATCCCTGGCTGCCCTTGACAGCCAGAGGTCACCTGGCCCCTTTCCTCAGTATGACTGCCTGTCTGCCTTTACTCATTCCCTTTCCCCACTCCTTTCCTGGGCCTCAGGCTGGAACTTTGTGGGAGCCTGTGGAAGCAGTGGGCCCTGCAGAGCCTCTGTCCCTGAGCTGCCTGCTGAGGTCCCCAGGGATATAAGACCCAGTAGGAGGGCCAGTGGGCAGTGCAGAGAAGGAGGGGCTGGACAAGGCCTTTGGTCCTCCAAGTAGGGGGACCAACTCACCCCAGTTTGCCCAGGACTCTCTCAGTTCTAGCAGTGAAAATTCCCACATCCCAGGAAACTCATCTGTCCTGAGCAAACTGGGATAGTTGGTAGCCTGCCTCCAAGGCCCTTTGCCCCTCCTAATCTACTATAGATTACCTTGTCAGCCGGGATGGCTAGCCCTTTGGACTCTTGGATGCCAACCTCTGCACGGTATCTGGGAGCAGAGGGATCTGGGGGCTGGGGAAGGGCCCCAAGCAAGTGCCGGGGAAGTATAGATCTCTGCTTGTAGTGTTCCTGGACCCATACCTGTATCTGCATGGGACAGAGCTCCTAAATATATGCACAGGGGGGTGAAGAATTGTGGTTGTACCCGATTTCTAAACATTTAATAGCATGATTACTTTTGGGTGGTGTATTGCAGGTGGCTTTAATTAATGTTTCTATTTACTTATCTGTATTTCTTACTCTGTACAATTAAACCATGTTCCTTTTACTTGTGTACATTTTTAATAAAAGAAAGTAATTAATGACTCAGACTTCCATCCCCAGCAGTCCTGCTGAGGGACACAGATGGGTTGTGCTGCATGTCGTGGGACACAGTGGCTCTTGTTCTGGGCTGGTTGGTCATGGCCCATTCTGCCCAAGGCTCTACTGCAAGGTCAGAGCTAGTTACCACTCTGTGCCTTCCCTGTCTCTCAGCCTTCTCCCTGCACCCCAGAGTCCAGCCTGGATTGTCCCCCAAGGAAGGACTCAGAAAAGCCAGGTGGACAGTGGGTAGAGAAGGTGAGCAGATGCTAACTGCAGGGCTTTGCTGACCCAGCATTTTGCAAGAGATGTTCTCAAGTGCCAATCCTGCCTGAGCAGGATCTCCTTCTGTGAGAATATGAGAATATGGAGAAGATGAGCTGCTTGCCTCTGAGGAGCTTCCAGTCTGGTTGGAGAGGTTGGGCATGTGGGGAGTAGCAGACAGGAAGGGGACAGGCACTGGCTGGTGAGGTTTTGCCTGTGTGAGCCGTCAGATACGGGAGGGCCCCAGGACTGCATTGCATGTGTCTCAGTCTGGCCAGAGACCAAAACTGGGGTCCTCTCGAGTGTCCTGAGGCAGGGCCCCAAAGTGGGGGCAGATGGTCTCCTAGGAGGAGAACTCTGGCTGCTTGCCAGTGCACGACAGAAGGGTGGTGATGAACTGTTCTCAGACGCGGTTCTGAGTCTTAGAAGTTTGGACACCCTTCAGGCCCTCCTCTGCCACACCCCACCCCACACACCTAGGAGCTCAGCCCTCACCCTGGCAAGCCCAGAAGGAGCACCGGAAGGGGAGCCCTGAGTCCCCAGCAAAGGCAACCACCCTTCACCTCCCACAGGCAAGGGCAGCAGCCCTCACCCCAGTTCACCATCGCGGTCGTATGGGCAACGTGAAAGGACTTCTTGACTTTTTCTCAGTTTTAAGGGAAGTAATTGCTGTTCTGCCCTAATGACTCCCTCCCTCCCTGTTCACCCCAGATCCCTAAACACCAGCTCCACACAACCGAACAACTTGCTCATTCCATGAAGTCAGCTTTCTCAGAGAAACCTGGCACACGATTCCCCCTGCCCCCACCCCAGGGCTCATGTGGCCTGGGCTGCTTACTTTGCTCCTGAACTATGATCCCTAGCATACCCCTTCACCTGTCTGAGCAAAGGTGTGGCTGAATATTTTTAACTGCTGTGGAAGAACTCACTGCACCTGCCCTAATCCCGGCGGATTCAGGATGGGCAGTGAGAGGGAGAAGTTGATAGTAGAGCCAGACACCCCGTGTCCACCTGGATGGTAAGGAAAAAGGGATGGCAGAGACGTAGAAGGACCCAGGCCAATCCAAGGCATATGGCCGGGAATGAAAGTGAGAGCCACCCTTGCTTCCTCTCAGCAGAGTCTGGAGGGTGGGGGAGGCCTTCCCTGAAGGAAACCTGCCAGTGAGTCTGAGAGCCCACCTGATGTAAGGCAGCAACCAGCCAGCTGCCAGGGGCGCTGGGTTTTCTCAGGGACCAGGAAGCCAGGATTAGACTCAAAACAGGCAGAGGGTGGCTCCAGCCTTGTGGCTGTGAGTTAGGATGCACCCTTGATGGGCTTGGCTCATACAGTTACCCAGAGTCCAGATCTCTGAGGATCCCAGGACTCAACAAAGGGTCTGATTTAAAGCAGGAGAACGAGAGAGACCCCGTTGCCTTGCTCAGACAGAAACGCAGCTGAAAAAGTCCTTTTTGATCCCTAGAGCTGAGATAAAGCCTAGCAGGCCAGAGTCCCCTGGAGCTAGGAGCTGGTTCACAAACGGACATGCGTGGCTGAGGTGCCCCCTACGTTGAAGCCAAGTTACTGGCCTGTCTGTGTTCCGCCCCCTGGGGGCCCCACCCAGCGAACTGCAGGTGGCCTCTAGGGCATTTGCATCACCTCCCTTTAGGATCAAGTCAAAACTCACCTCACCGGGGCCCTGGGGCCTGTAGCTGCCGAGCCATGTTGCCTGGGATGAGGGCAGGGAGCTGAAGGGAGGGGTCCCACACAGTGTCCAGAGCAGCTGCAGCTTTTGCTACCTTCCCTCTGTGTCCCCAAATGCTTTTTCGGCATGAGGTGCTAGCTGCCCCAGGCAAGCTCTTCCAAACTTCTTCCCCAGGCCTCAGTTTCCTCCTCTGTGGGCAGCCTGACATCGTGGAAACAGCCTGGGTTCCGGGCACAGACAGATGTGGGTTGGAATCCAGGCCCCATACTGATTAACTGAATCATCCTGGACAAGCACCTTGTGCTGGTTGAGCTCTGGTTTCCGTGTCTGTGAACAGGGGCTGTGGTGGGGTCCCAGTGCCATGGTGCATACAGGGTGCTTGGCACAGTGCCTGATGCAAAGTGAGCACTCAAGGCTGTGTTGTCATCATCCAGCTGGACTGTGAGGTCCTTTTCAGTTCTGCTCCTTTCTGAGCTCGTGAAGCTGGATGAGGGATGGTGTGGTGGGTGAATGTCTGTCTCTCCCCTTGTACTCAGCCCCCATGTCCTTGCCTCATTGCCTCCGGTATCTCCCCAGTTGAAATTAAACCCAGCACAGGCTCCGTAGGCCTGCCTCACCGTTGAGCCTGCAGAAGTGGGGGGTTCTTTTACAACTCCCCACCCCTAGGAAGTCAGCAGAAATGGGTCTCTTGGGAGCTGCCTGGAGCTAGGAAAACCATGTAGCCAACCAGCTATGCCCTTGTGCTGCCTTAGACTTGGACTCACAAGTGAGCCCTGGCTGACAAAGACAAGTCTTATTCTGCCCAGTACTTTGACTCCTGGAAAAGGAAGTACATGAGCTCCTCATTCACCCTCCAAGCCTCTGCCCCCGTGACTGCTGGCACAAGTGGGGAAAGGTTAGTGCAGAGTTCTGATGAATTTCAAACATTCTCATGATGGGAGGGTTAGCTGTGCCCAGATTAAGAAAGGGCATTACGTCTGACAGACAAAAGCTTCCTGGGTGCTCCAACAGGGCTGCTGAGGAATCCTGTACCCCACTAATACAAGGATTTTTGGATGTGTGCAAATCATGTGAAAGAAGACCCAATGGTCCCAGAGAATGACAGCCTGGGTATGACCCGGCCCCATCAGCCTGGGGGCATCACTTGCAGAGGAAAGGACTTCACCTCCAACCAGGCCCAAGACTTTTTCCAAGACTTCAGTTCTGTCTTTGGCAGTCCCCACCCAAGGCTTGCAGAGAGATCTGAGGATGCGCTTATCTTGCACACAGTGCACTGAGAGATGCTGAATACTGATATATCAAGAAGGGATGGTTTGCATGTCTTCCCTAAAGGTCTTCTGCCACCATGAGCCTTTGTATGGGAAGCTAGCATATTAGCCTCTAGCTTCCTTCCTATTGCCAAGTAAGCTGAATGAGTAACAGCCCAATTAAAGTGACACCTTTGGAGTAAGGCAAGGGAACTCTTATTACTAACCAGAAATGCCCTTGAACATCTATAGACTTGGTAGGGCAGGAGTTCTAGCTGGTGTGCCTGAGCCCCACGTTGCCGGTTTACCCCATTGGAAAGTGGTCCTTCATGACAATGATGTTATCACAACCCCAGCGAAACGGGTCTTTCAATGAACTCCTAGTCCCTCAGCCAAGAGCTTCTATCATTAGCACTTAAACTGAAATTCTTGGGAGTGAGCCACAAAAGCATTGGCAGATTCTGCCCAAATCTGACACCGATTATACTGATGTTGCTCCATTTCAGGCACTGTTTGGCTAATGAGTTAGTATCAGCTGCCATCCTCAGGTGAGCATTTGGACTTTACTGTTACTCTTGTCAGGCATGGGCTGAGGTCCATGGGGTGGGGTGTGGTGAGACAGCTCACCATCCTGGAAAATCTGGCTCCATCCCACACTACTCCGTCATGTCTGGTCCTTAGGATTCAGCTCCCTTATGATGGGGAAGGGTAGGTTTTTGGGGTCCCTCCCTGGACATTCCAAGGAGTTGGTTCCAATTGTTTCGAATGCCTAGGGTAAGAAGAGTTAGAGACCAGGACTCCATCTTGGCTCTAGAGATTAGGACCTCACTGATGGAATTCCTCTCCCATTTTGGTAACTTACAAGTGATGAACTTTGCATATTAGAACTTGAGAGATTTCCACACCTGCCTGGGACTTCAACATATCCACTGCCTACTCTGTCAGGGAATACGTCAAAGGACAAGAGGAGAGAAGTCAGAAGCAGTCCCCGCTGTTTGCTCTGGGTTGCATCCCTTCCTCCCCACCCCTCCTGGGTCTACCCTACCTGGCTTCACACCACTCCCAACCATCCTTAGCTGGAAAAGCCACGCACTAGAAGACCTTACCAAGCCCCCAGTTAGAAGCCATAGGAGGCTAGCCTCCCCATCCTATTTTCCTCAGTAAGGGCGGGGCCCTGCAAGAGCTGGGAATAGTCATCTTATCCCTCCCCTTTGGCCCCCAGATGATGCTAACTCTTGAAAAATCCAGGTGGATCTTCTGATGGACAGTGCTTGAGACTGGTCTATCCAGGCATCCACAAACAGAATGTCTACCCAGCAGGAGGGCCACCTGCCGTTCAGGGAACAATACTTCCCAAGCTTTGCAGAGAAAGTCTGACTGAACTTCGCCCATTTTCCAGTTTTTTCATTATTTTCTCACTCAGCCTTCTCTCTCCCGCACTCCTTCCAGGTGGCTAGGCCCTACAAGGGGGTGTCTGGGACCAAGAATATGGAAGATGTGTCCACACGGCTTGGTTTCCCTGAGTGACCCCTTCACTGCCATGGCCTCATTCCCTAGATGATGCTAGTGATGCCTGCTGGCTCCCCTTGGCCAGCCTGCCTACTGCTTTGGGTGCTGTTTAGCCCCAGGGCCAGACTGTGGAGGGAAATGAGAAAAGCCTACTTCCAGATCTCTGCCTCTCAGACACTGTGACTTGGTTCTTATCTGAGACCCTTCATTGCCAATATATCAGTGATTCCCAACCTGTGGTTTTCAGAAACACTGTTCTGATCAAAGATATCCCTTCACAGAGATGCTGTGAATCTCTATTAGCCCAGCCAGAACCCTGAAAAGATGTGGAAGAAGGAAGCCTGCTTCATGTAAGGTCATCCACGGTTTTCCTAACACATTTGTGCATGGAGCTGTTTCACAGCACACTGCAGGCTGGTATTCAGCACCAGTTATTATTGGCTGTCAAAATAGTAAAATACTTTTGAACAGTCAGGTAAATTAGCCTCAAGCCCCTGTCCCCAGTGTCCTCCAACCACCCCAGGCCCTCCCCCTCAAATCTGCTCCCAATCCAGTATCGACTTGTACTGTCCAATATGGTAGCCACTGGCCACATATGACTTTTAAAATTTTAATAAATAAAATTCCAGGGACTTCCCTGGTGGTCCAGTGGTTAGGACTCCACACTCCCACTGCAGGGGGGCACAGGTTCCATTCCTGATCAGGAGACTTAAGATCCCGCATGCCTCGTGGCGCAGACAAAAAAAAAAAGAATTAAAAAATCCAGTTCCTCCACTGCACTGGCCACATTTCAAGTGTTCGGTTAGCACATGTAGGTGTGCCGCTGCCTACTGCAGTGAACACTGCAGAGAGAGAACATTCCTGTCACTGCAGCAAATGGACAGCAAGTACTGCTTGGCGGCACAGCAGGTCGCGGGAACCTTTTGGGGGCTGGTGTCTGTTCTGATTGCCAGTGACCATGCTGTGCCAACTGTTAACTTTTTGGAGTAGCACCTGAGTACACCTGCATTTGAATTTAGCAGGACATTCGAGTTTACGGCACATTCCTCAGAAGAACTCAAAACCTAACACTCCCCAGGCCCCAGGAGCCCAAGTTCAACTCATAGCTCTGGCTATAAAGCCATGGGCAAGTGACTATATTTACATGAGCATATGCCTGTGCCATGACTGTCCCTTCTCCTGCCACCTTCTCCATGAACATAATTGAAAGGATTTCACAATAGGTGCACATCACTGCTCACCCCAAAGGCAAGCTCAGGCAGGATGCCAACAATGAGTCCATCAGAATGTGTCTACAAAAAGTAAAATCATCTATAATTTATGTCTAAGTAAAAGGCCACACCACTTATAAACAATTAACATTTTATAAAAAGACAAATGTACATATTTACACACATGTACATGTGTGGTCACACATGACTTAGTGGTCAGATGATGTTTCCAATTTTAAAAGTCACACTCACACTTGCCTCCCTGGGCCTGCTGGGGGCTGCTGGGGCCTGCCTGAGGGGGCAGGTGGGTGCAGAGCAAGGCACAGTATAAATAAACACAAAGGCCAAGAGCTTGGGGGAAGCGTTAGTGTACACCTCTGATCAGAAATGTGGCAAGGTCCACAAGAAAAAGTGCCAGGTTTTTTCACAATCCCCTCAGCCTAAGCAGGGAGCAGGGCAGAGCTCCTCTGAGGCAGAGGGGGCACTGTCCCCACAGGACCCCATTCTTCCTTCACATTTCACTGGCTTTGGAACAGTCCCCAGGGCTCAGCTAGGAAGGGAGGTGGTTCTTTGGGAACAGGATTCACTTAGTGCAATTGTCTCTTAGTGCAGAGCCAGCCCTGGAGTTGGTGCTGTGCTTTCTGAGGTCACTGGTCCGTTCCCTTGGGCCAGCTCAGTGACAGCAAGACCCTCTCCAGGCAGCTGGGCTCAGAGGGAAAAGCTGGAGGCTGACTCCCGTCTGAGACCTCCACCTGACACACCAGTCTCAGAACGCCATCTTCCCAGGAGGCAGGGCCAGCTTTACCCCACAAGACAAGCCCAGACCCTGGCCTGCCGGACCCCCAGAGGCCACTGTCCCAAGGAGGAAAGCCCCATCCCTGGTCAGCAGTGGCGTTACACTTTATCGTATCAAGGGGCCACAGGATTCCTGCTTCTCTGCACCACAGCCGCCATGATGCCAGGTCCTGCTTGCCTAGAGAAGTAAAAGGGGGCCAGGGGCCCACCTATGGTGCACAAGGAATGGCCTGGATGGAGGGCAGCCTGACTGGGGGCAGCAGGCTGTCCAGCCAGCTGGTGTCCATGTTCTTCAGATCTGAAGATATCAGCCCAATATACCCTAGAAGATGTGAAGAAGGTTGTGTGAGGATTGGGGGTGGGGAGGCAGGTGTGTTCTCCCCCCCACCCTCCAGCCCTATCCGTGAAGGCCACAGACACAGCAGCCTCTGCTGTCCGCCGCATGGCAACCTCAATCTTAGGCAAACCTGAGGGCCTGGAAGGAGCAGCTAATTTGCAAGCTGTCTGTACCCAGATGAATTTAACAAGGATGCTTTACCCCTGCTGCTCTCTGGCCCTGCCCCTAAGCCTTCCCCACCCACTACCTGGTTTTCCCTTCTTTGAGAAACCATATGGATCCAGGGTCTTCTTACCCCCAGGGCTGTCAACTTCTGGCTCCTCTTTGCAGCTGAAGTCTCCATAGACAGAGGTGGGCTGGGCCCCAGGTTCATTGAGCAGGTACCCCTTCCCATCCACGCTTGTCTGCTGCCACCCTGACTGCTCCAAGAGCTGGGGACAGATAAATAAGAAGCCATCGGCTCACTTCCAGTACAGACTCACCCTCTGGTCCTGCCTTCAATAAGCCAACACTTCCCAGCCAGGATCACATCCTTGGCCCTTTTCACATTCTCAAATGGATATAGACGTGGAGTGCAGTTAGGATAGGGGCCTGGGAGGTGAGAGTCTGCCCTGGGCTGACACTCCCACATCTACCTTCTGGCATAGAATCTCCAAGACTTCCCTCTCAACTGGGTAAGGACATACCAACCGGGAGTGTGGCTTAAAGCAATGGTTCACATATTAAGTCAAGAAAAGATGCCTAGAAATTTCAGGTAGAGATAAGGAACTATGCCCATGTCTCCATTTTCTGTGCTGATGGAACACAGCCTGGGTACAGCTACTTCAAAAACTTTTTTACATTTATTTTAAAAACTGAAGCAGAAAAAAACCTGGAGAATAATTTGCTTAAAAAAAGAAAAGCCATCATATTACAGATCCCAAAGGCTGATTACTGAAACCTGATGTGCATTTCCCAAACTAACAGGACTGGGGCATGTTAGGGCGGAGGACACGGGCCAGGGACCCGGCACTGATGGTGGCTGAGTCAGAGCTATCTGAGGCCCTAGGACAGCATGTCAGAAACCCAGCCTCCCTCCTGCCCCCACTTCCACAGTGTCTTTCCCACCAGCCAAAGTGGTCAGTGGTCCCCAGCCACATGGATGTGACACTTGTAGGACCGTGCAAGCAGACAGGTCACAGCAGCAACTGCCTACCCTCCAACTTGGAAGCTCTCACTGGTTCTCTCCCCTCACTGAGAAGTAGCCACCTCAAAAGAGCACTGAAGAAGGAAGGAAGGGGCTTTACCTTCATGATGTCCTCAGTTAACTTCCCTTCCTCATCCTCATCTGTTGCAGCTGTGGATGGGGAACAGCAGAGAGGTTGGCTGAGGTCAGCCAGGCTCACGCTGCAGTGCCAGCCCCACCAAGTCCCCCTACCCCTTCACACATGCGCACACACACGCTGGCCTCCCAGTGGATATCTGCCTTCCATGAAGATTCCAGAACAGAACACTGTCCTTGTGACTCAGCCTCTTGAACCCTGAAGCCACACCTCTTCCCACCTCTTCCCTCTTCTCTCCAGCCCACCAGTCAGCTCAGTGCCGGGTGGAGTTCTGACCATCTTTTCTGCCTCAGGAAACCCCTCCTTGGATCCCAACAGTCAGGCAGGCAGGCCAGGCCCCGGAGGCACGAACCTTCAGAGGTGGAGGGCATGGGCGACACCTGAAAGTTGTACAGGTCACTGGTGCTGTCTGGCACAATTTCCACTGGAATGCGCCAGTCGGGGAGGGTGCTACTGACGGCACACGGTGACAGTGCTTCAGGACAACAGAAACGGAGGGTCAGAGCTGTGTGGTTTCTTAGTTTGCCAGGACACCCAGCATCCCCCCCAACTTGCAGGCTGCTCCAACAGGTCACCATCTACAAGCCCGGTGCCCCCTAGACCAAGAGAAAGAGCCATCCCACCAACCTATGTGGTCCCCTGCCAGACCCGGCCCACCTTACCTGGAGTAAGGGCCCGTTCAACGTCCAAGTCCTGCCCCATGTAGCCCTGAGTTGTGTAGCTGCTGTGGTCATCAGGCAGGGTGGAGCTGCTGAGTCCATCAGAGAAGGTATCGGGGCTGGATTCCCCACATGACTGTAGAAGGAGAAAGAAGCTTAGGCCCAGGCTTGCTGGGGCACTCCTTCTACTGCCCACCCTTGACTCTCAGGTGACCAAAGGCTAGCTGCTTAGGATCATACTCACCTTTTTCTTGGCCTTGCTCTTAGCATCTCGGCTGGACTTGGACTTTCTCTCTGTGGGGCAGATAGGCTGTCAACCTTGGTACAGGCAGGCATGCCAGCCCCAGCTGACTTCCTTCCTCCTTCCCTCTCTCCCTGAGGGCTTTCCCAGGACCCAGAGCCCTTGGATACCTTTCCTCTGGTTCTTGGTGAGGGGTGGGAGCATCCGGTACACCCGCACAGCTGAACTGCCCTTGTTCCTGCTCTGGTCCTTCACCTCCTCGATATCTGGCAGGGAGTTCATGGCACAGCGAAAGTTGGCCTTCCATGTCTTGGGATCCGGCTCCTTTTCCCCTACTTTGTATCGGCCTAGTGGGCAGGAAAGTGAAGAGTATCATCAGGACTATAGGTGGGGATCCTCAGCTGTGCCCTGGCTTGGGAGGAGAAAGACAAGAGTACCCCTGAGCTCTCATGCTGCCAGAGATCCACAGTGGTCAAACCAGCAGGTATTCCTGGGTGACACTTGTGCAGGCCCTGGGCTTCTCAAATGCCCAGACTTGGCTCAAATACATCCAGCAAGCCTCAGCAAAGGGCCTAGCCAGAAGCACTAGAGAGCCCAAGCCCCAAAGTGCTATCTTTGTCACAGATCGTGCCCAGTCTCCCTTTGGCTGTCAGCAGCCAGACGGCAGGGACTGGGGTTTATTTGATAGTTCCTAACATGGGAATGGACACAGAGCAGGCATCAAAGAATATTTACTGATAGGTGGGCTGACTGGTCCGAGATGGGCCAAGAGCCCCATCCCTGAAGGATAAAAAAGAGGCTGCCAACCAGAGGGGCCTTGGACCCAGGACTATTGGTCAACATCAAGAAAAAGGAAGGCCTGGATCTCTTTCAGTGTCCGTGCTCACAACTGCTTTTGCCAGGGAGAACTTTAATCTAGCCACAAACTCCATGAAGAAGCCACACTTTCTAAGATTTTGGCTTCATAAACTCCTTTGTGAACGTGCTGAAATGATGAACCCTCTCCCCAAAAACACAGGTCTGCTCCCTGCCCACCCCCGAATTCTGTACAACATCTCAGGGAGCTCAGAGACCCCAGTGAAGAGCCTCTGTGTTAAGAGAAGTGCCTCCCCTTATCTCCTCCCTGCCCCTCTTAAAGCTGGAGTCCAGGGCACACACCTGTGTGAATGGCCCAGCTCCGAAACAGACAGGCATCCTTGTTGATGTCCCAGCCATGCTTGGCAGCGTGCTTCCATGGGATCTGGAAGATCATCTCCTCCTATACAGCACACAAGCACACATACATGTAAGACCGTGTCAGCTCAGAGACCACAGGCTTTTGGCCTGAATCTGCCCAGCCCCCCAGATCTGGGAAAAGGCTGACTTCCCCTTTTCACCCTGACATCTGGCTTGGGTTGACCCATCCTGAGAATGGCTTAAACAGGCTACTCCATCACTAGATCTTTCAGAAGGGGCTCTGGGTTCTGATGAGCTAGGGCATCATCAGCTCAGCAAAGACCTCCTTCTGCCTATTACAGATGTGCTAGGACCCATACAGAGTACCCTGGGATGCTTCTCTCAGACTTGTCAGCCCCAACATGGAAGTGAGAACTCAGTTCATTAGATGGGGCTGCTCAGGACAACTGCGACCACTGGCTCCTACACAGGGGGTCCTGGCCATATATACCTGTGGGAGCTCAGGGCCAGACTTGGATGATGACTACCTGTGTGACCCTGGCATTGTCACTATACCTCTTTGTCCCTCACTGTTTTCTCTTCCGTGAAATGAAAAAAACACAGTAACAAATATAAAAGCTAAGGTCTCACTGTTATCATTACTGGTGGTTAACAGTATGGATTTTTGAGTCAGACTGCTCAGGTTCACATCTTGACTTTATCCCTTTTTGTGTGATCTCATCATCTACTTCTCAGTGCCTCAGTTTCCTTATCTGAAAATGGAGATATTAATAGAATCTACCTCACAGGGCTATGCTGAGGATTAAATGACACAATGTAAGTAACATGGTGCCATGCTCGCTCATAGTAAGTGTACAGTAAGCATTAGTTGTTATTATAAATACTATTATTACTGCTAAGTCTGCAGGGTCTATGTTGTCCTTTGTGCACCACCAGCAAGAGGCCTCTTGGGTCCGGACAACTGGTGCAAGGTTAATTCTTGGGTCAACTGCTGAGCCAGTCACCTTCCTACCAGCAGTGCCCACTTTTCTGTCTCCTATCTGCCTGACTGGAGCCCTCTAGAATGTTGTGTGTGCTTGTAGAGGTCTCCCTCAGGAGAGACCAGAACTTTGGCCCTGCAGATGCTGGGAGAATCTTGCTGCTGGAAAACTGTCAGTGCCTTCAGGTGGATGCCCAGGGAGGCAGGCAGAAGTCAGCCAGTGGGGCCCTGGCTGGGTCTTGTACACTCCCTGCAGGATCCACTAGGAAATACATCTGCCTGCTCCCTATCACTTCCCTTTTTGAGCTGCACCTGGAGCTTTGGTCCCCTAAAGAACATGGGTTAAAATAGTGGCAGAAAAACCCAAAGAGTAACACTCACTTTATTAATCCAGATCAGCCCTGGGATTTGGTTGGAATTAATCTGCATCTCTAGCCAGGGTCTCATGCGCATCCGAGTGATGGGCATGTTGGCTGTAAAGAGAAGACAGAAGGCTCCTGTTTGGAGTCTGTTGAGCAGCCCCTAGGCACTACCCTGCCCCACCCCAGGTCATTCAATTACCCTCCCCTCCCCTCGTCCAGATACCAAGTACTACAATCATGGGGAAGGGGGCTTTCTCTGGAATAAAACCACCCTTCAAATCTTTTCAGCATCTTGAGCAAAATGCTTCTTCCCTCACCCCCTCCTAGACAGTCTTGGGAGGAGACAGGCATGCATGTGTGTTTCAAGATTTATGTTCAGGAAAAGAGACAAAACACAGAGATATCTAAATACCAGAACTTTTCTCCCAAAATTCAAATCCTTTGGGAAGCAAGGGGCTTCTTTTCTTGATGCCAAGAAATTTTCCTGCTTGAGTTGTTGCCACTAGATGTGCACCTTCCCTAATGGACAAGCAGTCACCCTACATCCTGGACACTCCCCCCCCCAAATCTATTCTACGCCTCCCTGACAGTCACAGTGTAGAGGCCCGGACGCCAACCCTTCCGGCCTGGTTCCCCTCCTCGGGCGAAGTGGCCCAAGGAACACCTGTGGCGCCTCTTCCCGCGGTCCCGGGAGGTCCTCCAACCATCCAGGGCAGCAAGCCCCAGGCCCCGCCACCTGCATAGACAACCTGAAACCTGGGGCCTGGGCGCGAGCTGGGACCGCCGAAAGCCGGCGCCGGGAGCAAAGGGCGCCCACGCGCCGACATACACTCGAGTCCCCCGCACTGCTCGTGGATGCGCGCAACCAACACACAGGGCCACCCAGAGGCCGCCAGCGGCTTCGCGCACACAGAGCTGCGGCAGCGGCCGGGGTCGGGCAACCTCGGCCGGGTGGGCGGTCCACGCCGCGGCCCGCCCTCCCCGCGCAGCTGCTTGCCGCTCCTTCAGCGCCTTCCCGAGTCCGCGCGGGGGCCCAGGCCACGCCGCGAGCCCGCCACTCTCCCGGCTGGGGTTTTCGTCCCCCACTTCCTGATGCCCCGCACGCTTTTGTTCGACGCCACCGGTGCCCCTTGCGTCGAAGGCGGGCTCACCTCGGCTTCAAGCGCTTTTCAGCGGCGGCGCCCGAGGGTCCCGGCGCGGTGAGGGCTGCTAAGCGGGCGCGGGGAGCGCGATTCTTGGTGGGAGCGGGGAGAAGGCAGAGGATGCCTGGGTCGCGGAGCCGCTGGGCACGGCTGGCCTCGGCTTGGCTCGGCTCCCGCTGGCCTCTGCTCCGCCCGGATCGGTCGCACGTCCTGCCTCGACGAAGGAGTGGCGCGCTCTGCCGGGGTAGCGGCGCCGGCGAGAAATCTAAACACTTAGCGGGATTCCCCCAGCCCAGGCCGGGCCCCGCCTCCTAAAGAGCCGCGAGGGCGCCCATTGGCCAGCGCCGCCTCATCATTTCGGGGAAATCAGGCTGTTGTAGAGCTAGCGGCGAAGGGGAAGTACAGGGCGGCTGCCCCTCCCCACCCCCTCCGGCCTGGCGCCGCCGCCCCGGGGCGAACGCGGGCCCGCCCCGCCGGCTCCCACTCCACCCCCATACCAGCTAGCCCAGGAGAAAGCTGTCCTGGAAAGTCAAACGCCCCTGGCCCATAGTTACTCACCTCACTCCGCACTCCCCCAGCCTGCTAGCTCCTCTGTTCATCTCCTTGCCCTCCTTTCCTGGGGATGGGGACACCTATCTCCCCAGCCCCGGTGAGGGGGTCACCCGCGCACCTGCGCTTTCTTCAGAGTGGACGCCAGGACTGAATCCCCGGAAAACTAACCTGCTTCCTCAAGCCCGTTAATGGGGTGTCTAGAATAGAGGGTTGGGCTTCCCTGGTGGCGCAGTGGTTGAGAGTCCGCCTGCCGATACAGGGGACACGGGTTCGTGCCCCGGTCCGGGAAGATCCCACATGCCGCGGAGCGGTTGGGCCCGTGAGCCATGGTCGCTGAGCCTGCGCGTCCGGAGCCTGTACTCCGCAACGGGAGAGGCCACGACAGTGAGAGGCCCGCGTACCGCAAAAAAAAAAAAAAAAAAGAAGAAGAAGGGAGGGTTTTGGCTCTCAAACTGCCCCCTTTTTGAGGGATGACCCACCTCCAGGTCATTCACCTTCCCTGGAGAAGTAAAGGAAAGCCTTCCCTGCTTGGGGCTGCCAGGACAAGAGGAAATCGCAGCTTGGCCGCTGCTAGCGCAGCCTGCCAATGGACTAGGGACCTGTTTCCTCAACTACAAAATAACGATAGCCCTACCTTGCTGGTTTACAGTGACAGAGAGATGATGTCTGTAAAGCATCATGCCCTACTTCGGCAGCAGATGATGCGTGGTTTGCGAGGTCCCTGCCCAGAGTCTAATAGTGACCGGGGGAGGCCTCTTCTGCTTCTCCTTCTACACCCTAGGGACTGCCCCACAAAGGGAGAAGGGTTTCAGAGAAGCCAGGACTGCTGAGTTGAGGTGGGTGTGGGCTAACCTTGGCTCCTCCTAGCACTTCTTGCCTTAGGCCACCTCCGCAGTCTCATGTGGCCCTTGCATGGGAGCCCCTCGGTGGCAGCATTAGTGTCATCTCTGGGCCCTCAGAACTTGGCCCAGAGACATTCTGGGCAACATGGGGGAATTGCTTAGGTCTGACCAAGGTCTTGGGTCTAGCCAAAGGATTGGGGAGCCCAGGTCCCAGGCCCCTTGGGAATGGAAGCTATTTAACTCTTGGGCTTACAACTAGACCTTGACCTACTTGTACTTCTAGACGCTGGGCTGAGTGTTCATTTTTCTATCTAGAACTCTGGCACAGCAGGCTTCTTCCTTCAACCCCATCAAGCTGCTGATTCAGAGGTAAATCACTCTTCCAGGCCGGGTTGGTTGTGTCACTCCTGTCACCCCAGCCCTCCCTCCATAGTGGCCCCCAGTTGCAATGTTGCAGGCTATAAACAGACACATTGATGTAGCATTCCACCTGTCAGTCACACTAGAGCTTCCTTCCCACAGAGGAAATGGATGGGTCAATCCAATAATGGTGCACCAGAATCTGATGCTGTGACTAAGACCAAGCTTGGTTCCCAGGAAACCAACAGGAATGGGTCAGAGCTGTCTCCCAGATACTGATGGGTGCAGGAGCCAGGAGAGGCAGAAAGGCAGGAAAACTGTGAGGAATGAGCCTAGCTGGGTGTTAAGCAAAATGGAAGGTGCTGAGGCCCTGGAAGGGGGCAGAAGGGTTGGGGTGCTTTAAGTGACAGAAGGGAGTGGGAATGCACTACAGAAACCAAGACCTTCTGAGCAAGAAGAGCAGAAAACAAGTGGCTCCTGAGTTGCGAAGTCTGTTCTCTGTGCAGCAACTGGGTGCTTGTCCTACCCCTAAGAACCTGACATAGCCACTGGAGAATTCAGAGTGAGATTAGGGAAATGAAGTTTGCATTTCATGTGGTCTGAGGAATTGACCCTGTGAAGGCAGCAGGAGAGTATAAAAAGTGCTTTAAAACAAGAACTTTATTTTAGTTCATAACCATCTGTATATATATATCTACAATGTGCATCTTTCTGTGTCATGAAATGTACTTCTGCAATATCATTTGTAATGGGTACATATTATTCTATCATAAGGATAAATAAAAATTTACCCAATTAATCCCCTATTGTAGGACATGTAGGTTATTTCCATTTTTTCATAATACAAACAGCACTGTGTAGCTAAATCTTTGCGCACATCATAATTTTTTGCTAAGGAGAAATTCCCCAGGGTTAGTATTTACCAGTGAAATTGTCATTTACATTTTTGAAGTGTTCTTTGCCTTTTTTTTTTTTTTACTTTTAACTTTAGGGATTCTTATGTAATCTTGAAGTCCAGAAGAATCTGCTTATGATGATTGGGGGTGCTATACTCCAAATCAGTGAAATAAAGCTAACCCCTGTTTAAGTATCTCAAATTTTTATTGTAACTGTTCTTGATGAATCCCATTCTAAGATGTATCACACATTCCTTGGGAAGCTGGACAGAATATATCTTGTTCTTTTCAGGTTTCTCTTAGTAATTCAGGGCTGGCCCTTTCCCCTCTCTGACTCAAAAGACTCATCTTCTGTAATTCCAGCCATCCCCTCTGGGCAGGTGACCTCCAAACCCAAACTCTGGCTGCCTTCTGGGTGTTCCCCTACAACCTTATCCACAGATTCACACACAAGCAAGCAGAACTTTTGACCTCCCCATTCCACACTGACCCAGCAGCTTTCTCTCTTCCTAATTCCAGCTCCCTCTCTGGTGAAGTCTTTGCCATCCTCCTCCCCTCTTTGCCTCACGTGGTCTTCTGGTCTTCCTTGCCTGAATCAAGTCCTGCTTTCACATTTCAGGTTCAGGCTATTGTTGCCACAGCCTCCCCTTGAGACTCCCTCCCTGTCAGGCCTGCCCCTCCAGGCACCTCTGCACTAGGTTTATCTCCCTAACTTTGATGATCTCCCTAGCATTCAGGTCCACACAGGAGCCTTGTGGTTCCCTCAGACTCCTTAGCCCCACATTCAATTCACTGCTAACTCTGGTCCCAAGGGTCCCATCCCAACCTTCTTTCCCACAACTCCCCTACCCTTGGCAGTAACTACAGGGCGGTGGAAAGAGAGTCTAGGAGTCTCATGCGGTGGAAAGAGAACACGGGATTTGAGTCTGAAAATTGTGTTCTTGTGCTTTGCCATTTGCTGTGTGACCTTAGGCAGGTTACTGTCCCTCTCTGGGTCTCAGTTTTCTCTTCTGTAAAATAGAGGTACTCTCTGCACATCTGTCCTAATTGTTACAAAGATGAAATTAGATAGACTATCAAACTCCTTTCTAAACTGTAAAATGTTAGTCAAAGGACATGTGTTCACAGTAAAGCATGAACCTTTCACTGTATTTCCATTCTCTGAACACACTTTGTGTTTTTCCCCTGTCTTTGCTTCTTCCATTTGCTCCTCATCCCTGACTTCCTAGGATACTTAGCAACACTCACCTCACCTGCCATTCCCCCTTGCTCTCTCAGTCTTAGTTCTCCCCCTCTCATTCCCCCCGCTGCACTTCAATTTCAGTCTCTGTTTTAAGGCCCGGAGCAAATGCCTGGTCTTCTATGAAGCACCTCCAAAGCAGCCAACCAGAAATCCTTCCCCTCCTCAAAACCCCCTAGCCCTTAACTTTCACGTGTTCTTTTCTCCACTTATCACCTTCTGGGTGGTGACCTTCTGGGGAACAAAGTCTGCTGTTTTTTTTTTTTTTTTTGGCCATGCCACACAGCATGTGGGATCTTAGTTCCTTGACCAGGGATCGAACTGTGCCCTCTGCAGTGGAAGTGCAGAGTCTTAACCACTGGACCACCAGGGAAGTCCCAAAGTCTGCATTTTTCTTGAAGAGACCTGAGAGGGTCCCTCACACTGCAGCTGGAGTTAGCTGGGGGTTAGGTCTGGAGCAGGGTCTCACTCAAAGGATACCTCACATCTATACTACCACTCAATGAGGGTAAATTTATTGCAGTTTCTCTGTATTAGGCTCTGGGGTTTTCTGGGCTGGCAGAATCAGGCTGCTGGGGACAAGATCACCTTTATGGAAACCTTCCTCGGTGGACCAAATCATGTCCCTAGCCCCCTCTCTCAGGGTCTCAGAACACAGTGTTCACTCCCTGGGTGGGTTCCAGTTAGTCCTGAAGTACAGCACCCAGCAAGGTTTTAACTAGGGTTTTGAGACTAGGGCAGCCCTGGGCCCCTGTGGCTCCTGCTACCCAGAGAAGAGGCCACAGTCCCCAAGGCAGATGAACGCCAGCAGGCGTTCCACCTCCCAGGTCCAGAGGGAGGGCTCTCTTAGATACTAAAAGTCCCTCCCAGCCATCCTCTATTTTCACAGCAACCTGGGAGGCAGGCAGTCCTAAACTAAGTCCCTCCCAGCCATCCTCTATTTTCACAGCAACCTGGGAGGCAGGCAGTCCTAAACTAAGTCCCTCCCAGCCATCCTCTATTTTCACAGCAACCTGGGAGGCAGGCAGTCCTAAACTATCAAGTCCTAAACTATCAAGCACACAAAGTCAGGCATAAAATAATCTGAAAGCAAAAAAAGCTTGAAGATAGAATCTAGGCGTCATCACCCTGGCTGAAAGGAGCCTAATTATAGATAAAGAAAGTCGTTTCTTAATTCATTCAACAAATATGAATGGCATTCCTGCTCTGGGTCAACTACAGGTTTGGCCCTGGGGATGTGCTGGGGCACGAGACTAGCCCCTCCCCTTTCGCAGCTCCGGCAAAAATGGTGTATGACACAGCAGAATAAACATTGTGCTGTTATAAGAATCCTAAACGCAGAGTGGGAGGCTGCAGCTGGCTGGGAAAGCACTAAGGGTCCTGCGATGTAAGAGTGGGCCGAGAATTGCTCCAGCGCTCTGGGCTGTTCGGAACCCCCGTGGGGGAGCGGGGTGTCAGTGTGGGCTGCCGCTGATGCCCTGTGCAGTTTCATTTCTTATAAACACTGCGTTGGGAGGAAAGAGGCCTCGGCCCTCCATCCGCCCCAAGGGGCCCCGAGGCGGGGGTGAGGCTCTGTGGCCAGGCCCGGCGGCCGCGACCCGGAGTGGGGCTGGATGGGAGCAGCACCCTCCTCCCCCTCGCAAATGGGTCTTGCACCACGGCCAGCGTCCCTGGCAGGCTTCTTGGCCTTTATGGGGGCAGCAGCACCCCTACTTCAACCTGGGTAATCGAGTCCCGATCACGAGTCCCCTTCACCGCCAGGTGACCCACGCTCGCGCTGACCGGGCTTGAGATGGGTGTGTGTTTGGAGGGGAGGGGGCCCAAGCCCTTCCGGCCAACTTCCACATTCCTGCTCGGCCCCGGTTGGGGGTGAATTGGGGTGAGCAGCCGGCTCCGCGCTGGCCGGCTTCCTGGAAAGGGAGGGAGGGAGGGAGAAAGCAAAGCCTCCAGTCCTGCGGCCCGGGTGGCTGCCTGGGACCGCCCCTCCCCCTCCCCAGCTGGCTGCCCCGCCCGTGCCAGGCGGCTCACCTGCCGGCAGCCTGCCGGAGCACTTCCTCCTCCTTCTCTGCCCAGCCTCTGGCTGTGGGCCACAGGTTTGCAGCCAGCTCTACAGCTGCAGACTTTGTGACCTCGGGCAAGTTGCTAAACTTCTCTGTACCCGCCCTCACAAGATGAAGCTAGCCACACTCGGGGTGCAGAGCTCTTTGTAAATGCCCCTCCGCCCCTTCCCTGGTTTGGCGGACACACAGTAGGCGCACAGAAATGGCGCCCACCTCTACATTGCTGCAGGGGAGGCCGCACTGCGTCCCCTCCCTCGCTGGGCACTCCGCCATCCGATGCAGCCAGAGCGATCGGGTTAGACTTGCAGCTTTACTGTGGGAGGCGCGGGTGGTGCTGGGCCGCTGGGGACGATGCCCGCGGGGGGTGGGCGCCGAGCCGAGCCCAGGCACTCAGAGGGCTCCCCACCTCCGCCTCGGCCCTGCCGGTGGGGGAAGGGCCGCTCCGGCCGCCCAGTTCGGATCCGGCCCCTCACGCAGGCCCCAGACCCCAGTCCCCCAGGCCCCAGCCGGCGCGGGGGGCGGGGCCTGGGTTTCGGTTTCTTGCAAACGCCGAGGCGACAGGGAAATCGAGGAGTTTCCGGGAACCAAGCCGGGAGCGCAGAGGTTCGCAGGCTGCGGATGGGGGAGGAGGAGGGGGACGGGCGGGCGTCCAGTGTCGCGGGTCCGTGGCCCTCTGGAAGTTCCAGCGGGAGCGGGGGAAAACCGGTCTCGGAAAAGCCCCACCTGAATGCACCTGCCCCCAGCCCCCTCCCGGGTGGCGTTCCTTCAGAAGGGGGCGTGGTGGGGTGCGGATGAGGGAGCTATACTTGCATGGGAGGAGGGCACTGTGGGCAGGAAGAAGTGTCTGAGGAATGTGGAGGCCCCCCTCCAATGGCTGAGGTCCCCAGCTGTACCACTCGCTGTCGCGGTCACATCCTGATTTATTGTCTTCATAGCTCTTACCATTGCTGAACTTATCCTTTTTGTGTGTTTTATTTGTTGGAGCATTCCTCCTACCTGTCTTGGAGCCCCTTGAGATGCTGGCCTGCCTGCCTAGTCCAGCCTGCTGGGTCCTTCGGGCCTCGAATGGGGCTAACACAAGGAGGGTCTCAGTGAGTGCTTATTGAATGAATGAAGAAATGGAGTGAGTTAGAGGTATTTAGGGTGGGTCTTGTGGCCTTCTGACCTGCTCCCAGGGGACCTCTGGGCCCATCTCTTCTTGGCCCCTAGCCCAGTCAGGTCATGCTGATGCCCCCAGCCAAAGGAGGCCCCCCTCTGTAAGAGAGGCCTTAGCCTCTTTGGGAGGGAGTCCCCTGTGGCTCCCTGAGAACTGCCCTCCAGATGGGGTGGTTGGGCAGTGAGCAGACTGGCGTCATCACAGAGGAATGCTGGCTGTGGGGTCGGCCACTTCCTTCCCTCCCCAGGGCTTGCAGCTCAGGCCAGGGATGATTGTGGGTTGGGCCTGGATCTGAGCCAGGGAGGCTGGGAGTTTGGGATGGTGAGGCAGAGTCCAGCACCCTACCCTCCCTGACCTCTTCAGACCAAAATAATAGCTGCCGTTAAGGTGGGCAGGGCTGCCTGCAAGCCCGTATTTCCCAAATTCTTGCTTTTGAGCTCCTACGTAGGGATCTCCTTACTTACAGCCTGAAGAACTTGGCTCTTGGAAAGAAACATCGAACAAGTAGAGCTCCCTCAGTCCAGAGGAGCTGAGGGTGGGGCAGCTAGCAGTGGTGGTCACTCTGGAGACAGCCAGTTAGCCAGTGGAGGGGCAGACAGACCCTTAAGCATTCCTTGTCCAGTCCAGCATTGATTTCCTCTGGTCCAGGCTCAGGATCTGGGTGGTTGGCCTGGGAGAGGGCCAGGGAAACTCCAAATGCTGCAAGAGTGGAGCATGTGCTATGAGCACAGCCCCTGGTGACCCTGGTGACTCAGCCTGGGAATCCCGACTCCAGGGGCTGCCCTGGAAATAAGGCTTAAGACAGTGAGGGGGCGCCCCTAAGGGGTCCAGGGACCATGGCAGCAGTTTAGTGAGGTCCCAGACCAAATAGGGTCTTGTCCTCTCCTTCTCCTGGGCTCAAGTCTGGACCCACTGATGCTGTTCCTCTGCCTAGTCCAAATAGTATCTTTGAGGCAGAGAACCCAACCCTGATCCTAGCCCATAAATTGGACTTGGTGGAGGACCTGATCTTCAGAGTGTCTGTGTTGGGCTCCATTTGAGGTCACATTTTAGAAACAGTAGATGTAGCTTAAGCTAGAAAATATCAACAGGAATATGTTTTTGTAGCTTGGACTCAGCAAGTGCTGAGTTATAGGAACATTCACAGAAGGAGAGCAGGGCAAGAGGCAAGAGAAGAAGGGGGTGGTCCAGTGGGTGTTCTGTCCTGTTCACTGCTGTAGCCTCCAGATCCAGCCTTGGCTGAGCACGGCAGGTGCCCTATGAGCCAGTGTGGCATGGATGGGGATGCATAGATGGACGATGGTTTCAGATTGTCTCAGCAGCAGGCACGTTTTCCCTGAGATGGTCTTGGCAACAGACAGTTTTCACAGAAACTCATGGATGCCCCCAAAGGGAGGGAGGAAGGGAGGGACATGGCTTCCCTGAGTAGCACTGTGGTCATTTCTGTCTGGTTCTTTCCTTCCAAGGGGATCTTTGCTCTCTTTCCCATCGCCCTGTTCACATGTGTGTCCTCTCCTGGTCCTGCAGGGAGACTGGGAGTCTAGTGACAAGGGCCAGCCAACCACTTAACAAGGGGAAGGAGCTGTTAACATCAGGTAGGGTCTCTCTTCCTCTCCTGGAAGGTAGGTCCACAAAGGGCCTCAATTTAGATAGAACCTCAGCCAGGTGTGAGAGGTTCCTGTCCTTTCTCTGCATGAGTAAGTCTTCAGGAAGTATCTGTTGGCTGACTGACTGACTGGGAGGAGGGGTGAAACGTCAGCAGAGACCCACCTGCCTGGCTAGTCCAGAGAGAGCATGACTGTCTGCCCTCCAGCTTGGCAAGTGAGAGACTATAATGAGCATGTCACCATGTCAGATAGCCAATGTGAAATGCTGCTCTGGGAGTATTTCAGTGGACTGGGTCCATACTGGGGGGCAAAATGGACCAGGGTTTGCTGGGAGAAGGAGCTCTGAGCCAGGAGGCTTCAGGTGACTGGCCACCCCCAGGAAACAAAAGCTAGTCTCCCTTCCTCGAGAACCCTCAAGAACATTGGAGAAGGCTTCCCACAGCCTCATGGGCTGGAGCATACATGTATTACTTTGTTTTTAGTGGAGTGGTAACTCCAGAAGGCTGAAGACTTAGGGGCGTCTGATGGTCACAGAATGTTGCTCAGGCCTGTGCCTTTGCCAGCCATGCAGGGGGACTTAGAAGTGAGTAGGCACGGTCCCCACCACTAAGCTGGATGTGAACTCTCCAAGGACAAGAGATGTGGTTATTACACTCAGAGCCATTTCCCTGGCACCCAGCACAACCCGTGCAAACAGTAGGCACTTAGTAAGTGTACTCGATTACAGGATGACAGGTGTATGTCCTACCTGGAGTGTGAGGCGAAGGAGCAGCAATGCTGGGGTGTGGGGACAGGAGCAATTTATCTCAGCCGGTGTCACAGATAGCCACTCTGAGGAGCTGGCATTCAGCAGGGCCTTGAAGGATGATGAGTCAGTAGTGGGAGAGGGTGTTTAGGATGTAGGAGCAGCCCAAGCAAAAGCCTGGAGGCTCAGAAGTACAGGACAGATCCTACACTGTGGTGTGGCCTTGTATGGCTGCTTTAGGGACTAAGGCTGGACCAGCCAACAGGGGCCACACTGTGAAGAAGCTTGAATGCTCCTCAGGAGTATGGACTTGATCCTGGCAGACAGGGCTCTGTGGGGTGAGAGCCATGGTTTCTCTCCTTCTGGAGAACCAAGGTCTGTCATCAGATGTTTGTTGAAGTAAACTCTAGGCCAGGCCCTGTGAGGGTAACAGGGAGTCTGACCTGTGCTTTAGAAAACTTTCTGTGGAGGAGGCACTCATGCACCTCTGTTCTTGCATGACCATGAGAGTGAGTGCCTCCTTAAATGTTGTACCATAGGCCCCTGCTTGCATCGCCCTAGTCTGGTACCCTGCTGCACACTGGATAGGAGGCAGCTCAGGTAGCTCCATGTGGCTTAGGGCTCTGGCCATAGGGGATAGGGAGAAGTGGGCCTGGTTGAGAGCAGGATCCGTGGATGGTCAGGATGTGAGATGGGTTAGAGCAAGACCCTTCTCAGTCCTTCCCTAGGTTCCCCATTCTGGGATAAGTGTAGGGAAACCCCCACTCTGCCTAAGGGGCCTTTGCTTCGGTCTTAGGTTGTGAGTCTGGGGAACTGAGGGCATTGAGCTAAAGAGTAGGGCAGGAGGTCAAAACTCACAGTTTGCCCCAGGAATGCTCAGGTCGCTGGTGATCACAGCCAGAACCAGAAACAACATACCAGCACTGCTCGGCCCTGCCCTTTGGACACTGCGTGTGGGTACAGCAGGTAAGGAAGGCCGGATGAGGACGCCTCACTGCTGGATGGGGTGTGTCTATCAATTCATCATCCCTCTGCTATCCAGCAGGACCAGAGTCCACCCCCACGTCCACCTGCTAGAGGATTAGCAGTTCTGCTCCCAAGCCCCAGCCCTCTGGAAGCTCTGACCCTGTGGCAGCAGTGCCCCCTGCTGGATAGCACCCTCCTCAGGGTCTAGGGAAGAGAAAAGCGTGCATGGACAATACTGGCTCAAAGGGTGGGAGCAGGAATTGAGGATGGACTTTGGCTAAGGTAGATAGGCGGGTGCCACCTGGTAAACAAAGCACCTGCTTCCTGGTCTGTAACCTTTAGCAGACTCCAAGAAAAGGGAGAGTTGGGGTTTACTAAGGTGACTGCTGGGGGAGGCGAGAGAAAGAGGACCCTGTCCTCTCCCCTGGTGTCATGGCCCAGGAAGGCCTGCATCCTAGACAGAGCACACATCTCCTCAGGTGGGCTCAGGAGCCCCATCAGGTTCTCCCAGAGCAACCCCCCTGGTCCCTAGAGGGATTTGTCCTGGGACTGAGGGCCAAGGGATAGGCTTGTGAGGGGACAGTGCCTTAGGCATTCTAAAAAGAAGAGTCATCCCCAGACAGAATTCCTACCCCAACTGTCCAATCCAGGCTGAGAATGGAGACAGGGACATGTCAGAGAACAAGAATCAGAGAGCCCATGAGCAGCTGCCTGGCCTCTCAGATTCAAACCTTATCTGGCTCATTCCCCTCCTGAGCCCCAGGCCAGTGCCTCGGACACAGGGGCCAATTTGGCGTGCAGTGAGATGCCCAGTGGACAGAGGAGTGAGAGAACCCCACATGTGCCACCTCAGTCCCCCTATCTCTGAGCCAGAAAGTCCACAAACAGGGCCACACCCTGGGCAGCCACTTCCCAGAAGTCTCTGCCACTAAAAAAGAAGGTGGCTTTCCCCGACAAGTCGTGCTCTCCCATAGCCCTGGCACCTGGAGTCCCCACCTCAGATAAGAGGCTTCTGGGAGTTTGTTTACACCATGACTCTTGGTTACCGTGAGGCCTCACCTGTCTCCTCGGAGCCCAGGCAGCAGTCTTGACCCCCAGGAAACTTGTTTCCCAGGCCAAAACAGTGTGGGTGTCTGCTGTTCTCTTGGAGACATGCCCTAGAGAGGGCCTAGTGCTCAGGACAGCAGTTCCTCACCGTGGCCCAGGTGTGACCTTAGCAGCCATCCTGATGCAGCAGGACAATGTAAGCTCCTCACAGAGACTGCTCAGAGCACTCAACTACCAGGCTCTCAGGGAGAGATGAGGCCTATAGGAGGATCCTTGAAGAGAAGAAACGGATGCTGTGTGCTAAAACTGCGTACGCACCCTAGGTGCCAGCTCGGCTAGCAGGCCTGGTGCCACATGGCCCGAGAGGGGGTGAGGGCCCTGGGAGCAGTGAGCTATCACCCGTTCGTGGGAGGGCTGGCCCACCGTGCTGAGGATTGTGGGATGGGAAAATCAACTTGCAGCCCCCCGGAAGCACAGGAGCAGAGTGAACAGTGGATTAGGTCAAAAGGGTCTAATTTCCTTTGACAAGCAAGCCTTGGGAAGACCTTCTGGGCTGTGCCTATGAAGTACACCATTACCTCGTGTGCATTCTGTGTGGGCCTAACAGCCCTAGCAACCAAAGTAGGACTGTCCCTTGGGTGGGAGCCCACACCAGAGCCAGGGACATGACAACTCTGTCACAAAGCTCCCAAAACACTTCTAGAGGAATTGATCTTCTCTCAAGCTTCTCTGCAATTTTTCTCTTGTCCTTTTCCTGCACATGTGTCTTTTCTCTCCCTCTTCTAGCCCAGGGACACTTTTGATCATTGGTGCCATGGGGGTGGATTACTTGACAAATTCAGACAACAAACATTTACTCTCTAGCCAGGTGACAGGCACAGAGGTAGGTGCTATGGGCACAGACATTCAACAAGAGTTTATTGAGCCTGTACTATGTGCCAGGCATGGCTCTAGACACTAGGGATATAGAAATGAATAAGATGAAGTCCCTGCTGTCATGAAACTCATATTCTAGTGAAGGCAGGCAACAAACAACAAGGAGAGTGTCATACTGTGATAACTATTCTGCAGAGAAATAAAATAGCATGATGTCGTAGACAGTATGGAAGCAGCAACTTTAGATTTTGTGTTCAAAGAATATCTGTCTAAAAAAAAAAAGAATATCTGTCTAAAGGGATGATATTTTAACTTTCTAAATGACAGAAGGGGCAGCAGTGTGCAAAACAGTGAAGAGCACTCCAGGCAGAGGGAATAGCTAGTGCAAAGGTCTTAGGAAGAGAACAAACTCAGTGTGTTTAAGGAAAAAGATTCTTCTGACTGCAGCATGGCAGCCAAGGGGGGGAGAATGATAGAAGGTGCAGCCAGTAAGATAGGCATTGGTCAGGTAATGTGGGGCATTTGGGGCTTGAGCGTATGTCAAGGGAATGGAGAGCCTTTGTATGATGTTATGTATGGAGGTGAAATGATTCAGTGTGCATTTTTAAATGCTCACTAGCTGCTGTTTGCTGATTGGACTGTGGTCTAGTCCAAGTCTTTCTGCAAGTGTGGAAGCAAGAAGACCATGGGGAGGCCAGAGTAGGAGGATGATCCAGGAGAGATGAACCAGGGTGGTGGTGGTATCAATGGAAATAACGGAGTGGATCCAGGTAGAGTATGGAGGGGAAGCCAAACAGAGCTGAAGAATGGGAGAAAATATTTGCAAATCATATGTCTGATAAATGACTTGTATATAGAATATATAAAGAAGGCTTAAAGCTCAATTATAAGAAGACAACACATTTTTTAATGGCCAGAAGTTTTTGTGTGTGTGTGTGTGTGTGTGTGTGTGTGTGTGTGTGTGTGGTACGCGGGCCTCTCACTGTTGTGGCCTCTCCCGTTGCGCTCCAGATGCGCAGGCTCAGCGGCCATGGCTCACGGGCCTAGCCGCTCCGCGGCATGTGGGATCTTCCCAGACCGGGGCACGAACCTGTGTCCCCTGCATCGACAGGCGGACTCTCAACCACTGCGCCACCAGGGAAGCCCTGGCCAGAGGATTTGAATGGGTATTTCACCAAAGAAGATATGCATATGGCAGATAAGCACATGAAAAATGCTCAACATCAGTAGTCATTAAGGACATGCAAACTGAAACCACAATGAAATACCACTACACATCCACTAAGAAGGCTAAATGAAAAAGACTACACCAAGTATTGGCAATGATATGGAGCAGCTGGAATGCTCCTAAGCTGCTGACAGAATGTAAAATGATACAACTACTTTGGAAAACATTTTGGCATTTTCCTAGAAAGTTAAATATACACCTACCATATAACCTAGGCTTTCCATTCCTAGGTATGTATGCAAAATAAATGAAAGTATGTGTTCATGCAAAGACTTGTACATGAATGTTTATTGCTGCTTAATTTGTAAAAGACAGAAACTGGAAACAACAAAAATTACCATTAATAAGAGAATGGATAAATAGATTGTAGCATATTTATACAGTGGAATACCACTTGGCAGTAAAAAGGAATGAACTTGGTAACATAGAGTAAATATCCTCCTCCCTGTCTCTCCCAGTGAATGCAACATTAAAACCTAGACAAAATGCATGGAAGACTTTCAAGAGTAAATAATAGCAGGTGAATTGGGGAAGAAAAGAAGAATTTGGAGTACCATTGGACGAGGGGTGAGTTTTCCATTTTCCCTCCAGTATTCCCTGGGCCAGACTCAAAGCATCCTGAAACCTAAAAGTGGGTAACTGGACCACAGACAGTGAAAACTCTAGGAGAACCCTTCTAGTTCTGGTTTGAAGAATGGGAAAGGAACTCCTAATGCTCAGAGAGAGTGAGGAAATACCCCTTTAAATTTTTTTCTCCATTCTCTCATGCCCCAGCCCCGTAACATTCCTGCTGCAGTCTGAGGCTTTCAGGCACCTAAAACTCTGAGGGAGAGAAACCTTTGTTCTGATTGGAGGTGTATCAAGAGATCGGGACAAATCTAGCTGCTCTCCTCTTTCATTTGCTCTTTCTGTTTCTCCATCCTTTTACCACTTAGCCCTGGATGCAGGAAGTACACAACAAAGCAAAGTAACTGAAACTCCAGGTTTTTGGCTAGAGAACCAAAAAGAGGAGCCCCAGAGAACCTAAAAGTACCAAAGAGATTGTGGAGAAGGCAGCACTCAAGAAACTGACTCCATAAAGTTGTTTATGAACTCCTGGGCTCACCCCCAAGATGAGCATGCATGGATTTGATCCTAAGCAGCACACCAAAGACTTCAGAACTAAACTAAAGAATAAACCACCGTCTGTTCTCACACTGACCACTGGAGGGTGCACATACAGGACAGATCTAAACAGCACTGAAAAGGCTTTGAAAATGGAACTAACATTGAAACCACAACCCACAGTAGGCTGGTCAGAATTTGTGGCCTGAGCCCAATAGAGTCAATTGCCTGCTAAAATATAAATGTCAACATTCTCCATAGTATTCAAACAGGATCCAGAGTCTCATAAAATTCAAATGTCCAGTGTTCAAAACAAAATTATTTGGCATACAAAGATCCAGGAAAATCTCAACTTGCATGGTAAAATATGATCAAAAAAGGCCAACAGTGAGATACTGAAATTAAATGACAAAGATTTTAAAGTGCTATAATGAAAATGCTCTAAAAGGTAAAGGCTAACACTCTTGAAATAAATGGAAAGATAGAAAGTCTTAACAAATAAATAAAAGATAGAGAAACTAAAATTTTAGAACTTAAAAATATAAGAGCCAAAATCAAATACTCACTAGATAAGCTCAAGAGCAGAACAGAGATGACAGTGGAGTCAGTAAGTAAGTAAACTTGAAGATAGGCCAGTACAAATTATCCAATCTGAGTAACAGTAAGAAAAAGATTTTTTTAAAAAATAAATAGAGCCTCAAAGACAATACCAGAAAGTTTAACATTCATGTCATTGGAGTTCCATAAAGAGAGGAGAAAGAGTGCAGTGAAGACAAAAAATTTGAAGACATAATGACTGAAAACTTCCCAAATTTGGCAAAGGACATAAACCTACAGATTCAAAATCTCAGCAAGCCCCAAACAGGATAAACCAAAGAAATTCATGCCCATATGTATCATAATGAAACTGTTGAAAACTGAAGATACATACACACATACACACCTGTATGTGTGTATTTCACTATATATTTCATTATATATTACATGTATTTATGTTATGTGAATATATTAAAAGATGTATATATTTTAATATATATAAGTGCATATTTCACTTTATTTATATCTGCCAGAAAAAAAAATTTCATTGTGGAAACCAGAAGGAAGTGGATCACATCTTTAAAGTACAAGAGGAAAAGAACTATCAACCCAGAATTGGATACAATTCTGTATCCAGTAAAAATACCCTTCAGGAGTAAAGGTGAAATAAAAACATTTTCAGATGAAGGAAATCTAAGAGAATTCCTTGACAGAAGACCTGTTCTAAAATAATTTCCAAAAAAATTTCTTCAGACAGAAGGGAAATGATACCAGAAGTTAACTTGGAGTGTCAGGAATGAAGGAAGAACAACAGAATGGTAAAATCTGGGTTAATTTAACATTCTACTCTTTTGCTCTTGAGTTCTTTAAAAAATGTTTTATGTTTAAAACAAAAATTATAACATTTTCTGATGGTGTTTTCAATGTATGTATATGTAATATATTAAAACTACAATAGAAGGAGGGGAGAGTAAAGGAACCTACATGATGGTAAGTTTTTACATTCTGTTTAAAATGGTAAAATGTCTATTCTAAGCAGACCTGAAAAGGAAATATGTATATTGTATTGTAATCCCTAAAGCAATCACTAAAAAAAAGAGGTAATTACAAACACAACACATGCATTTAAATGGAATGCTAAAAAAAATGTTCAAACAATCCAAATATACTCAGGATAAAGGGAAGAGAAAACAGAAAACAAATCATAAAATCCCTAGACATAAATCCAACCATATCAGTAATTACATTAAGTGTAAATGGTCTAGGAGTAATGTCAGCAAAAAATGGAGGAGTAGGGAATTCCAAAAGCCTATCTCTACACAAAAGCAGCAGAGAAACTGGCAAAAACTGTCAGAATCAACGTTATTGGCACTCTGGATACTTATCAAAATATTACAGCAACCAGAGAAATGCTTGATCAAGAAAAACAAAACAAAATGCCGAATCTTGGTAGGAGAATTTTGTGGTGTTTTAACTTACCCATTCCCCTCTCCCCAGCTTGGTGAGAGCCTTGAAGATAACAGCCTGAATTCCCAGTTTAGGTTCTCAGTACCAGAGGGAGCAGAATGGGCCTTGTTCTCAAGGAATTGTGGTTGTTTGTTTTGACCTATCTTTTCAAGTACACATGGAACATTCTCAAGGAAAGATCATATGGTAGGACATAAAACAAGTCTTAGCAAATTTAAGAAGATTGAAATCATACCAAGTATCTTTTTGATCACAGTGGTATGAAACTAGAAATCAGCAACATGAGGAAAGCTGGAGACTCTACAAATTGTGGAAACTAAACAGCTCATTCCTGAACAACCAATGGGTCAGAGAAGAAATCAAAAGAGAAATCAAAGAATATCTCAGAACAAATGAAAATAGAAACACAACTTACCAAAACCTATGCAACACTGCAAAAGCAGTTCTGAGAGGGAAGTTTATAGTGATAAATGCTTACATTAAGAAATTAGAAAGATTGCAAATAAAAACCCAGCTTTTTACCTCAAGGAACTAGAAAAAGAAAAACAAATTAAGCCCAAAGTTAGCAGAAGGAAGGAAATAATGAAGATCAGAGTAGAAAAAATTGAAATATAGACCAGAAAAACAATAGTAAAGATCAATGAAACTAAGAGCTGCTTTTTTAAAAAGATAAACAATTGACAAATCTTTATTGAGACTAGTAGAAAAAAAGAGAAAAGACTCAAAAAATGAAAGAGGAGAGATAATAACTGACACTACAGAAACACATAAGATCATAAGAGACTACTATGAACAGTTATACACCAATAAATTAGATAACCTAGAAGAAAGGAATAATTTCTTAGAATCATACGACCTAGCAAGACTGACCAGGAAGAAATAGCAAGTCTGAACAGGCCAATAATAAATAAGGAAGTTGAACCAGTAATCAAAAACCTCCCAATACAGAAAACTTGAGGGCAAGATGGCTTCACAGGAGAATTCTACCAGACATCTAAAGAAGAATTAATGCCAATCCTTCCCCAACTCTTCTCAAAAATGGAAGGGGAGGGAACACTCCCAAACTCATTCTATGAGGCCAGACTTACCCTGATACCAAAGCCAGGTAAGCATACTACAAGAAAAGAAAATTATAAACGAATATCCCTGGTGACCATAGATGCAAAACTTCTCAACAAAACATTAGCAAACTGAGTTGAAGAACTTATTAGAAAGATTATATACCATGGCCAAGTAGGATTTATCCCTGGGATACAAGGATGGTTCAACAAATGTAAATCAATAAATGTGATATACCACATTAATAGAATGAAAGAAAGAATCATATGATCCTCTCAATAGATGCAGAAAAGGCATTTGACAAACTGCAACATCCCTTCAGGATAAAAACCCTCAATAGACTGGGAATAGAAGGGACATACCTCAATGTAATAAAGGCCATATACAGCAAACCCACAGCTAACATTATAATTAATGGAGAAAAATGGAAAGCTTTTCCTTTAAGATAAGGAACAAGATAAGCGGGCCCACTCTCACCACTCTTATTCAACATAGTACTCTAAGTACTAACTAGAGCAGTCGGGCAAAACAAAGAAATAAAAGGCATCCAAACTGGAAAGGAAGAAGTAAGATTATTGTATTTGCTGATTATATGATCTTATATATTGAAAATCCCCAAGACTCAACTTAAAAAATTATTGGATCTAATCAATGAATTTAGTAAAGTTGCGGGAAATAAAATCAATACAGAAGTTGCTTTTCTGGGACTTCCCTAGTGGTCCAGTGGGTAAGACTCTGTGCTCCCAATGCAGGGGGCCTGGGTTTGATCCCTGGTCGGGGAACTAGATCCACATGCATGCAACTAAGAGTTTGCATGCCTCAACTAAGTAGTCCGCGTGCTGCAACTAAAGATCCCGCATGCCACAACGAAGATTGTGGGTGCCGCAACTAAGACCTGGCACAGCCAAAATAAATAAATATTTTTTTAATTAAAAAAAAATCAGTTGCTTTTCTACACACTAACAATGAGACCATCTGAGAAAGAAAGAAAACTATCTTATTCACAATAGCATCAAAACAATAACTGCTCCTATGACAATTATATTGCAATATAAATGTATCAAACCAATATATTGCACACCTTAAACTGACACAATCTTGTGTTTCAAATATAACTCAATGAAAAATAATAAAAATTTAAAAACTTACTATAATGCTACTGTAATCAAAATAGTGTGGTATTGACAAAAGATAAGTATATATCCAAATTTATACATATATATATTTGGAACAGAATTGAGAGTACTAAAACAAACCCTTACACTTATAGTCAATTCATTTTTAATAAAGGTGCCAGGACAATTCAATTGTATTTTCAACAAATGGTGCTAGGACAATTGAATATCTATGTGCATGAAGAAGAAGTTACATAATAACCTCATATAACACTCAAAAATTAACTCAAAATGGATCACAGACATAATTGTAAGAACTAAAGTTATAAAATGTTTAGAAGTAAATGTAGGAGAATATCTTTGTGACCTTGGATTAAGCAAAGATTTCTGAGCTACAATACCAAAAGCACAACCCATAAATGAAAAATTGACAAGTTAGACTTCAAAATGTAAAACTTTTGATTTTCAAAAGACATCATCAAGAAAATGAAAAGTTAGGCCATAGATTTGAAAATATTTGAAATCCTATATTGGATAAGACATATCTAAAATATATAAAGAACTCAAAAGGCAGAGACAAGAAAATAAAGAAATGAGACATGAGAGAACAAACAGAAAATGAACAAAAAAATGAAGTGGCAGACTTAAGCAATAATATATCAATAACATCAAATGAAACTGTTTCAGCATCGTTAATAGGTAAATGCAAATTAAAACTATGATGAGCTATCACTACACATCTATTAGAATGGTTAAAATGAAAAATATTGGCAAGACCAAGTGTTGGTGAGGAGGTGGAGCAACTGGAATTCTCATACGTTGCAGATGGAAATACAAAATGATGTAGCCACTTTAGAAAACAATTTGGCAGTTTCTTATGAAGTTAATCATTCATTTATTATATCATGCAACGATCCTACTCTTAGGTGTTTATCCTAGATAAATGAAGATGTATGTTCACACAAATACCTGTACACAAATGTTTATAGCAGCTCTATTTATAATTGTGAAATACTGGAAGCAACTCAAATATGCAGCAAGTGAATGGATAAACTCATGCATCCATTCAATGAAATACTACTCTTCAGAAAAAAAAAAGAAGGGAGGGAGGAAGGAAGGAAGGAAGGAAGGGAAGGAAGAGGGAGGGAAGAGGGGAGAAAGAAGAGAGAGAAATGAACACACGATTTGGGTGAATTTCTTAGTCATCATGCTGAGTAAAAGAAGTTGATCTCAAAAAGCTATGTGCTGCCTGATTCCATTAATATGACATTCTCGAAATGACAAAACTGTGTTGATGGAGATCAGATCATTAGTTCCCAGAGGTTAGGGGCAGAAGAGTTGGAGATAGCGTCAAGGATTTTTTTCTGTATTCTGATTCTGTGGTGTTGGTTACTCAAATATACCCATGTTAAAATTCATAGAACTGTTCACACAAAAAAGTTTTTTTTTAAAACTGTATTTTAATTTAAAAATAAATCAAACAAGGAATAAACTACAGTTGACCCTTGAACAACGCAAGGGTTAGGGATGCCGATTCCTCTATACAGTCAAAATCCGAATGTAACTTTTGACTGCCCCAAAACTTGACTACTAATATCCTACTGTTGACTGGAAGCCTTAACAGGTAACATAAACAGTCGATTAACACACACACACACACACACACACACTTTTTTTTTGGTTTGGCCGCGCCACGTGGCTTGCAGAATCCTAGTTCCCCGACCGGGGATTGAACCCGTGCCCCCTGAAGTGGAAGCACAGTGTCTTAACATAGGACTGCCAGAGAAGTCCCCAACACATATTTTCTATATGTATTATATACTGTATTCTTAGAAATAAGTAAGCTAGAGAAAAGAAAATGTTATTAAGAAAACAATAAGGAAAATAAAATACATTTACAGCACATATATGTATTTATTTTTAAAAATCTTCATTTAACTGGACATTTAACTGGACATTGCAGTTCATACCCATGTTGTTCAAGGGTCAGCTGTATTGATATATACTACAATATGGATAAATCCCAAAATAATTCTGCTGAGTCAAAGAAATCAGGCTGAGGATGATCCTATTTTTATAAAATTCTAGAAGATGCAAACTATAGTGACAGAAAACAGATCCATGATTGCCTAGGGGAGGGGAGGCACAAAAAGAGTAGAGGAAGGGATTGGTAAGTGGTACAATGAAACTCTTGGGGTTGATTGATCCGTTCGCTATCTTGATTGTGGTGATGGTTTCACAGGTGCATACAGATTCCAAACATTAAATTGACACTTTAACTAAGTTCAGTTTCTCCTATGGATCTGGTGACAAGGAAATTGAGTTTTGTAACCCAGAGTTACAGGAACAGAAAGTGTGGGAGCCCAAAGCTGGAGCACACCCCCACCCACCCCAATCCCCACCCAACTTAGAAATCCTCCTGTAGCTGACTACTGCTAACACTGTTTAACCTTTGCATCCACAGCCTGAGTGACAGAAAACACACGGCCAGCTGATGGTAAAGCTGAGCACTTGAGAAAACTTTCTCTTTTCAGAATGCTCTCCCAGCACTTATCTTTCGTCCTCATTCTGTATCCCAACCTACCATTCACAAGCTGTGTGACTTTGAGCAAGTTACTTGGCCTCTCTAATCCTCACTTTCCCCATGTATGAAAGATGGATAATTAAAGTGCCCTCCTGGCAAAGTGAAAGACACCGAGGCTATAAAGTAACAACATATCCCCAACTAATGGAGGGTACTTCTGGGAGGCTTTTGTCTTGTACATTTGTGAATGTATGTATATTTTTACATCATGCCTGCAACACTTTTGTTGCTGAAAGAGAGAACGGCAGCTCTGGGTTAGGACATCACAGTCCTAAGTAAGGTTGGGTACCTTCTCATTCCACTTACTTCCTAGGGCTGGGTGTGCCCCATTTTGGTTATGGATGGGGCGATGAGAACCTCCAGGAGCTCATTGATGGCAGAGCTGGGATTCCTGACACACCTAGCCCAGTGTTCTGACAACAAGCGCGGATCTTGGAGACCGAAGGGGAACCAGAAAAAATGTCACTTGAGAGCTGGAGGTGGGAGAGTAGGGGAGGTAGTTAAGTGAAAAGCTATTAAGAGCCACAGCGCACTGCATTCTAGAGGCAGGATGAGAAGGCAGGAGGGGGCAAATGAGCCACATTCATTACATGCATTCATCCGTGCATCCGTTCACTCTGCCGTCTGAAATTTGTGGATTGCCAGCACTGTGCTAGCATCTGAGGGATGAGTAAGGCAGGCCCCTTCCTCTGATGGAGCTAACACTGATATGAGCCTGAGGGATGAGGAGAGAAAAAGTGATGCTTGGACACAATTTTAATTGTCAGTGCATATGGTTCTAACCATTGGCCAGAGTCACCCTTGTCCCCTGGATTTGTTCTTGCTGCCCATTGGGGCAGTGTTTAGGGTTGAGATCAAAAAGCTGTGAGATGTGAAGTGGTCAAGAGAAGGACTTGAGACCAAGGATGGGTGGTGATCTCTAGATCCCTTAGGCCATTCAAGCTCAGGGTCCCACCTGACCTCTTTCCTAGACTGGATTCAGACCACTGCTGAGACTCAACTGGGTAGGCCCCCAGAAATCTAATGGCTCCTTTGCAGAAGACAGAACTCGGTCCAAGGACGTGGCTCTGTCTACACCTGGGGAATAAGCCATTGGGCATCAAGGTGGGGAAGGCTGGTGCTTGGTCTCAGAGGTGGGAACAGTGGGTTTTAGAATTAACATCTGTCAGCCACCAGAGGGCGGTGTTGGGGCATGTGAACGCCCCTGAAAACTGTGTAAACAGAGCTTGGCTTCCTTCAGCCTAGGCTTCTGTGTCAGACAGGTTTCATTTGTTTTCTGATATGTCTTAAGCACCTTAAACTCTTAGGACCACTACATGTGCCGGGGCTTCAATGGCAGCCTTGCAGCCAGTCACAGTATCCAGTGTTAGCAGGAATTCTTGGGGAAATACCTGGGTCAGACAGTTGAGGGAGCTGGGAAGCCGAGATCGTGGGTCCCTGGAAAATAGGAGCTGAGGTCCCAAAAGGGCTAGGAAATTGCTCTGTATTAGAAATGAACTGGAATTGAATGAGAAGGGATGGGGAGCTGGCAAGATGGCACAAAGTTGGAGATGAGGGGCATGAAAAAGGGGATGGAGAAGAAGAAAATCCACTACACAACTTCAAAGACCAGGAACACTACTGTTCAGTTTGAGATTGCTTCTGTCATAGAGATCTGGGTGGCTGGTCAGCTTTGCTGTGTGAACAGGATACAGTGGAAAGGGCTGAGTTCTAGGAGCAGCACTCGTAGAGTATCTGGATAAACAGCAGGAGGAGGAACCCAGTGATGGTCATGCGAACACAAGCCCCTGGGACATGCGGCCAACTTGGCAAATGCTGCATGTGGGCAGATGGGAGTTGGAGCCTGCTCATCCAGGTTTCAGGGGCTGGGTGAGCCTAGCATTCATCTGAGTTACACAAGAGGGATCCAGGGCTATGAGGCAGCAGGTGGGGAGAAAGGAGGCAGGGACCCTAGGTCCAGGGAGGCCTACTACCTACAGAGAGGGTGGAATTCAAAGAGGGGGAGGGCTTTTCCAACAGAAAGTGGAGTTCAGATATGGATCCCAAGGACAGGGAAGAAGCTGCAGGGAGTGGTCCCACTACAAGCCCTGCATGATGGGATTCTGCCTTCTCCAGCCCATCCCACACTGTTCATCCTGTATCCCACGCAGACCCAAGTTCAAGCCACCAACACTAGAGCAATAGCCTCCTAACTTGTTTTCTTTATTAACACTCATCTGTTTCCACACAGATGCAAGAGATCTTTAAGAACATGTCAGGTAATGTCCCTCCTCTGCTTTAAACATTCAGTGAGTTCCCGTAGTAGAAGAAATGCCAAGTCTTCTCATGGCCTGCATGGGCCCTCCCTTCCCTCCCTAGCCTTGTCTCCTGACCCTGAACTAATGTGCTCCAGCCGCCTCTGTCTTCCTGCTGCTCCTCAACCGCACCAAGTTCACACCACTTCAGGACTTTCACACTTGGTAGTCCTTCTGTTTGGCAGTCTCTTCCCCCAGACTTCCCCAGAGCTGGCTCCTTTTCACCATTAGCACAGAGGCCTTCCCTGACATGTAAGGTGGCCCTTGCTCCCCAGCACCTCCCTGATCTCCCTCTGTCATATCGGTACCTAGCCCTTATCACCACCTGAAGTGGCCTTTGCTTATCCAGTGACTTCTTCCACTACATTGTAAGCACCTTGTGGGCAAGGCCTTGCTGTCATCTTCACTACTAGTCCTTTGTGCCTGGCACATAGAGGTGCTCAGCAAATATTTTTTGAAAGAATAAATGTTCAGTCAACTCTATACAGTAACTTTGTTTATCACTTCCAATTTATAGAAAGGGAAACTGAGGCCTAGAAAGGTTAGTTAACTTACCCAGAGAATAGGCAGTAGAATTTGAACTTGGGTACCCTGACTTTCATACTTATACCTTGGCATGGGGTTATTTTCCTCCACCTTTGTCTGTTTTTCCTGGATAGCACTTACCACAGTTTATAGTTGTTTCATTTGCCTATTGTCTGATCTGTCTGCTGGTGTAATGCTGTAATGCTGCTAGAGCAGGCCTGTGTCCTGCACCTTGCCATGTCACCAGTACTGAAAACAGTGGCACATCACAGGTGCTCGGTGAGTGTTTTCTGGGTGATGGATAAACAACCACGTGCCCAGACAAGGGAGGGATGGATGTGGAGGAATTGAGGGCACAGGTGGTGGCAGACATCCCCAGGCCCCAGCTGGAGTCCAAGGCCAGAGCCCAGCAGTGCCTTCACTGTGGTGCAAGGCTTCTTTGAGGGCAGATGACGTGGCCTTGCTCACTCGTACAGCGAGAGTCACCTGCTCCATGAATCTTCAAACTTGGGGTCATTCCCCAACTAGGGGCCTGAGTTTGGCCTTTGCATCTGACCACAGCTGAGAGTCCAGCCAGTCCACTGGGGTGATACCCAGGGTTCTGGGTGGATCTGTATAAACAGCCTTGCTTCCACTCATTACATTATGTCAGCACCTTTTTCAGCTTCTGAGAAACAGGAAGCACCATGATGTGTGGTGGGATTTGAAAGGATGATAAGAGACATAATCACATTTCTTTGGTTTGGGCATAGAGGGCTGGGGTTCCTGTTTCCTCTGACACTAACGCATCACCTTTTCCCTTAAGCCAGAATTCTGGAGGATGAGGACTGTGTGGAAGATATGCTTTAGGGGGGAAAAAAAGAGCAAGGGGGTAAGAGCTTTAGAATTATTATTATGAAATGTATCATACATACAAAATAAAATAAAATGTACATGGACAGTTTAAAGCTTAACAAAATAAAAACCCATGTGCCCACCACCCTATCCCCATGAAGATGTCTCTTCCATAGCTTCCAACTCCATCCCCACCAGAGGTAACCACTGTCTTGATTTCTTGGTTAATTATTTCTTTGCTGTTCTTTATAGTTTTATCACATATGTAAATATCCTCAAATTATATATGATTGTATTTTGCTGACTTTTGACCTTTTCATAAATGGGATCACGTTGGATATATTTAAAACTGACTTTTATTGCTCAACAAAATGTTTTCAGATTCATCCATGTTGACCCATGTAGCTATATGTTCATTTACTGTATTTACTGTAATCTGGTGAATGAATAAACCACAATTTATTTATCTACTGATGGACATTTATGTTTTTCCCCCAATTTTAGCAATTAAAAACAATTCAAAAAGGACATTAGACAAATAATAAGGAAATCTGAATAAGGTATAGACTTTAATTAATAATAACATATCAGTATTAGTTCATCAATGTGACAAATGTACATTTCTTATATAAGATGTTAATAAGAGGGGAAATTGGGTGTGGAGTACTCTGTACTCTCCTCACAATTTTTCTATAAATCTAAAATTATTCTGAAATAAAAAGATTTTTTAAAAAAAAACCCAGTGCTGTTATGAACATACTTGCTTATAGTTCCTGATGTACACATGCAAGAATTTCTTTAGAATACACAGTAGATTGAAATTCTGGGTCAAAGAGTACATGCATCTTCCATTTTACTAGGTATTACATTTCAGAAGTACCAGTTTACTGTCCTGCTTACACTTATACTTTACAACATGTAAGAATTCCTTTTACTTCACATCCTGGGCAAGACTTGTAATATCTGACTTTTTCATTTTTGTCAGTCTGGTGGGTGTGAAATGTTATCTCATTGTGGTTTAATTTTGCATTTCCCTGACTACTAACAAGGTTGAACATCTCTTTATATGTTTATTGGCCATCTGTGTTTCCTGTTCTGAGAAATGCTTATTCATGTCATTTACCTATTTTTTCCTAGTGGGTTATTTATCTTTTTCTTATTGATTATGAGGACTTTGTTACATGTTCTGGAAACTAATCCTTTGTCTTTTATACACGATACAAATATTTGTCCTAGATTGTGGCTTGTCTTTTCACTCTGCTTGTGGTAAATTTGAGGAATGTTGACTATCCATCTTCTCCTTAATAATCTGTACTTTGGGGGGTTATTTACGAAATCCTGTTGGCGCTGGAGAGCTTCTGTTTGCTCCTTCAGACCCTCTTCCACCCCTTCTTTAACCTTTCCCAAGTCTTGGGAGGCAGAGACCTGTGTGGACTACGTTAATGACTTCTTTGCTCACGGGCTCCCCATTGGGTTTGGCTGGGAGCTCAGTCAAGTCAGGATACGTGTCCTCCCAGCTCTCTCCTTGCAAGGTTGCTGCATGCTGGCTGTGTCCCTTGACTGAGTGTCCCAGCTCCTACCAGTGGCCCTCTCCACACAGCCCTCTGGAGCTCAGAGTTTCAGTAACTATTCCCTCTTCTGTTACAGCTCCTGTGATTAGCCCCAGGAGACTGCATTTTCCCTCATGGTTTTCCTACACCATGTTCTCACTTTTATAATGGTCCCTTTATTAAGTAAACTCTCCTCAAGTTGCCTAACATGCGTGTTCCAGCTGTTTCCTGCTGGATATGCCCACCCCAAGGTCGTATTTTTTGTTAGTTATTTGTTGGTCTACCTCTCTCCCCAGGATTTCACAACCTTGGCACTATTGGTGTTTGAATGTGATAATTCTTTGTGGTGGGAGCTGACCTGTGTAGTGTAGGATGTTTAGTAGCATCCTGGCCTTTACCCACTAGATGATGTTAGCATCCCCTCCGTCCTCTCCAGCTGTAACAACCAAAAGTTGCCCAATGTCCCCTGGGGGAAAAAATCGCCCTTTGTTGAGAACCACTGCTCTACCCCATGTCAGTATCAGACTGACCTAGCTATTAAAGCCTGGTATCTAGTGGGGCAAGTTGTCTCTCTGTGATATCCCTCTTTAGGATTGCAGTGGCTGTTCTTAGACTCTCATTCTTTCATGGACATTTTAGAATCAACTAAGTAAGTACCAAGGAAAAAACTGTTGGGATTTTGATAGAAGTTGCATTGAATTTTTAGATCAGGTTCCAAATTATGGTATTGAGTTTTCATAAACATAGTAGGTCTCTTCATTTGTTAAGGTCCTTTTAAAATGTCTTTCAGTGAAGTTTTAAATTTTCTCTCACATTTTGTTAGATTTATTCTTTGGCACCTTATATTTTTCTAAGTATTATAGGTGATATCTTCTTTAAACTTGCATTTCTATTTGTTGGTGATGTGTAATAATATAATTGACTTTGTATATTGATCCAGCAATTTGTTGAAGTCTTGTTCCTTATAATCATTGGACTGACTTTATCTTCTTTTGGGTTTTATTTTTGTCATATTGTATCTTTTGCATATATACATACATATATATGTATATATGTACATATGTGTATGTATGTATGAGTTTTGTGTCTTCTGTTACAATCCTCGTATTTATTAGTACTACTTATAAAATCTTATTGCAAAGTCCAGGACCATCAGTTACAGTGTTTAACAGAAATGGAGTTAACGTTATCCAGGGCCACCACTTGCCTTTGTGCAAACTGGAAGAAAAAGCCTCTTCCTCAAGATACTTTACTCCTGTCTGGTAGGAAATCCTCATGATACATATTCAAATCTGCAATGGTTATGATGTAAATGGTGCTCTCTGGGATTGTGCAGGGCACATACAGTGGTCCTGCAGAAATTCTTGCATTGTCCTTGCTTTCAGAGGAAGGCTTTTACATATCACCATCGAGCACAGTATTTGCTGTAAGCTTATCAGCTTAAAGAAGTTCCTTTCTATTTCAGCTTTGCTAAAAGTAGTTATAATAAATGGATTTTAAATTTCAGTAATTTTTTTTGCATTGATATAATGTGATTTATCTCTTTAATTGGTTAATGTAGTAAATTATATTAATAGATTTTCTAATATTGAATCTTGAATTCCTGGAATAAACTCAAGTTAGTTTATTATGTAATATCTTTTTATACATGCTGGATTTGAATTAATAACATTTGTTTACAGGTTTTGCATCCATGTTCATGAGTGAGTATGGGATCATGATTTTCTACTCTTATACAATCCCCTTCTGATTTTATTATAATATATATTAGCTTCATAACATGAATTGTAAAATATTCCATTTTATTCTCTGGAAATGTTTATATATGTTTGGAATTACATATGACTTGAAAGTTTGTGGCGACTTACCTATAGAACTATCTGGCCTTTGTGGGAAGATTTTAAATGATTGATTGAATTTCTTTAACGGTTATAGAACCCTTTCGATTTTCTTTGCCTTCTTACGTCAGTTTTGGGAATTCCTGTTTGTACTGGACACATGTTTGTGTGCCTTCTCAGAGCTTCTCCCCTTCACTTGCAGACGTAGATGAAATGCCACACTGTGTGGAATGAGGTCTGGCTTCTTATGTGGCTGCTGATGACTGGGTGATGTGGTTTGGAAGTTCAGGGAAGTAAGCTCCTGTGGAGTAAACCTTGAAAAATGGGGTATGGGAGAGAAAAGGGAGTCTGACATATTAATTCCTCTCTCCTTTGCCTTTTCTCTGCACTGTTCTAAGGTATACTTTCTCCTTTCAGCACTTCTGCAGCAATTCCATGAGACAAGCAAACATACCTGCTGAGACTTGCTATGCTTCTTCCTGCCTCGGTGTGATGTTGTGGCCAGTGTATCACATCACATTGCTTCACTTCTTCTCCCCTCACTTCCCCCTTTTCCTCAGCCTCACCAACCTGGGCTTATACAGTAAGTCCCTTACATACGAATGAGTTCCATTCCGAGAGCACGTTTGCAAGTCCAATTTGATCGTAAGTCCAATAAATTTAGCTTAGGTACCCAACTAACACAATCGACTATATAGTACTGTACTGTAACAGGTTTATAATACTTTTCACACAAATGATACATAACAAACAAACAAACACAAAAAATAAAACATTTTTAACCTTACAGTACAGTACCTTGAAAAGTACAGCAGTACAGTACAACAGCATACAGGGGCACAGTTGCCTCTTTGAAAGTTCACAACTTGAAGGTTCGTATGTAGGGGACTTACTGTAACTCCCAAATAAAGTGTCAGTGTTTCAATTCTTGCCTCACGCTCTGCTTTATGAGGAGACCTGGGCTATGACAATCAGTATCAGGTGTAATGAACCCTTGGAATGAAATTTTGGAGTTGGATCGCTCACCTCTCTAAAATAAGAGGAACCTACTGCTGAGAATACGTAGGTTGGCATTTATTTATTTATTTATTTATTTATTTATTTATTTATGGTGGCTCTGCACGGCTTGCAGGATCTTAGTTCCCAATCAGGGATCAAACCCGTGCCCCATGCAGTGGAAGCACAGAGTCCTAACCGCTGGACCACCAGGGAAGTCCTGGCAATAACTTCTGCCATGCAGTGGCTTTCAGATGTCTTAAGCTTTAAACTTTGGTTAATTTGGGTAAAGGGCAGATGGAGAGCAAGGCAATGGCAGTTACGGTGGCTGGGATTTATGGGAACCATGTTAATTATTATATATGGATTGCAGAATACACTGACTCTTCTGACAGCACTGGAGACCTTACCAAACGAGAATGATAGGCTCAGGGAACTCTAATTCCGCTTTAAGATATGCTCCAAATACTAGGGTATGTCTATGGCAACTTTATAGCAGACCCTTATCTCCTACAGCCATAAGGCAGACTGAGCTGAAAATTAGGCTCAGGGTCTGATTATATGCAGGTCTTTGTAGCATTTCAAGGGAGAATAGTTGTGTACCTTTGACATTCTTCTTTATCAAAGTTGGGGCTCTTATAGGGAAAGAGTAAGACCATGAGACCTGCAATAGGAAATTTTGGGTGGGAAAACCTGAGACTCTTGAAAGCCCCAGTTTTTCTGAGGCTTCCTTAACTGGCATAAGCAGCCCTTTCCCCATTACCAGAGTAGAGTAGCTTCTCCTTGCTTGGAGACAGAATAATTATTTCTCCTGAAACATATGCTTCACATGATGACATTTGTTCTCCTTGTGACCCTCCCTCAACATCCCTCACTGCCTCCGAGCTAATAATCAGAGTCAGATCTCAGATAGCCTGTTTCAGTTAGGGCCCAGTCAGGAGACAGAAACTATACCAGTTACTTTAATAGAGGGAATTGAATATAAATAACTGTTAAGCATGCATTTGAAAACGAGAAAAGCAAAAAGGGAACAATATATGTACCACGTCTTCTTTATCCATTCATCTGTTGATGGGCATTTAGGTTGCTTCCATGTCCTGGCTATTGTAAACAGTGCTGCAGTGAACATTGGGTACATGTATCTTTTGGAATTATGGTTTTCTCTTCAATAAGTGGTGCTGGGAAAACTGGACAGCTACATGTAAAAGAATGAAATTAGAACACTCCCACACTATACCAAAAATAAACTCAAAATGGATTAAAAACCTAAGTGTAAGGCTGGATACGATAAAACTCTTAGAGGAAAACATAGGAAGAACACTCTTTGACATAAATCACAGTAAGATCTTTTGTGACCCACCTCCTAGATTAATGAAAATAAAAACAAAAATAAACAAATGGGACCTAATGAAACTTAAAAGCTTTTGCACAACAAAGGAAACCATAAAAAAGACAAAAAGACAACCCTCAGAATGGGAGAAAATATTTGCAAACGAAGCAACTGACAATGGATTAATCTCCAGAATGTACAAACAGCTCATGAAGCTCAATATCAAAAAAAACCCAAACAACCCAATCAAAAAATGGGCGGAAGACCTAAATAGACTTTTCTCCAAAGAAGATATGCAGATGGCCAAGAGGCACATGAAAAGATGCTCAACATCACTAATTATTAGAGAAATGGAAATCAAAACTACAATGAGGTGGGCTTCCCTGGTGGCTCAGTGGTTAAGAATCCACCTGTCAATGCAGGGGACATGGGTTTGAGCCCTGGTCCAGGAAGATCCCACATGCTGCAGAGCAACTCAGCCCTTGTGCCACAACTACTGAGCCTGCGCTCTAGAGCCCGCGAGCCACAACTACTGAGCCCGCGTGCTGCAACTACTGAAGCCCATGCGCCTAGAGCCTGTGCTCTGCAGCAACAGAAGCCACCACAATGAGAAGCCCATGCACTGCAACAAAGAGTAGCCCCCGCTCACCACAACTAGAGAAAGCTGGCGTGCAGCAACAAAGACCCAAAACAGCCAAAAAATAAATAAATAAATAAATTTATTTTTTAAAAAAACTACAATGAGGTACCACCTCACACTGGTCAGAATGGCCATCATCAAAAAATCTACAAACAATAAATGCTGGAGAGGGTGTGGAGAAAAGGGAACCCTCTCACACCATTGGTGGGAATGTAAATTGATACAGCCACTATGGAGAACAGTATGGAGGTTCCTTAAAAAACTATTGCAGCACTATTTACAATAGCCAGGACATGGAAGCAACCTAAATGTCCAGCAACAGATGAATGGATAAAGAAGATGTGGTACATATATACAATGGAATATTACTCAGCCATAAAAAGGAACAAAATTGTGCATTCGCAGAGATGTGGATGGACCTAGAGACTGTCATACAGAGTAAGATAAGTCAGAAAGAGAAAAACAAATATCGTATATTAACGCATATGTGTGGAATTTAGAAAAATGGTACAGATGAACCTATTTGCAAAGCAGAAATAGAGACACAGAAGTCCAGAACAAATGTATGGACACCAAGGGGGTGGGGGGTGGAATGGATTGGGAGATTGGGATTGACATATGTACACTACTGTGTATGAAGTAGTTGGCTGGTGAGTGACTACTGTATAGCACAGGGACAAAAAAAGAGAAGGTACAATCTGTTTGTAGGACATATATTAAGTTAACCTTAAAAATGCATTCCAGTACACATTAATAAGTGCAGACAAATACTGTTTGATTCCACTTATATGAAGTACCTAGAATAGTCAAATTCATAGAGTCAGAAAGTACATTGGTAGATGCCAGGGGAGGGAAGCGGGGAGTGGGAATGGGGAGTTAGTGTTTAAAGGGGACAGAGTTTCAGTTTAGGAAGGTGAAAAATTTGGGAGATGGATTGATGGTGAGAGTTGCACAACAATGTGAATGCACTTAGTGCCACTGAACTGTACAGTTAGTGTACAGTTAAATATGGTTAAAATAGTATGTTTTATATTATGTGACTTTTACCACAACAAAAAAACATTTTTTAAAAAAGGGAACAGGGGGGGCTTCCCCGGTGGCTCAGTGGTTAAGAATCCACCTGCCAATGCAGGGGACACGGGTTTGAGCCCTGTTCCAGGAAGATCCCACATGCTGCGGAGCAACTAAGCCCATGCGCCACAACTACTGAGCCTGAGTGCTGCAACTACTGAAGCCTGTGCGCCTAGAGCCCGTGCTCCGCAACAAGGGAAGCCACCGCAATGAGAAGCCCCAGTGAAGAGTAGCCCCTGCTCGCCGCAACTAGAGAAAGCCCGCGCACAGCAGCGAAGACCCAGCACAGCCAAAAATAAATAAATAAATAAATAAAATAAAAAGGGAACAATAAGGTATTTTATGAAGGTAGCAACTGTGGGAAGCAATTACCACCTGTATGGCTGGGGATCAAAGGGAAAGGGTTAACAATATTAAAACCTAGTACCTTGGAGGGCCTGAAACTCAGACCTCTGAGAAGGGGGCACTGCCCCACTGTTGGTAGTATTTCTGAGTTCAGGAAATGGGGTTATGGGAATGGGATCCAGACCTCTGAGGGGGTGCTGACTGGCTGATGCTGCGGTCCCAGAGGGAAATGAGGTTGTGCTGAGGTTGGTTCTATGAATATGGGAAAAACTGCCAACTGTAATCAGTTGCTGCTACTGGAACAAACTGTTGCTGCCAGGGTTAACCTTAGGGTTAGGAATATGAATATTAAAGGCGGGAGTAGGAAACAAAAATAAGGAATAGGAAGCAAACAGAAAGGAACAAGTCCCTTCTTCCTTCAGCCTCCTAGTCTAGGTTCTGCTATTGACAGATTCTAACAGAGAAAGAGCTGGCAAAGGAGAAATTGGTTTGCAGAACCCCAGTTCCAGCAGAGTATAGAAAGTAGGTTTGAAGCTGAGAGGCAATAGCTTTAAAACTGACATACAGTCTTGGCAAGGAAGTGAAAGGTCTGCAGGAGCTCACTAATATGTACTGTCAGAATCCAGAGCATAGTGGACCTGAGGCTACTAGTCTAGAAGGACCTAAGAGTTGAGTAGGTTTGAATTCATTGACATGGGGGCTACTTACTGACTCAGGATTTAATGTTTTGGCAAGAACACCTAGAGCTAATCTTGACAGTTTGCTGGAATGGCTCTTTGAAACCTGACCCTGATGAAGGCCTACAGAATATGAAATGGAGGTGCCAGAACTTCCTTTCTGTGGTGTTGAAGCTCTGACTACGTTCCCTAGAGGGCACAGAGAACACTCCTTCACTAACACAGCAAGGGATGCACTAGTGAGGAGAAACAGGCATCATTGCATAGCTTGGTAGTGGATGTTCTCTGTAAGCTGGGTTGAAGGTGGGGGACGCTTCCATTGACTCCCTAATATCCATGGGCATGATGGGATCCCTAGAATGGCAGTGGCCAGGTTGGGAGCACTTAATCATCAGAGAAAAGGTGGGCATAATTACTACAATTGGCAGCAAGGCTATAGTGGCAACCAGGGTGCCTTGATCTTTGACGCTTAGGGATTTATAGTGATGGCTGTTACCTTAAGTTGCTCCTAGAGGCAAGAAAGGGGGATAATCAATCAACATGCTATTCAATGTACAGCCGTCCCTCAGACTTAGACCAGCTTGCACAAACTAGCCCTCTGGCTAAGAACAATTAAGAAAGCTGTTTTTAAATAGATTTTAAAAATCTATTTTAAAAATCAGAGAGCTAACAAGGCAGTGAAGACTAAGAAGGAAACTTAGAAGTGAGCCTGACATGGCACAGCTTTTGCCTTGAGGCATTTACTGACCAGTAAGCATTGTTCTAGAGGTTGAGGAGCTGAGCCACAGAGAAGCTGACAGAAAAGCTGTGGCTGAGGGACTGGACTGTGGATAAAGCAGAGTTTTAGGCGGTCTCATGGGTAAAATGGAACAAAAATGGAAGTTCAGTGCCCACCAGGTAGGTGGGTTTCCTGTAAATACTGCCAGGTTTTCAGTTGGGACCCCTGAAGACTTATACTCTCAGAATAAGAACTAACAAAATAAACCCGTCTGCTAAAACCAAAGCCCAGCTTTCTATCACCCATCTCAGACTAAATTAAGATGGCCTGTCCTTATGCTAAAGTGAAATAAATCATTTCTGGAGGAAAATAATATCATCCTGTATAAAATAGTAACTGGGTAATTCCTTCTTGCATTTCAGACCTTCCTTCTTGAGATGATTTTTCTCCTTGCAGAGGTGCAATCTATCAAAGTTCTTTTAGTGAGAGTTTATTGGTTTATCCCAGTTTTTATTCCTCTTAAAATGTTTTTAGCCTATTTTAAAATGGGCAAAAGACATGAATAACACCTCACCAAAGAAGAGGTACAGATGGCAAATAAGCATATGAAAAATGCTCAAAATCTTATGTCATTATGGAATTGCAAATTAAAATAACAAGACACCACTACACGTCTCTTAGAATGGCCAAACTCCAAAACACCAAGTGCTAGAAGGATGTAGAGCAACAGGAACTCTCATTCATTGCTGGTGGGAATGCAAAATGATACAGTGACTTTGTTTTTGATTTTGTTTTTCTTCCAGTTTTACTGAGTGTAATTGACATACAGCACTGTATAAGTTTAAGGTGTACGGCATAATGGTTTGACTTACATACACCATGAAATGATTATCACAATAAGTTTAGTGAAATCCATCATCTCACATAGATACAAAATTAAAGAAATAGGAAAAAAATTTTTCCCTTGGCATGAGAACTCTTAGGGTCTACTCTCAACAACTTTCATACATAATGTACAGCAGTGTTAATTATATTTATCATGTTATACATTACACCCCTAGTACTTATTTATCTAAAAACTCGAAGTTTGTACCTTTTGATTACCTTCATCCAATTCCCCCTGCCCCCAGTACAGCCACTTTGGAAGACAGTTTGGCATTTTCTAATAAAAACTAATACAGTCCAATAATCATGCTCCTTGGTATTTACATAAATGAGTTGAAAATGTATATCCACACAAAATCCTGCACACAAATATTTACAGCAGCTTTATTTATAATTGCCAGAACTTAGAAACAACCAAGATGTTTTTCACTAGATGAATGGATAAATAATTGTGGTACATCCAGATAATGGAATATTACTCAGCACTAAAAAGAAATGAACTATCAAACTATGAAAAGACATGGAGGAACCTTAAATGCATATTACTAAGTGAAAGGAGCCAATCTGGAGAGGGTACATACTGTATGATTCCAACCATATGACATTTAGAAAATGTAAAACTATGGAAACAGTAACAATATTAGTGATTTCCAGGGCTTAGGAGGGAGGGAGGGATGAAAAGGTGGAGCCAGGAGATTTTTAGGACAGTGAAAGAATTCTGTATGACACCATAATGGCAGATGCTTGTTATTATACATTTGCCAAAACTTGTAAAACATACAACACCAAGAGTGAACCCTAATGTAAACTTCGGGTGATAATGATGAGCTGTATAGGTTCATAGATCATAAAAACTGTACCACTCTGGTGGGAAATGTGGATAGTGGTGGAGGCTGTGCATGTGTAGGGTCAGAGAGTATATGAGAAATCTGTACTTTCTGTTCAATTTTGCTATGAACCTAAAACTGCCCTAAAAAGTAAACTCAATTTTAAAAAAATGTTTTTAGTTCATCCTTATTTTTGAAGGAAATTTTCACTGATCGTAGAATTCTAGATTAACAGTTTTTTCTAGCATTTTGAATATAACATTGTGCTGTTTCTGGGCTTTAATTTTTTGCTGTTGAGAAAATAGCTCTCACTCTAATTATATATACTTTGTAGGCAATCTATCTTTTCTCTCTGGCTGCTCTTAAGTTTTTTTTTTCCCCTTTGATGTTTTAGGCTTTTACTATATGTATCTAGGTATTGGTTTCTTTTAATTTATCATGTTTGATTGACTAGATGTCCTGAAGCCATGGATTGGTGTTTTCATCAACAGTGGAAAATTCTCAGCCATTGTCTCCTCATATATTTCCTCTTCCCCATTCTCTTTGCTCTTTCTGGAACTCTGATTAGATGCACGTGAGATGTTCTCATTTTATCCTCAGTATCTCCTACGGCTTCTTCCTATGGGTGTTGGGGATCCTGAGGAATGGCTGCTCAGCTCTGTTTCATAAGTAGCACTGAGAATGGATTGCAGAGTAGAAGGAAGGGAAGCCGTCTGGCATTTGCCTTGGACTTTGTTTAGGGTCACCTATAATAGGGAACTTTCTCAGTGAGAAATACTCACCAGGACTTGGGCCCACAGGGGAGTGCAGCTTCTGGCTCTGGGGCTGAGCACATACCAGGGTGCCATGAGGTTCGCCTGACCTGCCTGAGAGGCCCTCACAGAAGCTACTTTGTGGGAATGTCCATGATGCAGTACATCAGAAAAACCCTGGGGCCTCCCGAGTTGGTTTTTCCACACGTGTGTCAGCACTTTGTTTTTCAGATGTACAACCTGCTGTTTCTAACTTCTGTGGGTTCCTAAAATGGAGGGAACATGGGATCTGTCTGCTCCTTGTGGAGGTAAGCCTCTGTATCATCCCAGATGCTAGAGGAAAATGTTTCTTTTTAATGTGTATTATGGACTGAACTGTATTCTCCAAAATTTGTATGTTGAAGCCCTAATGCCTGGTACCTCAGAATGTGACTGAACTTAGAGACAGGGCTTTTAAAGGAGTAAATAAGTTGATCAGCCTTCTTTTCTACTTCACTGATTTCTTAAGGCCAAGAGAATATGACTTCCTCAGAAATTAAGGGAGAAAAAAAAAAAGAAATTATGGGAGGGTTGGAATGAGACATACCAGGGTTTGAATCCCAGCTGTATCACTTATTAGCTGTGTAACCTTGGCCAATAATTTAAACTCTCTGAGCCTTTGATTCCATATCATAAAAAAAGAATAATTTTATCTCACATTGGCTTGTGATGAGAATTAATTGAGATAGTGATATAAAATGTCTAAGGAAGTCCTAACCACAGTAAACAGTCAGTAGACGGTAGTTTGGTTCCCTCCCTTGACAAAACATTGGAACATTGCGAACATCTGTTGAGGGTCTATTGTGTTAGATATTAGTGTTACTCTTTAACATGTCTGATTCTCCTGTCTTTCTGAGCACATGAGAGAATTGTATTTCCCCCCACCCCTCGAAGTTACTCTTGGCACTGTGACTTGATCTAACCAATGTGATTTAAATGGAAGTTTATAAGAACTGAGGTGTGATTCTCCAAGGGAATGGCAACAGCAGTTGTTGATATGGCAGTACCATAGGATGGAAGCATCCTGGAACACTGAGCCAACACGTGGAGGACAGCAGCTCTGCAGGGCTGCCCAGACCACACCCATAGTGTGATTAAGAAAGAGACTTTTGTTGTGTCCTTCTGCTGGGATTCAGAGGTGATTTATTACTATAGCATCATCTAGATGATTCTGACTGATACATATTCAGAGTTGTATAAGGTGGATCTGAAAATACTACAATATAAAAACAAGAACTCTGACAGAGGAATGTCCAAAGTAATGCAGGACACCTAATACTGCTGGGAGTAATAGCTAGGGAGAGAATCAAAGAGGAGGTAGTATTGGAGCCAGACTGTGACAGCCAAGATAGAGGGATGGATGAAAACATCCAAAGGGCAATTGCATGTTCCCCACGTGGGAAAAGACAGATGTACTGAGACAGTATGGGCAAAGGCACAGAGGTGTAAAAACTCCTGGGTATTCTGGGAAGAATAAGAGCTAGCATACCCTACAGAACTTCTCCCCAGTTTTCCACGTAGAATATTTCTTCATAGAACATATAGGCCTTTCAGGACTTCCTTGGTGGTCCAGTGGTTAAGAATCTGCCTTCCAATGCCGGGGACTCAGGTTTGATCCCAGGTCGGAGAACTAAGATCCCACATGCCACAGGGCAACTACTGAGCCCACACACCACAACTAGAGAGCCTGCGGGCCGCAGCTACAGAGTCCACATGCTCTGGAGCTCGCATGCCAAAACTAGAGAGAAGCCCGCACAACACAGGGAAAGATCCCACGTGCCGCAACTAAGACCCGACACAGCCAAAAATAAATAAACAAACAAATAAAAAAATAAATATTTTTAAAAAGATCTGTAATAAAGAACTAATAGAAAAAAAAGAACATATATGCCTTTCAATACAATCCTTTTCTACCAATACTTACATAGGGAAAATATTAGATATATGTCCCCCAAACTCAATGCATTTTTAAACAAAGTGTGATGAGGGAGGGAGCTCAACAGAAAAAGCCTTTAGGTTTATTCCAAATATATTGGTAGCATAATCAAAGTTCACAGAAGACAATTGGAAAGGCTCTGAATGTGAACTAAAGGGACATGTATCATGTTATATGGATAAAGAGGCCATATTAATGGTTTAGTGATCAGGAAGTACAGTTTTAAATATTTTACATCCTTATTTTACCACAATTTATTAAATAAATAAATACAGAAATATAAATTTTAAAATATTTTACAACCTAACATGTTAGCTTGTTGCTTATACACAGGAATTTTCCTGTGTTTTGTGTTTTATGCTTGGAAAATTGGTTGAGGATTTTGGATTGAGATGTAATGCATGAAAAATTTTCGCATTTAAATAATGAGAATGAGGCTCCTGGTTAGCATTTTCTTGCCAGCAATGTTTAGTGAGAGATGCCTGTATTTCTGAATGGCAGGGCTTGGAGGGGACAAAGGTATGACCTGTGAAGGAGATGGACCTGAGAGCCAGAGGTTTTTATGCCCAGAAGTGACATATGGCCGTGAGTGTATTTTATCAAAAGCCCTGACTTGACAGTCATGAGGAGAGCCTAAAGTAGGGAGCTGATGATGGCTTGAGTCTAGGTGAGAGGCAAGGGCCTCAACTGAGGCAGCGGGGATGGAGAGGGGGAATTGGAGAGACATTTCAGAGGCTGAATGGTGGATGGAAGGGCACAGAGGGTAAAAGTCAGGGAGTCTTCCAGAAAGGTGATGGGAAGGTAGTCATGGTTATGTTAGCCAAATAGGGAACCTCAAAGGAAGAGGAGAAAGAAGGACAAGGAGGACCAGCAGCAGCAGGTTTGAGGGGATGAGGATGGATTACAAAGAGGGACTTTGGTTTTAGATGCATTGTGTTGAGGTGTTCTCTGGAAAGGTTCCTCTGTGGCCCTCCAAAACCAGCCTAATGTTTCACTCTGGCTCCTCCCACTGGGCAATAACAGCGACATCACTAAGACAGAGCGCAAATAGATGCTCTTTTATTGGGATAAGCTTTGAGAGGAAAAGCACGACTCATGAAAGCTTTCCTGTAACCTGGAGCCTGCCAAATCCCTCTCCTTTGATGCCCTAGGTCTGGAGCCCCACAGTAGTCAGGCTAGGTGAGGGAGCAGTTGATATAACTTGTAAGAATCCCACTCTTCCTATCCAGGGACAATCTGGTTGGCATTGTTTTTACAGGGAAAGTAGAATCAGCTGGAGAATCATTGTTTCTGCCTTAAAAATCGTTGGTGGGTCTAAGAATTCCCATTTTGGTTAGCTTCATACAGCCCTGTTTGCGTTCGGCTTCTCTGAGATGGTAGATTGGTAAGAGTTCATTAGTGGGACTTTAGGATATTCCAGCCTTAAATCCACAATAACTATATTGGACCTTGATAAAAAAGTGGGAAAATGACTTTTTTTTCCCTGCCAAATTAATTTTACTTTTATTTTAATGAAGTTATAGTGGATTTACAGTATTAATTTCAGGTGTACAACATAGTGATTCCAAATTTTTCAAAATTCTATTATGGAGTATAATAGATTATACTCCATTTATAGTAATTATAAAATATTGACTGTTTTCCCTGTGCTGTACAATATATCCTTGTAGCTTATTTATTTTATACATAGTAGTTTGTGCCTCTTAATCCCCTACCCCCATATTGCCCCCCTTCCCCTCCCCACTGTTTGTTCTCTATATCTGTGAGTCTGTTTCTTTTTTGTTACATTCACTTGTTTAACTTTTTAGATTCCACATATAAGTGATAACACAGTATTTGTCTTTCTCTGTCTGACTTATTTCACTAAGCCTAATACCCTCCAGGTCCATCCATGTTACAAATGGCAAAATTTCATTCTTTTTTATGGCTGAGTAGTATTCCATTGTACATATATATCAATATATACACCACATCTTCTTTATCCATTCATCTGTTGATGGACACTTAAGTTGCTTCTGTATCTTGGCTAGAAAATGACCTTTTTTGAGAGAGAATATATGTTTACGAGGGCAGGGAATTTTGTCTTTTTTATTCACTGATGAATCTTAGTCCCTAGAACAGTCCTGGAACATATGGGAGCTCAATAAATATTTGCTGAATTGAATTAAATTGACATTGAGTCTCTTCTCAAATTGAGTTTCCTGTTTGCTGTCAGTTTCGAGAACAGTCAGCATAGTACTGTGCTGACACCTCTTCATCATCTCAGCCCCAGCTCTTGGGACTTGGTGGGTGCACAAGTTGGGAGCCTAAGTCACAGCAGAGTGCTGACTACCATGCCTGTGTTTGTGCTGGAAGGGAAATATGTCTTCTTGCACAAAAGGACTTGCATTCTCCCACCTGGGAATCTGTGTCTGACTGCCCTGGCCCCTCTCCCACACCCAGAAACAGTAGGAGCAGTTGCTTCACACAAGCAGTCAAGCGCAACACGTGCAATCTATGCAGATAATGCCCAGGGTAATGGCACCATCTGTAAGGCCCTGTAGCACATGGCCACAACTGTCTCCCAGCATGCAGTAGGGCCTGTGATCAGTAAGCAAAGGAAGGAATTAATGGCATAGCTGAATATTGTTACTGGGCCTCTCCTCCAGGTCTCAGTTTTAATATTATATCTTAAAGGACGTATTTTCTGAATCCTTAAGAAATTTCCTCAAGCGGAGGAACTTCCAATTATGGTACTGATAGTCATAAAGAGGCAGATTGGAGTGTTGTTCTGCCTAATGCTGCTCTGCCCCTGGGAATACAGATGGTGGGCACCTCTAGAACCCAGCCTCCCCAATATAACTGTCTACCAGTGCTTCTCTGATCATTGTTATGCCACAAAGTCAGGTGAGATGAAGAACCCCCAGGTCACAGTGCTCTGGGCTCCACAAGGAGTGTTTCTTCCCCAAACTGGCAGTGGGATTGGCCTGCCACATTCTTCTCATAGGCTGGGAAGAGACCTAGATACAGATTCCTACACTGCCCTCCTCCCCAGGGGAAGCCGTGAAACTCATTTTAATTCTCTGGCCAGTTCTGGAAGGCCCTTATAATCATTCATTCATCACCTCCCATTTTACCTGCACCAACCTAGGCTCTGGGTATACCATGGAGAGGAAACCAGGCTCCAGCCCCTGCCCATGTCCCTGCTACCCCCTTCCCCACTAAGTCCTGCTAGATCTCATCCACCCATGGTATGCCTAGCAATCTGCGACTTCTGCCACCTGGAAGATGGGAATGCTCTCCAAACCTGGCGTGTTCTCACACAGACTGTGCTCACTTCAGAAGTCAGACAAAGGCCAGCAACAAATTGAACCAGAGTTGTCTATTTTTGTTTTATTGGAACATAGCCTAAGATGAAATAAATATTAATTTTCCAAGTTCTCAATTATTTCATAAATAATATTAAGTTAACAGACATTTTACAGAATGTTATGTTAAATAAGATAGATAAAAGTATATATCTATTTTGCTTAGAGCAAACTGATGGAAAATACTTCAATGATTCTGATATCTGAAATACAGCTCAAATATTTTGTTTTTATACTTTCTGCCTGTGTGAGGTAGCAGTATGCCTGAAATATTTACTTTGCCTCTGAAGTTTCATTACACTGAATATTAAGGCCCCACCCTTGGTTGGCCCTCATCCTTGTTGCAGTAAAACATCCTTCTTCTCCTCCAGAATCTTTCGCTACAGTGAGACAGGTTGGTCTCAACTTTCCGTTGTCCACTCGGTGTTTATCACCTTAAGAAAAGTTTGCAGGTAGTCTAGGAATTGTTTTACTCTCCATCTTTCTCCTCCACACTTCTTCTGTGAAAAGAGTAGACAGTAAGTATTGTAGGAAACTGTCAATTCTTGTCAATTCAGAGCCAGACAAATATACTTAAGTTTCCACTAAATGTTTTTAACTTACTCTTTGGAGGTCTATTATGTATTCTTTTATTAAAAACAAGTTTTGGAATAGTTTTTCCACGGCATCCCCTTGTGCAGTTTGATTCTTCAGTGTGTCTATTCCCTGAAAGACTTCTTTAATGCATAGTTCGTGCTAAATGAGGAAGATTTAAAAACTATAAATAATCAAAACAAGGTATAAAAATTTAGTTCCAGAAGTTAGTCGTGTTGTTTACATGAGTTCTCTTCTCCAAAGAATATTTTACTTGTTCCTTTTCCAAGTGGCAAACCACTTCACACTGAGCTATAATTTCCAAAAGTAGATAAAGTTTATATAACTACTGAGGAGTTTTACAAATGATATAAATTAACTCCTTAACCGAAATTAAAATGTTTAGGAAGTATAATGCAACTACAATACTGATTGAGCTCCCATGAGTTTCCTTTTGTAGTTCTAGCTGGTAATTTTATTCTATTTAGACTAATGAAATCATATATTTTACATTTTAATACAACCATGACATATGCCAAATGTATACAATTCCATTATATGGCCATAATAATTTAAATATGTGTAAATGACACATATATTAATATAGGGCATTCATTGTATATTTTAATGTCTACTGACCATAATTTTAAAAATATAAATCTAACTTGCTAAACTTTCAGAAAGACATGAGAGTGAGAGGAAAGCCATAGATAGAGTTGAATGGAGACTAGGAGGCCCCTCTCACCCAGTATGGAATTCTTCTGGAAAGAAGCACTATTTACAATAGCCAAGACATGGAAGTAACCAAAATGTCCATTGACAAATGAATGGATAAAGAAGATGTGGTACATATATACAATGGAATACTACTCAGCCATAAAAAAGAATGAAGTAATGCCATTTGCAGCAACATGGATGGACCTAGAATTATCATACTAAGGGAAGTCAGAAAGAGAAAGACAAATACCATATGATATCACTTATATGTGGAATCTTAAAAAATGATACAAAGGAACTAATTCCCAAAGCAGAAACAGACTCACAGACATAGAAAACAAACTTATGGTTACCAAAGGGGAAAGGTGGCGGGGGGGGGATAAATTAGGAATTTGAGAGTAGCATATACACACTACTATATATAAACTAGATAAACAACAAGAACCTATTGTATAGCACAGGGAACTCTACTCAATATTTTATAATAATCTATATGGGAAAAGAATCTGAATAATAATATATATATAAAACTGAATCACTTTGCTGTATACCTGAAACTAACACAACATTGTAAATCACCTATACTTCAATTTAAAAAATAAATAAATTTTAAAAAGCATATAGCAAAGAAAAAGACATTAAATACCTAAAAAAAAAAAAAAAAAGAATGCCTTACATGAGGCTCTTTGAGATGGAGAACTGACAACATCACCAAAGGGCCTGATCCACTTGTTTAATGAATTCTACTTGTAAAGTTATTCCTAATATTTATAAGTACATACATTTGCATCCACACACACAAAAACAAAATGGAGAAAATTAAATCATTCCAGTGATAACTAATGCTTTATAGGTTAAAATATGAAATTTACTTATTCACTCAATCATTTATCAAATCTTGATTTAACTTACATTTGTATGTTCGGGAGTAGGAATCATCAAGTTCTGAAAAGGAAAGAAAATACATTCATGTTTAAAGCACTCTAGCATTCATAACTTTTAGTAAAATCATCAAGTTCTGAAAAGGAAAGAAAATACATTCATGTTTAAAGCACTCTAGCATTCGTAACTTTTAGTAAAATTCTTGTTAGTAATGTGGTTATCAGTTATATAGTACTAACACTCTCATAATTTCATGATTAATGACAGATCTTTAAAAATAAGCCACCACAAATGATTACCTATATATTTTAAAGACTGTAGGAATCAAAAAGAAAATTACCCCGTCACCTATCAGCAGAGTTTGATGAGTGGAGAGCAGTGTCAAGGTCTCTGCCACCAGTCTATTCATGGGACTTTCTACAGCAATGACACAAACGTAGACAGCTCCAAGAGCCAGCAAACTCAAATGCAGAAGCATTCTCATGGCTCTGAAATGTTGAGCGTTTGCCTTGGCAAAGAAAGTGCATAGTACAAGATTTCATCCCCAACCAATTTATTCTCTCTCTTTGAGGAAATGAATAATTTCTAACAATCAGATAGAGAATGCTTAATAATGGCATATAGTGAAACTGTTTCCAATGCCTGTACCTTAAAAAATAATTTTACTTTTATCTTTTAATAATAATAAAAATCCCTATTTTATTTAAATCCCTTTAAAAACATTTTCTATTACAAAAGAAAATCCTTAGGTGGATACATCATTGCCCCACATTTGCATTTCTTAAAATCAGAAGATTGAATTTCCTTTTAAAAGATTTGTGTAAAAAGAAGTATAATGTAAGCCACTAAATAGAATTTTATGCTAAAATACGTAAATATTGAGAATTTCTTTTCACGTCAAGTAAACTCTAATGCAGTTGTAGCCAGGTTGATCTGTCTTAAAAGGAATTGAAAATACTGGTGATTGAAGATGGTGATTAGAGCAGAGACCATCAAAACTTAGCTGGGTCAAGTTGTGTTCACTGGGGTCCTTTCTGTTGCCAGTGATCAAAAACCTAACCCAAACTGGCTGAAGCCAAATGGGGGATTTGTTAGCTCATACAACCAAATGATCCAGGGTGGAGGCTCCTTTATGTTGCTTACCTCAGTGACCATTGTCTTCATTCTCAGGCAGTGACCCATTCTTGGGTCACTGTGGACCCAAGATGATGTCCAGCCTCCTGAATCTATATGTACCCTGTTCATGAGCCTCAGGAGAAAGCAAATTGTGTTTTTCTGATTGCTCAATTAAAAGTCCAAGATTTTAGCCTTGTTCACCCTTGATCCCATGTTCACCCTTGAACTGTGGCCGGGGGTACGAGGTATACTAATTGGTTCTCCCTGGAGCTGGCGATGGGCTTCATCCCACCCAAACTTCATACCTGAGAAATTTGGGGTCCTAGGTAGTAGTAAGAGGGACCTAGATGCTAGGAAGGCAACCAAAAAACATCCGTCACAGCCACATAACATATGGGCATGGCCTCTCCTTCACATCCCACAAGGGTGGGAGTGTCCTTTCACACCCTGGGTGGGCCATGTATGAATAGGTGTGATCAGGGGGATCAGCCTTTGTGTACCTTAGGCTCTGACCTATAATCCCAGAAGGGAGCAAATGAGGCCCCCTTCTAGACCACACACTTCCTTCTTCCCTGGCCTTAGCACACATAATGGAAGTGTAAGCCATTGCTTATAATGGAGAGTTTCAGTGAGCATCCCAAGGTGGTTCTGTGTTGGTGGCCTGGAAGCCTGGCTTTAGGACTACCTTGAGTATCTAGCACAGATTGTACCAAATATGAATTGTTACCTAGAATCCTTTTCCAAAGCTGGATGTAGTTCTGTATGTGAAGTAGAGGCATCTAGGAGGTAGACAAGCCTTTTATTTTATTTTTTAAAGATTTATTTATTATTTATTTATTTTAGGCTGCGTTGGGTCTTAGTTGCGGCATGCAGGATCTTTGTTGAGGCATGCGGGATCTTTCCTTGCAGCGCTGACTTCTGTGGTGTGTAGGTTTTCTCTTCTCTAATTGTGGCACACAGCCTCCATGGCGTGTGGGCTCTGTAGTTATGGTGCCCGGGCTCTAGTTGAGGCACGCGGGCTCAGTAGTTGTGTCGTGCGGGCTTAGTTGCCCCGTGGCATGTGAGATCTTAGTTCCCTGACCAGGGATTGAACTCACCTCCCCTGCATTGTAAGGCAGATTCTTTACCACTGGACCACCAGGGAAGTCCTGTCAAGCCTTTTACATGGGGGTAGTCACAGCTCTGCACAGGTGGGATAAAAGTAGTATGGGACTTTAGTGGCAGCCTTCCTGTACCATGTCTGGTTTTGTTTGTGCTAAAGTTTTGGACTCTTGGTTAGACATGCCTGGTTTGAACACTTGAAAGACCTTTTCCTTGAGACTGCAGGAGTGACCGTGGCTTGCTGCAGGAGTGAGGTAGGAATCACAATAGACTGGATCAAGGTGCTCTTAAAATGGTGCTTTCAAAACCAAAGCTGACTTCTGGCAGAGCCTTCTCTCCCCAGATAGAGAGAATTCATTCTGGTTCTCCTCAACTCCTTTGGGCTACACAGAGGAAGTGTGGGCTTAGATGAAGGTTTCAGAGGAACTGCCAAGTGACTTGTTATTTTAGTACCTTAAATACACGAAGTTCTGAGTTTTAAACTTCTCTCTGTTATAGGGTTAAACAGGGAATCTAGGTGGTGGAGGATTGAGACACCACTGTACTAGCGTTCACTAAGCAGGATAAAATTCACCAACCACTCACTATTTTTAGGGAGTCATGCTGGCTATGAAAATGAGTGAGATGGGCAAGGTGTGACAACAGCACAGATGGTGGGGCTGCAGAAAACTGCAGCAGAGTGACCTGTCTCCAGGTGGCAAGTACTGGTCAGCTCCAGCTGACTGTTGCCATGTGACACCCTTGGACTTATGTTACCAAATCATCCAATTTTTCAAAGGAGCCGGAAATCCTGATTATTATGTATAATCTCCTGATTTTTAAATGTTGGCAATTCATAGTTTTAAGAACCATACAGGGTGCTATTTTGCAGTCTCTGATCTATAGTATAACTGTGGGTCCCTATTGGAGGGCAAGTTATTTAAAAATCCTCCTATTCAAAATTATGTATCTTCAAAAATGTTTTAATTGTGGTAAAATACATGTAACATAAAACATAACATCTTAACCATTTTTAAGTATACAGTTCAGTAGTGTTGAGTATGTTCATAATGTTGTACAATCCATCTCCAGAACGCTTTTTATCTTGCAAAGCTGAAACTCTGTACCCATTAAACAACAACTCTCCATTTTCCCCCTCCCTCCCAGCCCCTGGCAACCACGCTTCTACTTTCTGTCTCTATGAATTTGATTATTCTAGGTAACTCAGATAAGTAGAATCATATAGTATTTGTCATTTACTGACTGGCTTATTTCACGTAGGATAGTGTCCTCAATGTTCATCCATCTTGTAGCATGTGGCAGAGTTTCCTTCCCTTTTTTTTTTTTTTTTTTTTGGCCTCACCGCAAGGCTTACGGGGGATCTCAATTCCCTGACCAGGGATTGAACCTGGGCCACGCCAGTGAAAGCCTGGAATCCTAACCACTGGGCCACAGGGGAACTCCCCTTCCCTTTTAAGGTGGAATAATCTTCCATTGTATGCATATACCACATTTTGTTTATCCGTTTATTTATCAATGGACATTTGGGTTGCTTCCATCTTTTGGCTATTGTGGATAATGCCATTATGAACATGAGTGTACAAAATTACATTTCTTACAATGTTTTCATAAGTCAATAACTATTCCTCTATTAGTCTGATCTCCCTAACCTGATTGCAAACTCTCTGAACAGGGACCATAAAATAATGTATTTGAAAGAGGTTTATTAATGTTAACCTGCAAACAAAAGTTAATAATTTTAATCTCCTACTTGCAGGAGATTACTTGCAGAATTACTTGCAGAATTCCAAGTAATTTTTGTAGATATTGTAGCCTCAAGGAAATGAAGCATAATTCTCTTTAAGTGTGGGATACACTTAAAGTAACTGTGGAATACAATTCATTTTAAAGTGTGCAGTCTGGAAGGGGGATTATGAGAGGAGTAACTTTGCAATGGAGAAACCCGACAAACCTCAGCCAGGTGATCAAGGTCAACATCAACAGTGATAACTCATGTTAGTAGCATGTTCCCTTAACATGATGTAATGAGAATGGCATTTTATCTCTGCGGTCTTCCTCCCCAAAACTTATAACCTCTGTCTAACCATGAGAAAAATATTACACATACCCAAATTGAAGGACAAAATACCTGAAAAGTACTCTGTAAAACTGTCAAGGTCATCAAAAACAAGTAAAGTCTGAGAACTGTCACAGCCCAGAGGAATCTAAGATGATATGATGACTAAATGCAATGTAGTATGCTGGATGACATCCCAGACAGGAAACCCCCTAAAACTAAGTAGGTAAAAACTAAGAAAACCCCCTAAAAACTGTGGAGTCTAGTAATGTGCCAATGTTGGTTACCCAGTTGTGACAAATGTACCATAGTTATACGAACAACAGAGGAAACTGGGTGCAGGGTACACAGGAAATCTCTATAATATTCTTTCAACGTTTCTGCAAATCTAAAGCTAAATGAAATAAAAGTTTATTAAAAATAACCTTGCCAATTGAAAAACAGTTTATAATTATTTATATTATTATTATGTAAAAAGACTTTGTATCCCATAAGTGTCATGCACCTGGGAACTTTTTACTTCACTAGACTGTGAGCTCCTTGAGAATAAGGGTTTTATTTAATTGATCTCTTTACCCTCAATGACCAGCCTATTGTACACACTCAATTAATGTTTATTGAATAAATAACTGAATGAATAAGCAGGAACTTGGTTGTATTAGTTGAACACATTAATGTGAATACTGTGGAAACTGAAGGAGTCTATTCCCTGGAGCCAGGAGCCTGATAATAGAAACAACTTTGGCAGGACTCCTGGAAAAAAGATAGAGCAAAGCTGTCAGCTCATCTATAGAGAACAAACCAATGTGAACTACCATGGTATTTTAAAAAACCCACATTATTTTAGGAGAATAGAAAGAAATTAGCAAACAGTATTGAGAATTTTTAAGAATTACTAGTAATTGTATAGTTTAGAAAAAGGACTTTGGTGTTGAAAAGTTGTATTAGTAGGCAACGTTCATCCTTTTGCCCTAAAACCTTTGTCTCTATTAGTGGCTTCCAAATTGGCAACATGTTTTTAAAAACTGATACCTGTGTTTTCTTACTAACTGTGTAGTCATTAAGGTCAAATGACTTTTCTATGAACTGATTCTAATCAAATAACAGGGCACGATGCCACAATTTTTTTTTGCAGTGACTAAATGTAAAATGATAGCGTCTCTTTCTTTTTCTTGACCTTATTCTAACCTCCATCCTTTCAATCTCCAAGTATATCTTTTTTTTTTTTTTTTTTTTGCGGTACGCGGGTCTCTCACTGTTGTGGCCTCTCCCGTTGCGGAGCACAGGCTCCGGACGCGCAGGCTCCGGACGCGCAAGCTCAGCGGCCATGACTCACGGGCCTAGCCGTTCCGTGGCATGTGGGATCCTCCCGGACCGGGGCACGAACCCGTGTCCCCTGCATCGGCAGGCGGACTCTCAACCACCGCACCACCAGGGAAACCCTAAGTATATCTTTTAAATAAGTTTTTAATTGATAAATAACATCATTGGAAAATAAACACAGAACTTCTTCCCCTCGGCATAGCAACTACTATATTAGGTTTTTGTTGACCTCTTCCAATCTTTACTAAGACAGCTTTACAGAGTTGTAATCAATGAATATGTGCAATTTTGTTTGTCTTTTTTGTTATTAACATTTCTCTTTCATGTAACTACTTATTATTTTAATGGTTACCTATTAGATGAAATTGATGTACCACAGTTTACTTCACCATTTGGGTTGTTGCTAGTATTCCACAATTACAAACAATGCTACTAAAAAGCTCTCTGTATAATTTAAAAAATATTTTCGGGCTTCCCTCATGGTGCAGTGGTTGAGAGTCCACCTGCCGATGCAGGGGACACGGGTTCGTGCCCCGGTCCGGGAGGATCCCACATGCCGCAGAGCGGCTGGGCCCGTGAGCCATGGCCGCTGAGCCTGTACGTCCGGAGCCTGTGCTCCGCAACGGGAGAGACCACAACAGTGAGAGGTCTGCGTACCGAAAAAAAAAAAAAATTTCTTTATGCTGAGGAACTTGTGTGATCATTTTAATAGCTTTGTTACATTTTACCAGATTAACCCTCTAAAAATATTCAATGCACAAAAAATAAATCTCATATTTTTACAGTGTTTTACCATTTATAAAGCACTTTCACAAAAATAACTTTGTTTAATCCTGATATCAGCATGTGGGATAGATTTCTTTCCCTCAAGATTCTTTAGCACTAGGGTTTAATAGTTCTGCTAATGTAATGAGTGAAATGAACGACAAAGGAAGGTCTGATACAAGAAGCAGTAGTAGTAAAAAAGCTTGATAAATACGTTGGTAAACATAAATAAATAATGCTGGTTTTAAAAAGTAACTCAGAGGATTTCAAGACAACATGGAACAAAAATACTAAACAATGATAATGTGGAAGATTAAGATGCAAGGAGTGATCAGATTCGGTGCATTTTATGGTTCTTGTACTGTTTAAAAGGATACTAAAGGTATTAACCTCAGATTTCAAAATAGGCACATGAAAAATTCAAGAATAATGACTAAAAGAATCAAAATAGAATGTGCAACTTCAAAACCGGTAGAATAAAACAAGAGAATAATGAAAATCAATCAATCCAGAAACCTGGAAAGGAGAAAAAGAGGGAAAAGGCACAAAAAAAGATATGAGAAATACATCCAAATTTATCAGGAATAACAGTTCACTTCATGCAAAATGACATTAAGAGGTTTAAAAATCAAGGGATAGAAAGACATACTAGACAAATACTAATCAAAAGAAAGCTGATGTATTAATATAAATACCAGAAAAAGACAATTTATGTCAGAAAGTATTATAAGGATAAAGAGATTCACTAATAGGTATAAGATAGTATCTAATGGTATTTTATTTTCCATTTCATTAATTATGATACAAGTGAAACTAAACATTTTTCAGTAGTAGTTTACTGAGAACTGGGAACTTGACTGATTCGCCTTTTTAGTTCTTTTTATTTTAAAGATTAATCATTTTTATTGGAAATCTTTCCACCCGCTCCTCCTAGAGTTGTTATCTTAGTTTTATAGTTTCCTACTGTTACAAAGTTGAAAATTTTTGTAATGGAATCTGGCACCTTGTAATGTCCATTTTTTCCTTCAACTCAGTTTTTCTCAAGTATTTTAAAAGTAAATTATAGAAAGCATGACACTATCGTTAACAGTTCTATATGCATCTCAAAAAAGGATCTTTTTCATATAGCAAAATATCATCACATCTAATATAATGAAAACAACGGGGTTTTTTTTAGCATTTAATCTCCAGTCTACATTCAAATTTCCCCACATATACCCGAAATTCCCTTCACATCTCTATGTCCAAAGCAGGATCCAATCCAGGATCATGCGCTGCATCTTGGTAACATGAAACTCAAATCTCTTTTAATTCTCAACCATCCTTTTAGAATCTACAAAAGTTCTTGTTCTAGTAACAGTAATCTGAAAGTCTGGGCCAGTGTTTTGTAGCACATTCCACCTTCCAGATTTGTCTTTTCCATCCTTGTGATATTATTAGCTTAATACTTCCTGTAAACTGAAAGCTTAATCTAAAGGTGCTAAAGACTCAAGTTAAACTTTTTTTTTTTAATCCAGCTGCATAAGAGGTAATTTTGGCTACTTCATATTAAGCAGGAGACATACATTCAATGCCATTGGTATATCCATCACCTCCAAAAGTTTCTTCTCACTTTCCTTATTTTTATTTTCTATTTTATTTATTTATTGTAGTAAGAACAGTTAACACAAGGTCTACCGTATTGGCAAATTTTTAAGTATACATTATTGTTAAATATAGGCACGATGGTGTACAGATCTCTTATTATTCATCTTGCATAACAGAATCTCTTAAAGGTGTCTATTCCTATCTTGGGGTGGTACTTATAGCAGTGGATTTACTTCACATATTTTCATAACATTTTATAGTCTTATAATAGCTTTTTGGCTTTTGGTCTACAACGGCAGTTCACAAACTTTTGGTATTAAACCCCTCTCTGAGGATCCCAAAGGGCTTTTACGTGAGTTATAACTACTAATATTTACTCAAGTAGAAACTAAATTTGAAATATTTTTAAAAGCACAAGAATATACAAGCACACATTCCATTAGCCATCATTGCGATGGTGTCCCGCACGTCACGAAATTACTAGAAAACTCAGTACATTAGGGAGCGACTGAGAGCGCAAAGGCGAAAACGTCTTAGTATCGTTAGAAAAAGTTTTGACAGGAGCGAACACCGCACTCCCCTCCGTTCCAGGAGTCCCGAGATCACACTTTGAGAATCGCTGTCCATCACAAGTCTTTGTCTTCTCTTAGAGTTAGTGCCTGTCAGTCCTGTCCCGCCCCGCCCCCGCCGCCAGCAAGGAGCCGGAATCCGCTTGCTAGATGACCTTGCACTCAACCTTCTTGCGCGGTAAGGTTCCCGGAACCCAGAGCTGCGCGCGCACAGCGGGCCTCTGACTTCCCGGCGTGCCCCGGGCCTGCGGCGTAAAAGCGCGCAGGCCGTAGCGCCCCACGTGACCCGCGGGGCCGCGGAGGCGGAAGTCTGTGAGTGCCCACGGTCGCGGGGTCCTGGGGCTTGTGTTCTGCGTCTCCCGCGGGCAGCCCCGGGCTGGCCCCCACCCCCACTCTCGCGTTCCAGCGGGGAAGAAAGCCGGTGTGGGAGGAAAGGTTCCAGCCCGAGCTTTCGCTTTCACCTGGAGCCTCCCGACCCCGGGACGCGCGAGTCCTTAAGACCCGCTCTTGCTCTGCTCGGGCCTCACTGCTAAAGTGAGCCCTGGGCTCTAGACCCCTGCTGTTGAGAAAAGAAACATTTGCAGACATGTCCCGGATCGAAAAGATGAGCATTCTGGGCGTGCGGAGTTTTGGAATAGAGGATAAAGATAAACAAATTATCACATTCTTCAGTCCCCTCACAATTTTGGTTGGACCCAATGGGGCGGGGAAAACGGTAAGTCCTAAGTAGCCGCCTTCAGTTTACGGGTCGCCACGTGTTAGAAATCTGGAGTAAAATATCTGCAGAGTTCGGAACTCTTGATTAGGATGAGAGGAGTCCATATGACTCAGCTCCTGGGGCCCCAGGGTGTACCTGGGTCTCCGGCTGACTTCCCGGCCCAGGGGCGTGGCTTGGTGTGGCCTGTGGCGTTCAGGCCACTGCGACCTCAGGAACCGACCAGACTCCTGTGTTCAGTCATGTCCGGTGGACAAGGGTTCCATCAGAATCCCAAGAGACCGGGAGCTACCTCCGTCCGGGCTCAGCGAGCTCACAGTCCCACAGGAAGCATTTTTGTCTACATTGATGTTTTATCGTTCCTTACATGGCATAGCATTCACTTCCTGGTAGTCGTCCCCGTACAGGATTTCTTTAAAAGTTATAAAATATGATAAATATATGACTTTAAGAAGACTGTCTATCCCGACTTAGATAATAAATGATAAGTAAATGACATAATTTTAAAATGAAACATGTGTTGGGGTTTGGTTAAATTGGGACAGTATTTTGTTGTTAGGATACTTTTACCTAGTCAGAATAAAAGATCGAAGCGCAGCTTATATACTGTGCTCCAGTACTGGAAATATTTAGAAATTTGAGTTGGACCTGGAATGGTATGCAATTATGAAAAAAGTACAGCCAAGAGGCTCTCTGGTCTGAAAGGGTGCTTTGAGAAAAAGCAAGGTGGTATCGTTGTAACAGGGAGAGGAGCGAATGAAGTGAAAAGCATAGAAAAAGACATAAGGTTTAGTGTTGAGAGTTGAATGCCAGACTCTTGTCTGCTTTTATTTATGTAGAAATATTATTTATTGAATGCTTTTTATGTACCTAGCATTGTATTAAGTGCTCTACTGGTAGAGAGACTAGTATGTTTAGTGTTTATGAGCCCTAGCTGCTTTAATAGAAATTTTTTCCTTCACCATTTATTAGCTGTGTGACTGGGCAAAAGTGACCTAAATGCTCCATGCCTTAGTTTTCTTCTCTGTAAAATGGAGGTTAAAAAAGTTTCTACGTGGGACTTCCCTGGTGGCGCAGTGGTTAAGAATCTGCCTGCCAGTGCAGGGGACACAGGTTTGAGCCCTGGTCCGTGAGGATCCCACATGCTGTGGAGCAACTAAGCCCATGCGCCACAACTACTGAGCCTGCGCTCTGGAGCCCGCGCGCCTAGAGCCGGTGCTCCACAACAAGAGAAGCCACTGCAATGAGAAGCCTGTGCACGGCCCCGAAGGGTAGCCCCCGCTCACCCCGCCCGTGCACAGCAAAGACCCAACACAGCCAAAAATAAATAAATGAATAAATAAAAAAATAAATTTATTTAAAAAATAGTTTCTACAGCCTAGGATTGATGTGAGAATTAAAAGCTTAATGTATGTGAAAGTGGTTAGTACAATACCTGGCACATAGTAAGGTCTTTGTAGATATTAGCCATTTGTTTAGTTTCGACTTTTAAAAAATTTTAGCTTTTTTGGGTATAATGACATAATTTGTAGGCTATTTAAAGTATACATCATGGTGATTTGACACAGATGTATATTGTAAAAGGATTCCCCCTATCTAGTTAATTAACATGTATTTATCTTTTTTTGGTGAGAACATTTAAGTTACACTCTCATTAAATTTCATTTATACAATATAGTGTTGTCAACTGTGGTGACCATGTTTTACTTTAGCCATTGTTATTAAAAACTTGACTTAAAGGGTTTTAATTAGAAATAGAGAAATTTTCCCTCAAATAATAATTCTTTATTTTATTTCAGTATACCTCGTTAAGTATGTAGCTTTTCTATGAAGTTACAGCAGTTATTCTTTAACACTTAATCATATTTATATGACAGGTTTTATAATGTCAAATCTTATCTGATCATATCTTTTATAGTCTCTATGGTAATAATATTTTATAATGAGTTAACATTTTATGATTAAATTCTGCAGTTCTCTAATAACTAAATAATATAATTTTCTATTTCTTTAGACCATCATTGAATGTCTAAAATATATTTGTACTGGAGATTTTCCTCCTGGAACCAAAGGAAGTACATTCGTTCATGATCCCAAGGTAATGGTGCTAGTAAAACTTTGTACTTTTAAAGTAAAAAAAAAATTTTTTTTTAATTTTTGGCTGCATCAGGTCTTAGTTGTGGTGCATGGGCTTCTCTGTAGTTGTGGCATGTGGGTTTTCTCTCTAGTTGTGGCACGTGGGCTCTGTAGTTTGTGGCCTGCAGGCTCTCTAGTTGAGGTGCCTGGGCTTTGCTGCCCCAAGCATGTGGGATTTTAGTTCCCCGACCAGGGATCGAACGTGGGTGTTCTGCATTGAAAGGCAGATTCTCTACCACTGGACCACCAGGGAAGTCCCTAAAATAAAATTTTTATAATTATGGAAGTGATGATAGCTCATTGTAGAAAATTTGGCAGTGGAAAAGTATGAAGAGGTATGAAAGTCACACACATACAGTCTTAGCGCCCAGTGATAGCCATTGTTGACATTTTCATGTATTTCTTCTCCTTTACATACAGTCTTATATAGCTGAAGTCATACTCTAATTTTGTATTCTGAGGTGTTTTTCCACCTAACATTATAATAAAGTCCAATGTTATTAAAAAAAACTATATTAATCTGGGTGTTTGATACATGGGTGTTTTAATCTTTTTACTTTTTTATATGTGTGAAGTATTTCCTACTTAAAACATAAAATCTTTTATGAACATTTTTAATAATTGCATCATTTTCTTACATTTAGATTGCTTTTAGTTTTTCATTAAAATGTACCATGATGAAAGTCTTGGTGTATGAGTGTTTGAATGGTATTTATTTTTTTTAAATAAATTTATTTATTTATTTATGGCTGTGTTGGGTCTTCGTTGCTGCACACGGGCTTTCTCTAGTTGCAGCGAGTGGGGGCTACTCTTCATCGCGATGTGCCGGCTTCTCACTGCGGTGGCTTCTCTTGTTGTGGAGCACAGGCTCTAGGCACTCAGGCTTCAGTAGTTGTGGCTCTCGGGCTCTAGAGCACAGGCTCAGTAGTTGTGGTGCCTGAGTTTAGTTGCTCTGTGGCATGTGGGATCTTCCCAGACCAAGGCTCAAACCCGTGTCCCCTGCATAAGCAGGCGGTTTCTTAACCACTGCACCACCAGGGAAGTCCTGTGAATTATGGTGTTTAAACTCTTAGTGTGTGTATAGGACATAGGCTTTTCTATATGCATTTTGGCCTGTAGGTTTTTCTTTCTTTTTTTTTTTTAATTGAAGTATAGTTGATTTACAATATGTGTTAGTTTCAGGTATACAGCAAAGTGATTCAGTTATATACATATTTTTTTTCCAGATTATTCCATCATAGGTTATTATAAGGTATTGAATATTGTTCCCCCTGTTATATAGTAAATCCCTGTTGCTGATCTATTTTATATATAGTAGTATGTATCTGTTAATCCCAAACTCCTAATTTATCCCTCTCCCTGAATAGGTTTTTCTTGTTCATGTATATAGTGGGGTCATGTGCCTCTCTCATTATCTTGCCTGCCAAGAGTTTGTTGTGTGTTTCCTCCAGGCTTTTTTCTGTGTTTATAAAAACATATCTGTGTGTGTGTATAAATACGCTCATGTAAATATTTTAATACATCAATAGAATTTTATTTTTCCATTGTATCAATATACATCAAATATTTATTTAGTGATATACTGTGGATGTGTTAAAATATATATACACCTTTGTTTCATTATTTTTAATTACTAAATAGTATTTCATTGAGTTTATATTCTCTAATTTATTTAGCTGACCCACTGTTGATAGTCTTTTAAGTTGTTTCCACGTTTATGTGACTAAAGATAACTCTGTGATTATGAAAGTGATCTCAGGTGGCCTTGGCTTGCAGTGGCTTGAAGAGGATTTCGGTTCCCTGGCCAGGGATTGAAGTCAGGTCGTGGCAGTGAAAGTGCCAAATACTAGCCACTGGACCACCAGGGCCAGTGGGCAGTGACAAGGCCCTGGTCCATTGGCTTTGTAGAAATGAATTTCCACAAAGACATGGAAAGTAGTGACATAAGTAAAGTGTTTATTAGGAGGAAAAAGAGTACATGTGAATAGACTCACACGGGCGGGCTCAGAGAGAGAGTTGCGCCCTCGTGGTAGTTTCAATCACTTATATGGGATATTTCTTCTGGGTTTCCTCTGGCCAGTCATCTTGCTTTTTCTGGCCCTGAGCCTGTATTTGGTTTAACTCAGGGTCCTCCCCTGTGTGCACACGCGTCTCTTAGCCAAGGTGGATTCTAGCGAAGAGGCCTATGGGTAGGTTGACATCACCTACTATGGGGTGGTGCTCCTTCCCTTTTTGGCCCCCGAGGAGTCTTTTTGCGCACCTGTAGTTGGGAAGGTCTCCTTGACCTCGAGAATGAGGAACATGTGGTCTCTTTATCTTTTATCTGGGCAGAGCTCAGCTCCTCCTTGCTCCTTGCTATTCATCTTGGAGTATCTGTCCACAGGGGACAAACTCCAGCTGCTCAGCCTGGGGCCCATCTATCTCCTGCCTCAAATCCCCCCCTGCGAGACATGAGCCCCAAGAAATCTTTTTTGGGAGGATGTAGGGCAAAGGTCTGTCTTCCGTAGCTTCTTCAGGCTAGCATGTGGTTCATAGACCCTACCTAGTTGGGTTCACGGAGCTCTCACCCTGTCTCATTAAGGGGCCCAGGGTTACTTCTGTTGTTATTCCAGCAGGATCTGTTCCGAGGAATGGCCAGAATCTCTGCATCACCATTATCCTGATGTGAAACTATTGTAATCTGGAAGAGACAAACTTAACAAGCAGATTAAAAAGGCAGGGGCCAAAAACCAATAAAAGAACTATAGTAACCAGTGGCCTAAGGAGAACCAGGTTACGTTTGGTAACAATTTTGATCCTGGTCCAGATAGAATCAGTGCTTGGGTTACCCTGTCCAAAGGAATGGAGCCATTTGGCGTGGTCATATATATTTTTGATGTCTGCTTCCATTAGCCCAGTGTGATTTGATGTGGGTGTAATGCACTCAGTTAGTTGGACAACCTGACATTAATAGATCTCATTTCTTTTCAGGAGAATAAGCCTGAAACCCATTCTGGACCTGGCGCTTTGGGGAGACTTGTAGCCAGGTAGCTAGTTGTTTAGTTTTATCTAAGTAGGTTGTAACCTTTGATGTGGTATTAACACATAAATAACAGGAGCTATTGGTCATCATACATGTCTCTTTTTTTGGTTAACATATGATATAAAGCTATTTCATTGCCTAAAAATAATAATTGTAAGAGGAGACCTTTAAATTGTTTATTGTTTTATCTTAAAGTCAGTTAAGTCCTCTCGGAGGCTGGATCAAATCAGTCCCTTTTGCCAAGTCAAGCATTTTGCTTTTCAGTTGTCCTTGCTCCTGCATTAGCAGTTTCTCCCTCTTTAGGGGATCATTTAGATCAGCATATAAACATGGTCTGGTAGCTCCAGTCTACAGACAAACTCTCCCTTTACTGCAGATCAACCTCTGGCTACTACTCTGTTCTAGTTTATAGCAAAATTCACAAGAGTTGTGTGTACTGATTGTTTTCACTTTATTGCTTCCCCTTTCCTCCTCAGCCCACTCTGTTTAGATTTTTCTCCTTTTTTTCCCTCACTAAAACTGCTCTTGTAAGGTCACCAGTAATCTCCATACTGCCAGATAAAACGGTTATTTTCTAATTCTCAATAACTTCTTTGCAGATTTGATATAGTTGGTTTCCCCCTTTTTAAAAAACATTGCTCTCTTGGCTTTCATGACACCATGATCTCATACCTCCTTTTTCACTGGCCATACTTCAGTCTCCTTTGATGAGTCTACTTTTGCCTGGCTCTTCTTGGGTGATCTCATTCACTCACAGCTTTAAGTATTGGTTATATTGCTCTTGTCTAACACTTGGAAATGAATTGTCTGAGGAGACACGTGTGCTGACAGAGCAAGAAACTTTATTGGCAAGGGGCACCCGGACGGAGAGCAGTAGGGTAAGGGAACCCAGGAGAACTGCTCAGCCGCATGGCTCGCAGTCTTGGGTTTTATGGTAATCGAGTTAGTTTCCGCGTTGTCTCTGGCCAGTCATTCTAACTCAGGGTCCTTCCTGGTGGTGCACACATCGCTCAGCCAAGATGGATTCCACGAGAAGGGTTGTGGGAGGTTGGTAGGACATATGGACTGGCGTCTCCTCTCTCCTTTTGACCTTTCCCGAATTCTTCCGGTTGGTGGTAGCTTGTTAGTTCCGCCTTCCTTACCAGGACCTCCTGTTGTAAGATAACTCATGCACGTGGTTACTATAGGGCCTGGCCAGGGTGGACAGTTTTGGTCAATGGTTCCGCTAACAGTTCTATGCTGATGAATCCCAAATTTATATATATAGCCCTAACTTCTTTCCTACACTGTAGATATATATGTCCAGCTGTTTGATTATTTAATGAGCATCTCAAATTTAACATATTCAAAATAGAACTCTTGGTTCCCTGTTCCCACATCCCTTTCACATTCTCAAGCCTGTTACTACCTTAGTACTCTCCAGTTTAATAAATGATATCATCATCCACGTGTTTGCTCATGCAAAAACCTGTGTGCCATCCTTTGAGTGATTCCTTTATCTCATCCTGTTTCTAATTCATAAGCAATTCTTAGCTACTCTTCTAAAATATGTCCAGAATATGTCCCTTGATTCCATCTCTGCTGCTTTCCTGGTCCAAGCCACCACACTTTTCCCTTTGAATTATTCTGGTAGTCTCAAAACTTGTTTTTCCTGCCTCATTCTTTTTTTTTTGGCCATGCCACGTGGCATGTGGGATCTTAGCTGCCCAACCAGGGATCAAACCCATCCCCCCTTCAGTGGAAGCACAGAGTCTTAACCCCTGGACTCCTGGGAAAGTCCCTCCTGCTTCATTCTTTTTTTTTTTCTTTGATAGTAAGAAGTGGATTTATTTAGAGAGAACCTCCTGTCTCATTCTTGAAGTTCTCTTTTTTACATAGCAACAAATTATCTTTAAATATTTATTCATTCATTCAACAGGGAGTGAGTCACTCAAAATCTGAGGGGAGAATATTTCAGTCAGTGTTAATACTAAGTGCAAAGTCCTTGAGGTAGGAGCATGTTTGGTGTGTTCAAGGAATCACAAGAAGGAGCAAAATGGTAGGGGAAGACTGGTAGAAAATTAAGTTAGAGTAGTTGAAGGGTCTAGATCTGGTAGGACCTTGGGTTCTAATTTAAATAGGAATCTATTGGAAGATTTTAAGCAAGAAGAGGGCGTGATCTGTATTTTAAAGTGATCAGTCTAGCTGCTGAGAGAAGACCGTCTGTAGGTGGCAAGGGTAGAAGGGTGAAGACTAACAAAGGGGATTTTGTGGTAATCCAGGTGAGAAATATTGGTGGTTAGATTAAGTGGTAATGGTACAAAGTATGAGAAATGCTTGGATTTGGGCTGTATTTTAAAGGTAGAACCAGCAGATTAGCTAATGATTTGGGTAGTGATGTATGAGAAAAATAGAAGCATAAAGCAGAACTCCCAAGTTTTTTGACTTGAGCAAGTAGAAAAATAGTGTAATGAGGAAACACTGGAAAAGGAGATTTGGGTGGCTCTAGTTTAAACATGTAAATTGGGATGGGAATTCCCTGGCGGTCCATTGGTTAGGACTCGGCGCTTTCACTGTCGGGGGCCCAGGTTCAGTCCCTGGTTGGGGAACTAAGATCCCACAAGCTGCACGGCACAGTCAAAAAGAAAAAGAAAAGAAAACCCATGTAAATTGGGGATGTTTGTTAGATATCCAAAGGAGGTGTCCAGTAGGTAAGTAGAAGTATGACCAAGGGAGAGGTTTGAGTTAAAGAAAGAAAATTAGGAATCATTGATCCATACAGTTATATATGTATGTAGTTAGTCTTAAAGCCTGATGGGATCACATAGGAAGTGAATATAGAGAAGAGATCCAAGACCTAAGCCTAGAGCACATTAGCATTTAGAAATAAGAAAGAGGAGGAGGACCCAGCAAAAGATGCTAAAAGACCAACTAGTAAAGTAAGGAAAACAGAGAATAGTGTCTTAGAAAAGAATAAAGTGTTATAAGAAGGAGGAGTCATCAACTGTGTCAAATATGTCAATAGCTCAAAATAGATAATTAATGAGGACCTACTGTATAGCACAGGGAAATCTACTCAGTACTCTTTCGTGACCTAAGTGGGAAGGAAATCCAAAAAAGAGGGGATATATGTATACATATAGCTGATTCACTTTGCTGTATAGCAGAAACTAACAAACATTGTAAATCAACTATACTCCAATAAAAATTAAAAAAAGAAATGTCGATAGCTCAAGTGAGAAGCAGGTTTGACTATGGGAAGGCCATTGGTGATCTTGACAAAACCAGTTTTAGTAATCTGAGAAAACAGGAGGTAAGGAAGTGAAACACATAGAATTGTCTTGTGAATTTTGCTATAAGTGGAAAGAGAGATAGGGCAATAGCTGAAAAGGTTTGCAGGATCAAGGAGAGTGTTGGCTGTTGTTCTTGTTTTTTTACATGTGTATGTATGTATTTTCTGGATGTTTCCATGTTGATTGATGCTCTAGTATCTCTGCCAATCTCATCTATCACTCACCTCTTCCCAAATGCTTTCATATTTCTAGAGCTATTTTTCTCAGCTGTCTGCTTATGTCCTCTCTGTGGTTCTTCTGGCCATGGTGGTTTAGCTCTCTTCACTTACTACGCACTTTTCGGCTGCTCTCATTTCCCAGTTCTGAGCTCCCACCCACACTTGCTCATCAACTCTTCTCTCCTGAGTCACTCACACCTCCTACTGTGGATGAAGCCATTCCCCTTATCTGAATTGTCCACATCCCCTCAGTTTTCCCTATATGCTATGTTCTTCTCATTATTTCAATTCCTCTCACCCTCTTATATCTTCAGCTTCTCTTGTCTTTCCTTTTCCCTGTTTTAATTTGACCCTGAACCTAATATTGTTTACCTTGCCTTAAACAAACGCCTGAATTTTTCTGGCCCTCCTCAATAATTTTTCTTACCTATGTTCAGTTGTTTCTGTCTTCTTAGGAACTTTGATTTCCATGTTGCTCCATTTGCCTAGCTTCCCACTTTTCTCCTTTACTTCTTTCAAACTTGCGGCTACATCAGTCCGGACGCGCAGGCTCAGCGGCCATGGCTCACGGGCCTAGCCGCTCCGCGGCATGTGGGATCTTCCCGGACCGGGGCACGAACCCACGTCCCCTGCATCAGCAGGCAGACTCCCAACCACTGCGCCACCAGGGAAGCCCAAAACTGTCATTTTTGAACCAAAACAACAAATGAAAGCTACAAAGTGCCTAATAAATATTTGTTAAACAATTTGATGAATTAATATAAAAGTTAAATTTATGCCCAAAAGTCATGAAAAGTCCAACAAAAGTTATTTATGATTTTAAAAAAAGGCTGAATCCAGGGCTTGTGATTTTGGTTGCAATAGAGTAGTGAGTATCATACTTGTGCTCCCAAGATGAACAACTATAAAACTGGAAAAAATATTTGAATCCACGCTTTTCAGGCATTGGGCAACAGATGGTGCAGGGCTGTGATTTTTGAGAAAAGAGAAATATATGCGGTGACTACACATTTATTCTAGTTTTCTACGTAGGGATATTTTGCGAACTTCAGTGCATAGAGTTAGAAGCCAACAGAGAACCGTAGTCACTAGGCAGATGAAACAAAGAAAGAAGTTTGGGTTTGCTGAGGTGGTTGTGAATTGTGAGGCAGGGTACAGGGGTGGGGTTTTTGTGCAGAGATGGGGCACCAGGAATCTGTACAAGGAACCCATGAGCTTTTGGCCAAATACTAAGCTGCATGTGTTCCAGAATGAGATTCAGTGAGGACTAGCAGCGAACAACTACTGGAGTAGAGGAGTGGGATTGTGAACTGAATGGAGATTCTAGAGTTTACACAATGCTGGGAGACATTTGAGTCATGATATGCCAGAGTAGGAGGAGCTTGTGGAACTCCTTAGTATTCTGTTGAGGCCTCAGAAAGGCCATCCTAACAAATCCTAAAACAAGCTTTGACAGAATCAAGCTGAGTAGCCAATAAATTAACTGCCTTCTAGAACAAAACTCAACACTTTTTAAAGGAAGTCAGCACAATCCAAACTCACACTGTAGCATCTACAATGTCCAGGATATAATAAAAAATTAGTGTATATATGAAGAAACAAATGTAATCCATAACTGAGAGGAAAAAGTGAATAGAAACATATCCAGAGATGACAAATTTTGGAATTAGCAGACAAGGATTTTAAAAGCTATGACACATAAGTTCAAGAATTTAAAGGAAATTGGCCATAATGTGGTAAAAGATCACAACAGAGAAATAAAATTATAAAAAAGACCCAAGAAGCTCAACACATAACAAGTAGCATAAACACACTTATATTGCATTTTACACTAAACTTGCTGAAAACCAGAGGTGAATTCTTAAAAGCAGACTGAGGAAAAAGTAACACATTATGCAGAGGGGAAAAATAATGATTTCTGACTTCTCATCAAAAACTTCCAAGCCATGAGATAGTGAGACAACATCTTTAAAGTGCTGGGGAATAAAAATCAATCTAAAATTCTATATACAACAAAAATATCCTTCAAAAATTGAAGATGAAATGGAGAACATTTTCTGATTGGGGAAAAAAAAAAGGTAGAGGTATTAGTTACCAGCAGATCTGTACCATAAGAAATGTTAAAGGAGGTTCTTGAGGCTGAGGGGAAGTGTTACAAAATTAGTCCTAGAGTGAAGGTTGCTGCAGATGCCCCCTTACAAACCTTAAAAACAAACGTTCAAAAGGACTAAGCCTCTAAGGAATTCCTTGGTAATCCATTGGTTAGGACTCGGCGCTTTCACTGCCGAGGGCACAGGTTCAGGACCAATCCCTGGTCAGGAAACTAAGATACTGCAAGCTGCACAGCTCGGCCAAATAAAGAAACAATATCCACCATTAAATATTGGACTTCCCCAGAGGTCCAGTGGTTAGAAGACTCTGTGCTTCCATTGCAGGGGGCCCTGGTTCGATCCCTGGGAGGGGAAGTTCCGCATGCTGCATGGTGCATCCAAAAAAAGGATCAAGCCTCAACAAACTTAGCTGCATGCCTGAACCAAATTAAACACTCATTAAAGGAGTAAAACAAAATTATTCATTCAACATTGTAAAATTCACAATCAGAAGTTACCAGGCATGCAAGGAACCCAGAACCAGGAGAAAATGAAATATAGAAATAAATAGAAAATGAAAGAGATGACAGAATTAGCAGACGATCTTAAATTACAAAACTTATAAATATACAGACAGTTGGAAAGGAAAACATTAAGTTTAATGAATGGAATAGAAGATATAACAAAAAGACCTAAATAAAGCAAAAGGAATACCAATGGGTTTTTTTTTTTGATTGAAGTATAGTTGATTTACAGTATTGTGTTAGTTTCAGATGTACAGCATAGTGATTCAGTATTTTTGTAGATTATACTCCATTATAGGTTTTTACAAGAAAATGGGTAAAGTTCCTTGTGCTATACAGTGTATTCTTGTTGTTTATCTATTTTATATGTAGTAGCTTGTATCTGTTAATCCTATACCTCTATTTTGTCCCTCTCCCCTCCACTTTGGTAACCACAAATTTTTTTCTGTATCTGTGAATCTGTTTTGCATATACATTCATTTGTATTATTTTTTAGAGGGAATAACAGTGTTTTTAAATATAATAATACAGATAGGTTAAAAGTAAAAGGATGGAAAATCCTTTAGATAGCATACTAGAATATGCCAGCTAATAAAAAGAAAACTGAATTGGCTATATTAATATCAGACAGTATACTTCAGAACTAGTAACATTGACGTAAAAAGTGACATTTTATGATGATAAAGCAGTCATTTCACCAAAAGGATTTAGCAACTCTAAATGTAGAGCTTTGATATGGAAGAGGCAAAAAAAATCTATGGAACTAAAGGAGAAACAGACAAATCTGCAATTATAGTTGGAGATCTCAATACCTCTCTTGGTAAAGAAACAGAAAGAGTAGACAAAATATCAGAAGGACGTGGAAAACTTTAATACTCTTAATCAAATTAGCCTAATTGATGTTTATAGGACCTTCTACTAGTGAACGGCAGAATACACATTATTTTCAGCCACTGTAAAACATTCACAAATATTCTGAACCATAAAACAAGTGAAAACAAATTTTAAAGCATTGAAGTCATACAGAATGTGTTTTCTGACCACAACAAAGTTAAACTAGAAATCAATAACAGAAAATCCCCAGATATTTGAAAATTAGGCAGTACATTTCTTCTTTTTTTTTTTTTTTTTTTTTTTTTTGCGGTACGCGGGCCTCTCGCTGTTGTGGCCTCTCCCGTTGCGGAGCACAGGCTCCGGACGCGCAGGCTCAGCAGCCATGGCTCACGGGCCCAGCCGCTCTGCGGAATGTGGGATCTTCCCGGACCGGGGCACGAACCCATGTCCCCTGCATCGGCAGGCGGACTCTCAACCACTGCGCCACCAGTTCTGGAAGCCCAGGCGGTTATTTCTAAATAACCCATGGATCAAAAAAGGGATCACGAAGGAAATTCAAAAATACGTTAAATAAAAGCATATCATACAAAAAATTTGTGGAATGCAGCTAACTAATGCTTAGAAATTTATATAATAAAATGTTTATATTAGAAAAGAAAAAATGTCTAGAATTAATTACCTGAGCTTCTATCTTAAGAAACCTGAAAAAGAAGAGCTAATTAAATTCAAAATAAGTAAAGGAGGGAAATTAAAGATAAGAGCAAAAATCAGTGATATAGAATACAGAGACAGAGAAAACCAGTGAAACCAGAAGATGGTTCTTTTAAAAAAAAAAGGATCAATAAAATGAATAAGCCTCTAAGCAAAGTGATAAAAAAGCCATAAATTACCAGTATTAGGAATGAAAGAGGCAACATCACTGCGGATCCTACAGACATTATGTAGGTAATAAGGGAATACTGCTAGCAGGTTTATGCCAATAAATTCAGTGACTTAGATGAAATGGACAAATTCTTTTAAGAACATAAGTTACCAAAGCTTACTCAAGAAGAAATATGCCTACAAAAGAAATTGATTTGTAGTTAAAAACTTAACAAGGACTTCAGGTTGTGATGATTTTACTGGTGAGTTGTACAAAACATTTTAGGAGGAAATCGAGTCGGTTCTACATAAACTTGTTTTTTTTACATCTTTATTGGAGTATAAGTGCTTTACAATGGTGTGTTAGTTTCTGCTTTATAACAAAGTGAATCAGTTATACATATGTTCCCATATCTCTTCCCTCTTGCATCTACCTCCTTCCCACCCTCCCTATCCCACCCCTCTAGGTGGTCACAAAGTGCCGAGCTGATCTCCCTGTGCTATGCAGCTGCTTCCCACTAGCTATTTGTTTTACGTTTGGTAGTGTATATATGTCCATGCCACTCTCTCACTTTGTCACAGCTTACCCTTCCCCCTCCCCATATCCTCAGGTCCATTCTCTAGTAGGTCTGTGTCTTTATTCCTGTCTTACCCCTAGGTTCTTCATGACATTTTTTTTCTTAAATTCCATATATATGTGTTAGCATACGGTATTTGTCTTTCTCTTTCTGACCTAGAGTCTGTCATACAGAGTGAAGTAAGTCTACATAAACTTTTTCAGAAAAGAGAGGCAAAGGAACTATGTCCCAACTCATTTTATGAAGGTAGTATTACTGTGTTACCAAAAACCAAAGACATTACGAGAAGACTACAGATGGGTAACTGTCATGCATGCAAAAATCACAAAATATTAGCAAATCAAAGTCAGCAATATATAAAGATAATACACCACGATGGAGGTCCAAAAGCCAGTAGATGAGGGACTTCCCTGGTGGCGCAGCGGTTAAGAATCCACCTGCCAATGCAGAGGACACAGGTTCGAGCCATGGTCCAGGAAGATCCCATATGCTGCGGAGCAATTAAGCCCGCGAGCCACAACTGCTGAGCCCGCGTACCACAACTACTGAAGCCCACGTGCTTAGAGCCCGTGCTCCTCAACAAAAGAAGAGACCGCAATGAGAAGCCCATGCACCACAACAGAGAGTAGCCCCCACTCGCCACAACTAGAGAAAGCTTGCACGCAGCAACAAAGACCCAACGCAGCCAAAAATAAATAAATATATTTTTAAAACCCCACAAAAACCAGTAGATGAGGCTGAGAGAGGAGGGCATCCACAAAAACCTGGTTGGGAATTGGAGCCCAAGAGAGGAATGCATGAGTCCATAGTGATATTTAAAAAATGAAAAACAAGGCGGCGGTTGGGGCGGGTGTGGAGGACAAAGCCCTTCCTTATAGTAGAATCTTAACTAATAAATGTAGGAGGAATAATGGAATTAGAAAATTACTCTTTGATAGCTATCACAGTAATCATTCATTCATTTAAGAAACATTAATAGAGATGTTAAAACGAATGGAGGAAAAGCTTGATGAGGTTATGAGACATTTACACAGTCTCAGTGTATCTCTTTCCCAAATATTTATTAACAGCAAAGTAGAAAAAAGAATATTCTGCCAGGAATATCTCCTGGTAGATACGGCCTTTACCAGGAGATTGAAGGTAACATCCTCAGTAATGAGCTAAATTGAAATCGTGCCCATCCGATAAGATGCAATGTAAGGATCATACCATCACTTCTGTAATATTGCTGCAAAGATGCATAATCTGATTCTAGTCCTGAAGAAATATTAGGCAAATCCAAATTTTGGGAGACCTTCTATAAAATAACATTTGGTAATTTTTAAAATTACCAGTCATGAAAGAGAAAATCTGAGGAACTGTTCCAGACTGAAAGAAACTAAAGAGACAATGACAACAATGTGTAATTTGAACAATGTGTAATACTGTGTGTAATTCTGAACTGGATCCTGTTGTTGTAAAGGACATATTGGAAGAATTGGCAAAATTGAATGGGATCTGAGGGCCATATGGTAGTAATATATCACTCAATTTCCTGATTTTTATGGTTGAAAATGCCCATGTTTTATAGGAAATATCAGTGTTGGAATATCAGATCAGCAACTTATTCTCAAGTGGTTTGGGTGAAAAGTCATGGTGTATACTGTGTGTCTACTTTTCTGTAAGCTTGTGACTGTTTTTTAAAATGTTTTAAAAAACACTTTTGGTATGTAAAAGGATAAAATTCATTTATTTGAAAAATCCACATAGCTGATCTCCTAATGATGCTGAATAATGGAGGTAGATAATACAGTTCTAGTAAATCAAACAGTATTCTTTTCCTCCTTGTGTATTTTTTAAATTTACTTAAAAATTTTTTTTTACTTTATATTGGAATATAGTTGATTTACAGTGTTGTGTTAGTTTCAGGTGTACAGCAAGGTGATTCATTTATACATATACATATATATATTTTTTCAGATTTTTTTCCCATGTAGGTTATTACAGATTACTGAGTAGAGTTCCCTGTGATGTACAGTAGGTCCTTGCTGATTATCTATTTTATATATAGTACTGTGTATCTGTTAATCCCAACCTCATAATTCCCCCCCCACCTTTCCCCATTGGTAACTATAAGTTTGTTTTTGAAGTCTGTGAGTCTGTTTCTGTTTTGTAAATAAGATTTTTTACATTCATAAGATTTTTACATTCATATATAAGTGATACATGATATTTTTCTTTCTCTGTCTGACTTCACTTAGTATGATAATCTCTAGGTCCATTCGTGTTGCTGCAAATGGCATTATTTTGTTCTTTTTTATGGCTGATATTCCACTGTATATATATATTACCACATCTTCTTTATCCATTCATCTGTGGATGGACATTTACATTGCTTCCATGTCTTGGATATTGTAAATAGTGCTGCAGTGAATTTTGGAGTGCATGTATCCTTTCGAATCATGGTTTTCTCCAGATATATGCCCAAGAGTGGGATTGCTGGATCATATGGTAGCTCTATTTTTAGTTTTTTAAGGAAGCTCCATACTGTTCTTCATAGTGGCTGTACCAATTTACATTCCCACCAACAGTGTAGGAGGGTTTCCTTTTCTCCACACACTCTCCAGTATTTATCGTTTCTAGACTTTTTGATGATAGCTATTCTGACCAGTGTGAGATGATACCTCATTGTAGTTTTGATTTTCATTTCTCTAATAATTAGTGATGATGGGCATCTTTTCATGTGCCTGATGGCCATCTGTATGTCTTTGTTTTTTCATTGAAGTATAGTTGATTTACAATGTTGTGTTAACTGCTGTACAGCAAGGTGATTCAGCTATACATATATATATATATATATATATATATACACACACACATACACACATTCTTTTTTTAATATTCTTTTCCATTATGGTTTATCATAGGATATTGTATGTAGTTCTCTGTGCTATACAGTAGGGCCTTGTTGTTTATCCATTCTATATATTAAAGCTTACATCTGCAAACCCCAACCTCCCACTCCATCCCTCCTCCAACCCCCTCCCCCTTGGCAACCACCAGTCTGTTCTCATGTCCATGATTCTGTTTCTATTTCATAGATAGTTTCATTTGTATTATATTTTATTTTTTATTATTACTTTTTAAAATTAATTTAATTTAATTTTTATTTTTGGCTGCGTTGGGTCTTAGTTGCTGTGCACAGGCTTTCTCTAGTTGCAGGAGCGGGGGTTACTCTTTGTTGTGGTGCATGGGCTTCTCATTGCAGTGTCTTCTCTTGATGTGGAGCATGGGCTCTAGGTGCATGGCTTTCAGAAGATGTGTCATGCAGGCTCAGTAGTATGGCTCACAGGCTCTAGAACGCAGGCTCAGTAGTTGTGGCACACGGGCTTAGGTGCTCTGTGGCATGTGGGATCTTCCCAGACCAGGGATTGAACCGGTGTCCCCTGCATTGGCAAGCAGATGCTTAACCACTGCGCTAACAGGGAAGTCCCTGTATCATATTTTAGATTCCAAATATAAGTGATATCATATGGTATTTGTCTTTCTCTTTCTGACTTACTTCACTTAGTATGATAATCTCTAGTGCATCCATATTGCTGCAAATGGCATTATTTCATTCTTTTTAATGGCAGAGTAGTATTCCATTGTATGTATATGTACTACATCTTCTTTATCCATTCATCTGTTGATGGACATTTAAGTTGTTTTCATGTCTTGGCTATTGTGGATATTGCTGCTGTGAACGTTGGCATATGTATATCGTTTTGAATTATAATTTTGTCTGTATATATGCCCAGGAGTGGGATTGCTGGCTCATATGGTAATTCTATTTTTAGTTTTCTGAGGAACCTCCATACTGTCTTCCACAGTGGCTGCACCAACTTACATTTCCACCAATAGTGTAGGAGGATTCCCTTTTCTCCACACCCTCTCCAGCATTTGTTATTTGTAGACTTTTTAATGATGGCTGTTTTGCCTGGTGTGAGGTGGTACCTCATTGTAGTTTTGATTTGCATTTCTCTAATAATTAGCAGTGTTGAGCATCTTTTCATGTGCCTATTGACCATCTGTATTTCTTCTTTGAAGAAATGTCTATTTAGGTCTTCTGCTCATTTTTGGATTGGGTTGTTTTTTTCTGTTGTTGAGATGTATGAGCCATTTGTATATTTTGGAAATTAAGCCCTTGTCAGTCGCATTGTTTGCAAATATTTTCTCCCATTCTGTAGGTTGTCTTTTCATTTTGTTTATGGTTTCCTTTGCTGTGCAAAAGCTTGTAAGTTTGATTAGGTCCCGTTTGTTTTTGTTTTTATTTTTATTTCTATTACCTTGGGAGATTGACCTAAGAAAACATTGTTACAATTTATGTCAGAGAATGTTTTGCCTGTGTTCTCTTCTAGGAGTTTTATGGTGTTGTGTCTTATGTTAAGTCTTTAAGCCGTTTTGAGTTTATTTTTGTGTATGGTGAGAAGGTGTGTTCTAACTTCCTTGATTTACATATGGCTGTCCAGCTTTCCCACCACTTGCTGAAGAGACTATCTTTTTCCCATTGTATATTCTTGTCTCCTTTGTCGAAGATTAATTGACCGTAGGTGTGTGGGTTTATTTTTGAGCTCTCTATCCTGTTCCATTGATCCATATATCTGTTTTGGTGCAAATACCATGCTGTTTTGCTTACTGTAGCTTTGTAGTATTGTCTGATATCTGGAAGGGTTATGCCTCCTATTTTGTTCTTTTTCTTCAGTATTGCTTTGGCAATTCTGGGTCTTTCATGGTTCCATATGAATTTTAGGATTATTTGTTCTAGTTCTGTGAAAAATATCATGGGTAATTTGATAGGGATTGCATTAAATCTGTAGATTGCTTTGGGTAGTATGGCCATTTTAACAGTAATAATTCTTCCAATTCAAGAGCCTGGGATATCTTTCATTTCTTTGAATAATCTTCAGTTTCCTATAATTAATGTTTTATAGTTCTCAATGTATAAGTCTTTCACCTCCTTGGTGAGGTTTACTCCTAAGTATTTTATTTTTGGGGTTCCGATTTTATTTTATTATTATTTTTTAAATTTATTTATTTATTCATTCATTTTTGGCTGCATTGGGTCTTCGTTGCTGCGTTCCAGCTTTCTCTAGTTGCAGCGAGAGGGGCCTACTCTTCGTTGCAGTGTGTGGGCTTCTCACTGTGGTGGCTTCTCGTTGCAGAGCAGGAGCCGTAGGCGCACGGATTTCAGTAGTTGCGGCATGTGGGCTCAGTAGTTGTGGCTCGCGGGTTCTAGAGCACAGGCTCAGTAGTTGTGGTGCATGGGCTTAGTTGGTCTGCGGCATGTGGGATCTTCCTGGACCAGGGATCGAACCCGTGTCCCCTGCGTTGGCAGGTGGATTCTTAACCGCTGCGCCACCAGGGAAGTCCCGGGGTTACAATTTTAAAAGGTATTGTTTTTTTTACATTCCGTTTTTGATATTTCATTGTTGATGTAAAGAAATGCAACCGATTTCTGTATGTTAATCTTGTATCCTGCTACCTGGCTGAATTTATCAGTTCTAGCAGGTTTTGTGTGGAGTCTTTAAGGTTTTCTATATATATTATCATCTGCATATAATGACAGTTTTATCTCTTCCCTTCCAGTTTGGATACCTTTTATTTCTTTTTCTTGTCTGATTGCTGTGGCTAGGACTTCCAATACTACGTTGAATAAAAGAGATGAGAATGGGCATCCTTGTCATTTATTTATTTTTTATTTGGCTGCACCGGGTCTTAGTTGTGGCACTCGGGATCTTTGTTGCGGCATGCAGGATCTTTAGTTGCAGCATGCAAACTCTTAGTTGTGGCATGTGGGATCTTGTTCCCTGACCAGGGATTGAACCTGGGCCCCCTACATAGGGAGTGCAGAGTCTTAGCCACTGGACCTCCAGGTAAGTCATCTGGGCATCCTTGTCTTGTTCCAGATTTTAGCATGAAGGCTTTCAGCTTTTCACCGTTGAGTATTATATTGGCTGTGGGTTTGTCATAAATAGTTTTTATTATGTTCCCTGTGTACCCACTTTGGTAAGACTTTTTGTCATGAATGGATGTTGAATTTTGTCAAATGCTTTTTCTGCATCTATTGAGATGATGTGTTTTTTGTCTTTTCTTTTGTTTATGTGGTGTATCACATTGATTGATTTGTGTATGTTGAACCAACCTTGGGAACTTGGGATATATCCCACTTGATCGTGGTGTATGATCTTTTTATGTGTTGTTGGATTTGGTTTGCTAATATTTTGTTGAGAATTTTTGTATCTCTATTCACCAAAGATATTGGCCTGTAATTTTCTTTTTTGGTGTTGTCTTTGGTTTTGGTATCAGGGTGATGGTCACTTCATAGAATGTCTTTGGGAGTGTTCCCTTCTCCCATTTTTTGGAAGAGTTAAAGAAGGATCAGTATAAGTTCTTTGTATGTTTGGTGGAATTCTCTTGTGAAGCCATCTGCTCCTGGACTTTTGTTTATAGGGAGTTTTTAAATTACACGTTCTATTTCACTTCTAGTGATCAGTCTGTTCAAATGATCTATTTCTTCTGGATTCAATTTTGGTGGACCGTATGTTTCTAGAAATTTGTCCATTTCTTCTAGGTTGTTGAATTTGTTGGCATATAATTGTTCATAGTACTCCCTATGGTTTTTTGAATTTCTGTGGTATCAGCTGTTATGTTTCCTTTTTCATTTCTTACTTTGTTTATTTGGGTTCTCTCTCTTTTCTTCTTGGTGAGCCTGGCCAGAGGTTTGTCAATCTTATTTATCCTTTCAAAGAACCAGCTCTTGGTTTTCTTGATTTTTTTTCTATTGTGTTTTAGATCTCTATTTTATTTATTTTCTCTCTGATCTTTATTATTTCCTTCCTTCTGCCAACTTAAGGTTTTGTTTGTTCTTCTTTTTCTTATTTTTTTAAGTGGTAGGTTCATGTTGTTTATTTGAGATTTTTCTTGTTTTTTTTGAGGAAGGAATGTATTGCTATGAACTTCCCTCTAAGAATTGCTTTTGCTGCATCCCATAGTTTTTGTATGGTTGTGTTTTCATTGTCTTTTGTCTCAAGGTATTTTTTAGTTTCCTCTTTGATTTCATTGTTAACCCATTGGTTTTTTAGTAGCATGTTGTTTAATCTCCATATAATTGTTTTCTTCTCTTTCTTTTTCTGTGGTTAATTTCTAGTTCCATGCTGTTGTGGTCAGAAAAGATGCTTGAGATAATTTCTATACTCTTAAATTTGTTGAGGCTTATTTTGTGCCAGAGTATGTGGTCAGTCCTAGAGAATGTTCCATGTGTGCTTGAAAAGAATGTATATTCTGGGCTTTTTGGATGTAATGTCCAAATATCAGTTATGTCTGTTTTACTGTATTATTTAGGATTTCTGTTGCCTTATTGATTCTCTGCCTGCAAGATCTATCTATTGATTTGAGTGGGGTGTTAAAGTCTTACTATTATTGTAGTCCTGTCAGTTTCTCCCTTTGCGTCTCATAATAGTTATTTTCTGTATTTGCATGCTCCTATATTAGGTGTGTGTATGTTGACGAGTGTAAAATACTCTTCATGTATTCTTCCTTTTATCATTATATAGTGTCCTTCTTTATCTTTCTTTATGGCTTTTGTTTTAAAGTTGTTCTGTCTGATATAAGTATTGTGACCCCTGGTTTCTTGTCATTTCTGTTAGCATGAAATATCTTTTTCTGTCCCCTCACTTTCAATCCGTGTGTGTCCTTTGCCATAGGGTGGGTCTGTTATAGGCAGTGTATTGTAGGCTCTTGTTTTTCTATCCAGTCTGCTACTCTGTGTTGTTTGATTGGAGCATTTAGTCCACTGACATTTATGTATGTATTTATTGCCATTTTAAACCTTGTTTTCCTGTTGATTTTGTATTTCTTCTTTGTCCATTTCTGTTTTTTCTTTTGTAGTTCAATGGTTTTCTTTTGTATTATACTTATGTTCTCTTCTTTTTCATTTTTGGGAATCCATTATATGTTTTTGATTTGTACTTGCCTTCTTTTTCAAGTATGTTAACCCCTTCCTGTATCTGTTGGGTTGGCCAAAAAGTGCCTTTGGTTTTTAAGTGAAAATAAAAGACACATTTTTCATTTTCACAAGAATGTTATTGAACAACGTATTCACCCTTTTGTTCCACTACCTAGTGCCATTTTTCAGGCAACTTCATAATTCCATCTTCCCAAAACTTTTTATCTTTTTTTTTTTTTTTGTGATACACAGGCCTCTCACTGCTGTGGCCTCTCCCACTGCGGAGCACAGGCTCCGGACGCGCAGGCTCAGCGGCTGTGGCTTACGGGCCTAGCCGCTCCGCGGCATGTGGGATCTTCCCGGACCAGGGCACGAACCCATGTCCCCTGCATCGGCAGGTGGACTCTCAACCACTGCGCCACCAGGGAAGCCCAACTTTTTATCTTTTTGAGCAAAGAACTGTTCCGGGTGCCTTTTACAGTCTTCCAGGGAATTGAAATATTTTCCATTAAGAGAATTTTATAAAGACCAAAATAAATGGAAATCTGAAGATGCAATGCCTGGTGAATACAGCGGATGAATCAGAACTTCCCAGCCAAGCTGTAACAGTTTTTGCCTGGTCATCAGAGAAACATGCAATCTTGTGTTATCCTGATGGAAGATTATATGTTTTCTGTTGACTAATTCTGGACGCTTTTCATTGAGTGCTTTCAGTTGGTCTAACTGGGAGCAGTACTTGTTGGAATTGTTTGATTTTCTGGAAGGAGCTCATAATAGAGGACTCCCTTCCAGTCCTACCATATTCACAACATCACCTTCTTTGGATGAAGACTGGCCTTTGGTGTGGTTGGTGGTGGTTCATTTCGCTTGCCCCATGATCTCTTCTGTTCCACACTATTGTACAGTATCCACTTTTCATTGCCCATCACAATTTGTTTTAAAAATACAATGTTTTCATTAAGTTTAAGTAGAGAATCGCATGCAGAAATACAGTCAAGAAGGTTTTTTTTCACTTAACTTATGTGGAACCCAAACATCAAAGCAATTCACATAACCAAGCTGGTGCAGATGATTTTCAGTGCTTGATTTGGATATTTTGAGTATGTCAGCTGTCTCCCGCATGGTATAACGTTGATTGTTCACAATTAATTTTTTGATTTGATCACTGTCAACTTGGTCTGCCTGACCGTGGAGCATCGTCCAGCGAGAAATCTCCAGCACAAAACTTTGCAAACCACTTTTGACACATTCAATCAGTCACAGCACCTTCTCCATACGCTGCACATATCTCTTTTTGCATTTTGGTTGAGTTTTTACCTTTCTTGAAATAATAAAGCACAGTATACCGAAAGTGTTGCTTTTTTTCTTCCATCTTCGATATTAAATGGCTACACAAAAATTCACCAATTTTGAGAAGTCTTTTTTTAAATGCACGCTGATATGACAGCTGTCACATACAACTAACAAAATTGTTTCGAACGAAGTTAAAGAGAGAGCTAAGTGCTACTAGAGCCATCTTACAGAAAAAAACGAATGAACCTTTTGGTCAACCCAATATTTCCCTTAGACTGGTAGTCATATAAGCTCAAACACATAGTAGGAAAAAAAAATCTACATTTTCTTACTCTTATCCTCATATTATGATTTTGGTGTCTTTTACATCTTCATGATCATTCTTTTGCTCTTCATTGTGGTTATCATCACTTTCACAGAAATATTTTGTTTTTTTTTTAATCTGTGTACTGGTTTATTTAAGTGATTTACTTTCTAATTGTGATTTTCTCTTGCCTGTAGATTCTTCTTTTTTATTTAGAGAAGACCTTTCAATATTTCCTTTAGGATAGGTTTAGTATTGCTGTATTCTTTAGTTTTTGCTTTTCTGAGAAATTCTTCACTTTGCTATTCTTTTTTAATTTATTTTATTTATTTTTATTTTTGGCTGTGTTGGGTGTTCGTTGCTGCGCACAGGCTTTCTCTAGTTGCGGTGATGGAGGGCTGTTCTTCGTTGCAGTGTACAGGCTTCTCGTTGTGGTGGCTTGTTGTGGAGCATGGGCTCTAGGCACGCGGGCTTCAGTAATTGTGGCTTTCGAGGTCTAGAGTGCAGGCTCAGTAGTTGTGGTGCATGGGCTTGGTTGATCTGCCGCCTGTGGGATCTTCCCAGACCGGAGCTCAAACCCGTGTCCCCTGCATTGGCAGGCGATTCTTAACCACTGTGCCACCAGGGAAGCCCTCCTTCTGTTCTAAATGATAATCTTGCTGGGTAGAGTATCCTAGGTTGCACGTTTTTCCCTTTCAGGACTTTGAATATGTCTTGCCACTCCCTTTTGGCCTGCAGTGTTTCTGTAGAGAAATCTGCTGATAGCCTTATGGAGTCCACTTGTAATTAACTCTTTGTTTTTCTTTTGCTGCCTTTAGAATCCTCTCTTTGTCTTTAAATTTTGCCATTTTTATTATGATATGTCTTGATGTAGGTCTGTTTGGGTTTATCTTGTTTGGAACCCTCTGTGCTTCCTGAACCTGCATATCTGTTTCCTTCTTTAGGTTTGGGAAGTTTTCAGCCATAATTTCTTCAAATACATTTTTGATCCACTTTTCTTTCTCCTTCTGGGATCCCTGTTATGTGTAGATTGGAATGCTTTATATTATCCCATAGGTCTCTTATGTTGCTTTCTTTTTTTTTGATCTGGCTTTCTGTCTGCTGTCCTGATTGGGTGGTTTCTGTTATTCTATCTTCCAGGTCAGTTATTTGTTCTTCTGCATTGTTCATTCTGCTATTCATTGCTTTTAGCTCAGCTTTTGTCTCTGCAAATGAGTTTTCTAATTTTTCTTCGTTCTTCTTTATAGCTTCTTGTTCTTTTTTACAGTATTCTACATTTCCATCAATAGTCTTTCTTAATTCTTTTAGTATTTTCATTATCTCCTTTTTGAAACTGGTGTCTATTAGAAGAGGTGTGTTTCATTGTTTGTTCTTTCAGGGGAATTCTCTTGGTCTTTAGGAGTGGTTGCTGTGCTTCTTCATTTTATTTATATTTCTCTTACTTTGTGAGTTTAGGAGAAACAATTATATACTGTGGTTGTGGAGGGCTATTTATACGTGGGGATGTTCCTCTGTAGCTTGTGTGAGTTTAATATATTTGGTGCAAGGGCTCTTTTTAGTATGGATGCCTGTCACCTCTTTCCTCAGCATGTGCTTGTTGTTATTTCCTTGATAGCGGGCGTGCAGATGTGGCAGCTCGTGCCTGGTCCTCAGGTTTGTGGTGGCGGCTCAGGAGCACCCTAAGAGCATATCATGGGAATCGAGGTGGCTTGTGACCACTCCTGGAGTCCAGGCAGGCAGCGGCAGGGCCTCAGGACCACTCCTGGGGTCCGGGAGGGAGGCAGCGAGGCTCGCGACCCCTCCTGGGGTCTGGGGTGGAGGCAGTGGGGTCTGGGGTGGAGGCAGTGGGGGCTTGCGACCACTCCTGGCATCTGGACGGGTAGTGGCAGTGGATCGCGACCACTCCTGAGTTCTGGGAGGGAGGCAGCGGGGGCCAGGAGACCACTCCTGGAGCCCGTGTAGACAGTGTCCTGCCCTCTGAGACCACACGCACAGGGAAAAAGGCTACAATCAGAGTCCTGCCTCTCCTCTCATGCACCCCCAAAACAATGGCGACTGGCCTCTAAGGCGGCCCAGGCTTCCTCTTAGTACACCCTCAGTTGTGCTCACACTGGATTCCAGTCCCCCTGCAGGCTGTTTCCACACAGCCAACCCTAGTCCTCTCTTTGGTTCTGATCTCCAAAGCCAGAGTTCCAGCACCCAGTCCCTGCCCGCACTGGTGGAAGAGTGTCTCAGGCTAGGGAGTGCAGGGTGGCAGCACTGACCATCTGTGTAGTTCTCCCTTTGCTCTGGCTGCCACAAACCCAGTGCTGCATTCACTTATGAGGCTCAGAAACTCCCCTTCTTTCCTAGCCAATATCCCCACTGGTGAGGGAGTTCCCAGGGTGCAGGAACCTTTCCTCTTTCACAGCTCCCTCCTAGGGGTGCAGGTCCCATCCCAATTCCTTTCTCGCTTTTTTTTTCTTTTTTCCTACCTGCTTACTGGAGATTTTCTTGCCGTTTCAACAGTCTGAGGTCTTCTGCCAGCTTACAGTAGATGTTCTGTGAGAATCATTCCACGTGTAGATGTATTTTTGATGTATTTATGGGAGAAGGGGAGCTTCATGTCCTACTACTCCACCATCTTGATCA